>NC_090946.1:30278957-30581874 GCF_040807025.1 Struthio camelus | reverse complement strand
CCTCTACCTTATACTTTACTACATGATAGAAATTTAAACTTAATTACATGAGATAACCATTTGCAAGGCAAATTGTAAGCCATCAAACCCTTCCGAACTCAGCAACTTTCACTTCGATATTAAGAGCAATGAGGCTGTTAGAGACAACAGTCCACAATTAATTGTCAATAGTATAATGATTTAAAAGCCTTTTCCCCAGGGCATGGCATCTTTCCTTAGCTGAAAGGACAAGGTTAGCCTATTGCAACATTAAGCAGCTGATGAATGACCTTGTTGTCACACTTGTTTCAGGGATTGATCATGTCCAGTTAATTCCTAGGAGAAATCAATCGTTCTTACACAGATGATTTACATTAATAAGAAAATATTAATGACTTTGCTGCCTCTAAGTATTGGAAGTGGAGGCTGCATTTACATTTCAGCCTGATAGTATTTCAAAAAGATCCATTAACTCTTTCTATGAGAGCAAAACAAATAAAACCATCCAATTTTTCCTGTTATTCAGCATTAAAAATCAAGTATTTCTGTGCGTTTTACTGACAATTAGATCATGCAGCAATTAATTGTGGATTACTTACTTTTATGAGTGGATATTTTAAAATCATACACTAGAGAAGGCACATAGTCATTTTCTTCAATTGCTAAATTTATGTTTAGAAGCGCTATGTACAGACACTCAAAATCACAAATTATATGATTTCCTGTTCAAATAGTCATAAAATATAATAGGCCATAAGGCAAATGGTGATACAAATGTGCAGGTAAAAGCAGTTCATATTATTTCATTCCTGGAAACAAACCTTAGGAAAACATTCAAACGGAGTCTTTGTGGTGGGATTTAAAACTCACGATGCCTGCCAGAAACTTAAATAATGCTTTATCAGATGCTGAGATTAGCTTCTTTGTGAGCTACACACTATGAATAGTGCATGTCTGAGCATTCATTCCGGACTTTCTTCCCAAAGGGAGAAATATAATAGGAAGGTACATTTCAAGACTCAGTTCAGAATGTGATTGCTATATTCTCTGTTCAATGCATACTACTATCATTTCTGGTAAAATGTTCTAGTTAGAGGTTACAGTAAATTGATCACATAATACTACAGGAATTTATCATGTAATAGAAAAGGAATTTAAGAGCTGAATACCTAATATTATTAATAAAACAGGTCTGTGAAGAGAGACAGCTAGAGGGACACAGTTTATATTATTACCTGATCCTAGGTTAAAATAAAGGGCTGGTAAAACCAGCACACCAAGGACAAAATAGAATCTCAGTGGGATTTTTCAGTTGGAAACTTCTGACTGGATAGTGCAAGAGTGGCTATTTAATCCCTGCATACCCTCTACCTCTGGAAGCAGCCCACAAGCTCTGCTTCTCCTTCCAAATCAGAGGTCCAAGCCCATCTGCACAGAGAGGCTCTGCCTCCCCCCCTCTTTGGTGCCCTAGATGATTGAAAACACTGTAACTGAATGAAATGCCATCTACTCTAATTAAAGAGTTATGGACAAAGATCTTTAGCTGTGGAAGAAAAAAAAATCCCAAACCAAAACTATTAGGATATAATGAAATGTGGAACACAATCTCAGTAACTCAAAGGTTTTGGCACACAAGGAATGCAAATGGTGCAGGTACACAAATGACTTCAGTATTGTAAAGCAGGATTTAGATTAACTAGTGTAACCCCTTTTCACATTTCAAAATGATAGAAGAGCATACATCTTAACTGTTTCTTTAGCTCTGGTCTAGCTCATTGCTAGAGATATTTCTTTTTCCCTCCTCTGAGAGCTTTTAAAAAATATAGGTAAAGGAGAACAAACACAACTGTCTCCACATCACCTACAATCTCTTAATCTGAAATTCAGCACAGGCATGCAACTACTTAATAGAGAAAGATGAGCTTGGTTAAAATAACGTTGAATCCCTCAAGAGACAGGTAGAATACCTACAGTGAACAGCCTGTGCAGATTTATAATAATGATTTACTGATAAAAGCTATTTTTTCCTGACCATACTTGGGATTATTCAAGTCCCTTTTATACCATGGTAGATATTTTTTGCCCCCACCTCTGCTGAGAAACCTAGGTAAATAAACCCTATTTTCTACCTTGCATACACAACTCTCCACCATCCCCCCTACTCACTACCAAAATATTCTTGCCTGCTAAGCCACTGACCCGCATAATGGTAATTAACGTCCAAAGGAAGGCAGAGACTGAGTGCTTTAGCAGAGCAGCCAACATCAAACCAAAAGTTCTTTCATTTTTCTCATGATATTCACAGAAAAAAGTCTTGTCCCCAGTGGTAGCAAAGCTGCACAATTTTGGTGGAGGGGAAAGCTACCCCTTCTCCAAGGTGAAGTTCACAAGGGAGGAGTTTTCCACCTGTCCTCCCTCCTCCCCATCCCAATTTCCACTTGCGTTATTGTTTTTTCTGTAGCTCTACCTACTGAACTAAACAAGCTCTGAAGTGTATGGTTCCCACGCTAGTGCTGCCTCTTAGCTTTACCCAGCATGAGGATGGTTGGGGCCTTCGCTCCCATTCTACAGGTGGTCATTCATTCAAACTGTTCATGAAAGATAGAGCTTAGTCTTAAATTCTCCATTTTTGAGAAACAGCAAAGCTAGAAATCAGCCATACAACTTTAACTTCGCTTGGTATTTAAACACTATCCATCTGAAAATACTACTGCCATATAATCAAAATACTATGGTCATTTTACTGCATCTTGACCTAAAAAGTATCTTCTTGCACACAAAAAAAAATGACTTTTCATTGTCGCTAAAGAATATCAGATCTTTTTTCTCCTCGTAGGGAACAAAAAAAGTTGCACACAAAACAAAAATTAACTTCATTGCATGAATAAAGCTTACATAAAGACTGGAGATTTTCGATGTAATGCGTCCTTCAGTCACAATCAGGTTCATATATTCATCTGAATGGTGCTAACCTGCTTATATATTTTCCTAAACAATTTATTCTACCTCATTAAGCCTTTTTCCAGTTTCTAGTCATACACTGCAAGTTATTAGAGAAAATATGTAATTTGTTTTCCTCTAAATTTGCTCAGCAGGTCACATTAAAAAAAAATAGTAGCAGTAAAATGTATAGGCCTTGACTATTTATTGGGCAAGTAAATTCCTCCGAAGTCACTACGTAAAGAAAGAAATCTTAATCCTTATAAATCTTCTGTAACAGATAAAAAGGGGACCTAGCTCATTTCTCTCGATAACACACATTCTTCAGCCATCATTTTTAATACTGAAAATAGTCAAGATCTGTTTCCTTTTATTAGTAATAATAAAGGGGGTGAGGGAGAGGAGGGGGGGAAATAAAGGAGTTGTATCTGTCATTTCTAATATCTTACTTCCCATGACTGTTGAAATTGTTTAGGTCAAGAGTTTGCAAATTTTGGGCTACAAACCTCAGCACCCAAGTATGAGCTGCAAGTACATACACGGAGGAGGTTACAAACATCACACTTTTTTCCCTGTTACACTTTTGTTAAAAAAGGAACTCCAAAAAATTTAATTGTCATTTTTTGCACAGCTACCTGGCAAACTCCACCAGTATCCTGAAATAATAGGGGATGTGAACTGGTGCATTTATTTCAATAAATGCCATATGTATTTTGGAATTTGGCAATCACAGATCTGGCATCTCTCTATAATGGATGTGTGTATATTTTGGATAGAATGGAACATTTTTGCAAAACTGCTATAACCAGGTGCTTCTGCCTCACTGAGGCAAGACTACCTTTTACTATTCAGGTTTCCTCATGAGGAGGGCAGAATGGGATAACATTATCTACAGTGGCAAGTTCTCTCTCCATACACTTTTTTTTTTTTTGGTGTCATGCTAAAGTATTGCATATTACTTCTTAAGTACTACAGCAGAGGATTCGATAGTTGCATTTAGCTATTAAAAGGTATAACCCTCAGTTACTTGGAATGAAGACAACTGTCTTTACAAATCAAATTGTATTAAGTGAAAGCCTGAGTTTTTCAAAAAGAAGAACTGAAAAAAACAGTGCAAGTACAAACTCCTTAAAAGCATCAGATTTATCCTAGAAATACTTAAAAGCTGCTAAGGCTCTTAACTCATTGGCAACATGCTGATTATATGAAGAAACATATTTGCCTTGACTAGCAAAAATAAGACTTAACTACCACTGAAATCTGTTGCAGAAATTCAGGTATCTGGGAGCAATGTATTTTTTAAAAAGTTGGAATACCCTCAGTAAGAGTGGGAACATCAGTAGCTTCTGCTGACCTTTTCCTGTTTGATGCAGAAAAAGGTACACTGATAAGTTTCTTTTATTACTGTAACATATTTAATATTACTGCAACATTTAAGATTCCTATTTCATGTATCACGTGAGAAGGGAATGACTGACTAGTATTTTTGCGTATACCATTCATCAAGCACCTCTGATAGCAAGAAGTATTCTAGCAGACAAAAAAAAAAAAGAGAGAGAGAGAGAGAGAAAGTGAGAGAGACCATGCCTGCTAAAAGCGTTAAGAGTAAGCTCAAGTGCAGAATTTCCACATCAAATGCCAAAACTACATAACACAGGGACCTGTGGCTAGACAACATAAGTTCATACTTTATACTTCTACGCAGTTTTAAATGTTTGTAGACAATATTTGTATTCAATACCACAGAAATACTGACTCAGTCCAGAGGTTCACTGACATGGTGCTCTCTTTAGAGCCTGACCACCACCATGACAAGTTGCAGAAAGTAAAACAATCCCATTTTAGAAAGTGCAAGACAGACTATTGCATTTGTAGATTTTAAAATATGTTAATCTGCAGATCTCTAAGCTTATTGCTGCGCTGACACACCATAGCAGGGAATTCCCCCCCCCAAAGCCCCCACCAAACCCCTAAACAAGTCACATTTTTGATCAGAGAATAATGGCATACCTTTTCAACTATTTAAAGTGTGCTACCTTTGAATATCTCTTTTGCTACGGAAGGGGGAGGTGTCTTTAATTACTTCCACATAAGTTAACATATGCTTTATTTCTCTTCCCAGGTAATGTTTGCCTCCTTGTATCAATCATTTACACTTCTAAAATCATGAGATCCTTACCCCTTTAGTTCTGCTTTGTGGTACAGAAATATCTGCTATAGCTGTGCACATCATCACATATACACTGTATATTACTCTACTGTAACATTGTATATTACTTTATTCAGTTTCAGTCCTTTTATTTATACTTATGAGCTTAAAAAAAGCAAGGAAGATACAAAGCAGCATCTGAGCACCTTCTAAACCTTTCTAAAGAGATTTCAACAGCGTAGATGAAAAAAACATCTCAGCTGATCCCGAGCCAGTAAGAATATAGGCTATAGGAACTCTTCGTCAGGTACTCCGCACATAAGAATAACGGAGACCTCTTTTTGTGGCCTTCGCATACATTTCCCTCTCTCCATTGGCTATTCTTTCTCCTGTCACACAGTTCCCTTTGGTAAGACTAATCCACAGAGCTGAATATACACGAACTTGTTACTTCTGTATTACAATACTCATTTTAAAGGACAGCTCGCCAATTGGCTCTCTCATCTTCACTTAAATCCAGGTGCAAAGTCACACAACAAGGTAGACAAAAGCATGGAAACACC
Source organism: Struthio camelus (assembly GCF_040807025.1). Lineage (NCBI taxonomy): Eukaryota > Metazoa > Chordata > Aves > Struthioniformes > Struthionidae > Struthio > Struthio camelus. Next base: position 30,576,243 of record NC_090946.1, on the reverse strand, counting down.
CACCAAAAGACATGACCAAACAAGTACAACATTACTAAAATAATCCTGAACTTGTAGTTTTCAAATCTGAAAGCCCACCTTCCTCTCTGAACATTTGGTCAGCCCACAACAATTAGAAAGATACAGGCCACTGTTATTACTGTAATGTATTTGAACTGCAGTATTTTCTATCACAAAACTACTTTTTCTGCTTTTGAAACAAAAGGCATTTTGTTTTATTATATGAACAGCAAGCACTACAAAGGAAGACAATTCCTGCTAGTGACCAGACAGTTAACAATAGTTACAAAAAAGCACTAGGCCTCCTTAATGGATGTTGCATGACATTAGAAATAACAGGCTCAGTCACATCAGTGTTTAGTCTTCAGTCCCAACTGAAGTGCCGTTCTCTTCCTTGCCTTTCACACTAAGTATAGAAGAGGTAAGTAGGTTTCTTGTGTTTAAGAAGTTTTAAGGTTGCTCTTGTGTTCACACATTAGTGCTCTACTTCCTTCCTCAGGGATTTCTCTACTTCCATCAGCAAGTCAGTCCACACACTTAGGCCACAGACTTGAAAGTCTCCATCCTGTGCCTTCAGGAGCTCCAGAGCAGCTTGGGTCTGTTCCCTGAGTGGCGCAGGTCCCCGGCAGAGGCAGCAAAAACGCTCCCTCAGCTCCTCCCAGGACAACTCAGCCTTGTCCAGACAACTGTTATCCCACCGTCCCTGCAAGGGGTCATAGAGCAAACGGCTTCCCCAGCCAGTTAAGAGGTCCAAGTAAGGGGTGCTTAACTGGGAATAGTGAGCAGTCAGTGAGGCAAGAAGAGAGCCTGGGAGCAGGAGGCAGAAGGCAGAAAATCGCTCCGGGCTCGCCAGCAGCCAGGAAAGCAGCAGTCCAACCACGTGCCCGTCGCCCGCTCTGCCCCTCGGGCCTTCCTCAGGGCTACTCCCGCCCCAGTCCTCGCAGCCGCCCTGCCGCTGCAGCAGCGCCGCCGCCACCACCTGCAGGGCCCTGGGCTGGGGGAGCTGCTCCAGGAGCCCGGCCACCCAGCGCAGGCGCTCCCGGGCCTCGCCTGCCCGCCCGCCCGCCGCCTCGGCCTCCTCCTCCTCCTCCTGCTGCAGCCGCGCCAGCAGCATTTGCGCCTCGGCCCGCACCTGCGGCCCCAGCGCCGCCGGGGGCCCGGCCGGGGGCGGCGGCAGCGCCAGCAGGCGGGAGGCCGCCTTCCGCCGGGCGAGCAGCGCGAGGCCGGGGGGCTCGGCGGCGGCCTCGGGGTGCAGCAGGCTCTGGAGGAGGCGGCGGCAGGCGGCGGGCGGCAGAGCGCGGTTCTCCAGCAGCGCCAGGCCCAGCAGCGCCGGGCAGCCACCCAGGTGGCGGAAGCCGAGCAGAGGCCGCGGCTGGCCCTGCCGCAGCCGCCGCCCTAGAGCGGCCCGCAGCCGCGGCCGGGTGCGGAACCGGCCGTGGAGGTGCTGGAAGTAGCGGGCCCACTCCAGGGCCCTGGCGAGGGTCGGCGCGTCCCAGGCGCGCACCAGCGCGGAGCGGGACACGGCCAGGAGCCCCGGCAGCTGCGCCACCTGCTCCAGCAGCGCCTCCATGGCGCCGCGCCCGGCCCCCGCCTCAGCCGCCCCGCTCCCCTTGGCGCCGCCGGTTTGAGCCCCGCGCCCGCCCCCGCCCGGAAACGGGCCAATCCAGGGCGGCGAGGGGAGGGGATTCGTCGTCCTATTGGCTGGCGCTGACGTCCATCCGCTGCGGATTGATTTCCGTTAAAGGGGAATTGACCGGGCTCGCGCTTCAGGCGGTCGTTTTTCGCGTCTCTTGGGGGAGGGCGCGGGAGGGCGGTTGAGCGGAATTAGAAGACAAAACAAGACCAACAAAAAAAAAAAAAAGCGCACAACACCACACACCCACCACTAAGCTAAGAGCTGCGTGACACCTAAGTGCCACTTAAAAAGAAAGGAAAAAAGTGGGGGGGGGGGGAAGAAACCTCTTAAAAGCTGCTATCCTGTGTCTCGGGGGTGCGCTCCCGGCGGCCGGGCCCCTCGTCCCTGGGGGCCGGGCAGGCACGGCAGCGCAGGCTGGCTCTGCGGCTTCCTCAGCAGCGCGGCCCCCAGGCGCCAGGCCCTCGGTCCCCCCGGCCGGGTTCCCCCCGAGCCCGCGGCAGGCTGCCCCGCGCGGCACCGCGTGGGAGCTTCACCGAGAGCACTGCCTCAACGTGCCCGCGCTCCTCCTGCTGCTAGCAAAGCAGCGCCATCCCTTCGTTCTTTCCCTCCTCCACCATTTTGAGTTAAAGGCTTGTTTTACACCACGTACAAGGGGTATTAGCCGTCAGGCTCAGTCTGCGGCCTACCTGCTGGAGCAACACTTCCTCCTCAGCAGCTCCCGCCCGGGTGGAAAACGGGTATTTCAGCTCCTTCCCCATCCCGGCGGCAGACAGGGAGCGGGGGCGGACAGGGGCAGCGGGGCGGCAGCCCGCTTCCGGCACCTTCCGCGGACGACGCCGGAGAGGCGGCTGCAGGAGCTGCCCCCCGGCAGCTCGCGAGCCCCGGCTGCCAGCAGGTACGGGCCGAGGGGCGGCCGAGGGGCCGCCGGCTCCGCTCGCCCGGGGCTGGGCTGAGGGGCGCAGCGGGCTGCGGTGGCTGAGGCCATGCGGCCGTCTGGGGGTCAGGCCTGCGCTGCTCTGTGGGGGAATGCCCTCCGGCCGCTTGCCGCCCTGCCCCGGGCGGCAAGTGCAGGGGAACGAGTCCAGGAGGGCGCGGGCAGCCGGGCCGGGCGCGAAGGCCGCCGCACCATCACCTCAGCGACTGCCTTGGTCAGGTCTCGCTGAAAGATCCGCCTGGAGTTTGTTGCAGACGGCGGGCTATAACGTTGTAGGGCCAGCTGTAGTGCCTTCCTCTTATGCCTGGCTCGCGTTGGCTTCCCTGCGTCTTAGTGCTAGAAACGGTTTCTCCTGGGGTTGTTATCTGAATTATTGGCGCATATGTTATTTGCATTATATGGGTGATGGACTGGGTGCCTATAAACTCTTGATGGCAGTTCTCCTTTAGCTTGGATAATAAGGGACTCAACTCTTGTGGTCTCTGAGCCACACCAGACTGAAAACCAAAACAGCTGGAAGACAAGAGAGAGGCCCCAGGCTTGCTTCTGCTGCTTTCTTCTCCGTTAAGAAAAACCAAAGCAGTGCACGGCGCTACTGAACCTAATACACTCCCACACCACACTTGAAGTGTGCTCAGAGCTTGTCACTGGCCCCTGCCCTAAAGGCACCTGTTAGCTGCTGGTGATGTGATGGCTCCTCTAGTTTGCATCGTACTGTTGTAATAACAATAGAGCAAAAGAGAGGGAAAAGGAATGGTTTTTCCTGTTTTGTCTCTCTCCTGAACTGCCGTGGATGGCTGTTTAAGTATGTTCTTTCTTAAGCACTCTCAGGAAAATAGAGCCAACTGAGCTTTTATGTGCTTTTCTTAGTTCAGTCATCTGTTTGTAAAACATTGAGGTTACGGTCTTGGTGGTTTAGATCACCTCTAGTTTAAGAGCCTAATACAGGAATTACTGAGTGAAATTCTATGGCCCTTTTGATTGCGGGAGGCCATAACAATCCCTTAAAATCTGAAATTCCATTAAAATATATTTTAAAGCATTTTTATCTCATTCTAAAATAGATGTTTTTCTCCTGAACAGTCTCTTTTGGGCTTCTCATTAACTCTTTAACTGGAGTAGTAAACATCAAATTCATAGATGGCTACAGACTTGTTGCATCGTTAACAATGGAATTATTGCTTTAGTTTTTAGAAATGCATACTTACATATTATTTGTCATTCCCCTTAGGTTCCAAAGCATACTGTAAACTAATATACATTAAAGGTAGAGATGGAACATGCAAACTTTTCAGTTCCGTGCGGTAAGAAATGAATGCAACAATGAGATGCATTCAGTATAGAGAGTTTTATGCAAACAGAACAGCAACGGAAACCTAAGGTGGTTGCAATACAATTAAATAATAAGTAATTTGGCATCTCGATTAGGTTTAACATAGCATCTCTTGAATTAAGCACTCTGGCATAGCGAGAGAAGACAGTTACAGTGAATTTCAGACCCACGTTTTGTTTCAGTGAGGGGTATTTTTGGGGGTGTATACGCTCCACGTCAAAAATAAGAGAAGAGAGATTTCCCTTCACATCAGGAAACTTTTCAAAAGAAAAGTTTTTTTTCTTTATTGGATAAAATTTATAAGTTTATATCCCATAAACGTGCCTGTATATTTCACTTGAAAGAAATCAAATAATCACATCTGCAGCATCAGGAAATGTAAGAAAAAAAACAGGCAGTGAAAATCTAATCAGACTGGAAAAAGCACTAAGTAATATAGTATCTGGAATACTCTTGCATTTGAAGGGAGATGGCCTGTGTATTCTAATGGGTCTCTGTAGAGCTGACTGAAAAATGGAATTTCCGTTTTATGAAAAACTCTGATATTTCAACACTTGTTTTTGTCTCAAAATAGGATGAAAAATTTAAATATCAGCATTTTTCATCAAGGGGATACAGTTTGACATCTCTGAAATAAAATGGTTCCTGAAATAAGATATTTTTGCATTTCTAGGCATTGCAGCTGCATCTGGAATCCCCAGGCATGATGGGGCACAGCTGATGGTTAGAATGAAAAATACAGCCTAACCTGAAGAAACAGCAGAGTTCTCTTTAAGACAGCGTTAGAAGATGAATTCAAGGAACATATGAAAGAAACAAGGTAACACTGAGACAGTTATGAATCATGTAATACACTGTTACACTACAACAGCTCCCTAAAAATAGTAACTCTTTCCACACCCCCACTGAAGGAGTTGCCTTTCTGCTCCAAATTTTATGCTCTTATCTTGTGAGCCTTCAGAACGTGCTTTGGGTTCTTCCACTGCAAGACTGGAGCCTCTTGATCTGTTTAGTATGCTGGTGCAATCTAGTAATCAAATTAAATTGAACAAACTTGGTTTCTTTTTCACAAGTGAACTCTTTTTCTGTAATCTATAGGTGCTACTTTTCTCTCTTCTGTAACTAGTCTTAGCTCTAGTTAGGCCAGGCAATAGTTTGAGCATCTGTGTCACTCTCCTTACCAATAGAAGGACTACTGAGTATTAAAGCTTGTGTTCTGCAGGTGACTTATGCTGAGCCTGTTCCTACCCAATAACACACCTGAGCCACATTGCAGATATTGTTCAGAGGTGCCTTTGCAGCACCGAGTTTGTTTCCTAAGTAAGGAAAGCCCTTGGGAGACACGCATGGGATGGTAAGTACTGCAAGACTGAGGAGCAGAGGTCTGAGGTGGAGAGGTGTAGCTGGGAAAGGTTGGGTCAGTGAGGGGTTTGGATATCGGGAGATATGGTAGGAGTACAAAAGCGTGGAGGTAAAATAATGGATTTTCAAATAGCTGGGAAGGGTAATTTCTTGCTTAAGATGTTTACTTTTTAAGAAAAAAATTAAAGGTTCCTATCTGGACCTCACATAGGACTTCTCTTGTTTAAGGTCAGTCTGCTTCCTCCATTAATGACCAGTACTGTACTTGGCTGTGTATTTCATGCTGGAGAAATTATATAGTCTCTTTATTTTGTTTAACAAGAAATGGAAGCCACAAAGGTATCTTAAAGAAAAATCATACATAGTACATGTTGGATATGAATGTTTTTTCTCTTCTGAGGGGACTGGGAAAATGTGTAACAGTAGCATTTGTCAAGTATCCTGAAAATTTATCATTTCATTACCTAGTCTGAAAATAAACCACCTTCTTTTGCCTGATTTAAAAATAAGCAAGAAAATGAACAAAAGAGAAAATGGGAAAAAAAGGCATGTTTTGCATAATATGCCAGTGTATAAATGTGTAATTAATACTTGCATCAGAATTGACTGTTTAAAGCGTTCTGGCAGATGCTCCTCGAAAGTAGCTATGATGATGAATGTGAACAGGGGATAGCAAGTGTCTTTTTAAAAAAAGTTCATCCTTTATTTTAGTGTTTGGAATGAGTGTTAAAGTAAGAAAAGATTATTTGTAGATAATTATCTACCATTGTGTTAGGTTGCATTAAATGTTTCTCTGTTACAGCCTTTGATTGATAGGATACATGGCAAAGAAAGCTGTTGAGCAAGCAAAAAATCCAAGTATCTGTTTAGTTAAAGAATCAGGGAAATCATTTCCACAGCTCTCTGAAAACAAACCCACTTTTCAGTGAAGTATGGCAGAATGGTTTCACAGGCCCTGTATTTTGTTTGAATTACTGTACTGTTTTATCTAAGCTGAGAACTCAAGTGAAAGATTCATATGACAGTTTATTAAACTAGTGAGGTTCTTCACTCTAGTTATGGAGCCAATAAAATTCACTCTGGCAGGGGAGATCAGTTCTGAGGCTAAACTGGTCCAACTTGCCAGAGGAATCTGTTGTTATATTTACCTTCCTCTCAGAAGTGATGTTTGCTGTAACATGGGTGTACTATTTCTCCTAAAAATAAAAGGGAAATACACTCTGTTTACTCAGAATACCTAGCATTACAAAACTGCAAAATGGTCTTTCCTTAGATATGAAGCATTTAATTCAACTTATAACAATAAATAAATGAATAAATTGACAGGAGCATATGATCATCTTATACTTGTGGTATTAAGGGTTTGTTTGTTTGTTTGTTTTTTTCTTTTTTCCCAGTAAGGTGGATTGTTTAGCCTCCTCAAATTGCATGTTGTCAAACTCATTATATAGCAGCTTGAGTGCATTCATGACTCTGAACCGGTGGAACAGTTTGCTATTTCTGCAACAAACCTTTTGGAAAACTGAGGCTATTAGTCAACCCAGTACTTTGCAGAGTATATCACCCCTTCCAGAATTCTTTGGAAATGTGGTGTCAATGGCATCTCTTATCTAGATAGCTAGTAAGCCTGTGGTGGGCCTTTGGAATGAGAAGATCAAACTGCCTAATAAAGGTATGAAAAGGTATTGAACTTGCTAACTTGCATATCAGTGGGAGTCTTAGAAGACCATACAAGAAACACATCTGACATCAGGGGAATTTCCTCTTGAAATCTCTTTGCACTATACCCTAGCTGGGATAGCATGGTAAGTCCTACATATGCTGATTGCATTGCATCAATGTATTAATAGCAACGCCCCAGCTGTGATGGGTTAAACTTATGATTTGTGGAACTGATGCCAATGACCAAGCAGCACTTGGATTTTCTTTATCCACTCCAGTTCATTATATGTGTGTTGGAAGAGACATATATGTAAAATATGTCATACTGAGATAACCTTAAAAAAGCACTTTGATTAGGTATTATACTTTTTTTTTTTTTAATTCAGATCAGCAGGCAGACTTTGCTGCTTGGTCCCATTTTGAATTTTGATGCTATGAGTCAGAATTGTATTAGCAAAGCTGTTTGAGCTAGAGTTTAGCTCTTAAGTATTCTGGAAATAAAAATAAGTAAAATTCTGAATGGCAAATTTTACCAGCTTTTTCTGATTGTGAACAGACAAAGTAGAAGTGGTGAAGTTCCTACAGACTTAAAGCCTCCTCTCACCAGGTGAGCCACGTTAAATGATCATATGTAGCCTCCTAACCAATTGCAGTTGTTAAGTCTGCACTAGCTACAATTAGTTCTGCCTTAAGGTTGTTTCAGCTAATGCGTTTTACCTGACGTGCAGTGGAAGAAGAGCATGCGTGCAGTCAGTTAATGCTGCTTGGCTGATGAGTAGCCAGGTATTAAGCTGTGCTCCTTGATCTCTTGCTTGCCTGTTACACCTTCTACAGAGGTTTCATCTGCTATCTGTATCATGGCCACTGGTTTGAAAGATCATGGCATGTACTGATTGGAGTATTTCCCTGCATGTATTTGTCCAGGCTTCTTTCCCTTGAAACCAAAAAAAATTCATAGTTACTTATTTTAAGTGCTTTTATTACAGGATCAGGTGCAAAAATTCAGCCTGTAGTGGTATTGTGAACCACATTTTTTTTTTTTTAAGGTGCCCAATGAGAAGTATGTTGAAGAGGTATCCGTTTCACAGAACGTGTAATCAGAATACTCTGAAAATAATGGGTTCTCTAAAGCTTAAGGCCTGAAACACTGGCTGTGACCAAAGATTTGTAATTTTGGTTAATAATGCTTTGGTACTTAAGTAAAGTCAAGCATCCCAGGACTAAGCTAAATCTAGCATCACAGGTTTGATACGTAACAATGAATTGCTTTTAATGGTCTTTGAAGAAAAACATGTGCACTTAAGAATGACAGCTAAAATTCTTTTTCCTATGCAGATCCTGCGTGTTTCCATGACAGTTAGATTGCTGTCATTCACAAGAGCACAGGGAGACCTTATAAACACACTTTCATGTTGGAATCCTGTCAAATTGCTTATATTTTTCATGTATATAAAATGCATATAAAATTCACTGCGAGACAACTATTTGTAAAGCTATTTATATGTATGTCTGGGTTCTAATAACATAAGTCATTTTGATTTTCCTTTCCTTGCCCAAAACTCTGAGAACAACTTAAATATTTGGATGCTCTAGTATCTCTTCTTTATAGCTCTCTCCAGTATCCTTAGAAATAATACCTGCATCTGTGTATATACGGATAGACACATAAACGTACACACACACATGCACACTGGGTAGACATTTCTTTTTTGAGCAATAAGTTTTTAAGTATCTGTTGTTTCCATTTTCATGTCTCCAAAGCTTTTATGTGAATTCTTCCAGCACGTTTCTCATTATTCTCTCAACCTTTCCTCTGCTGGATGGCTGGGGTTTCCAGACACATAACCTGAAATGTCCTAGGAGAATTTACATAAAAACAATAAAGCCAAGGAAATGGAAACCACAGAATATATACATAAATTTTTTTTTCAGTCTTTGCTAAGAAGCTCATTGGTTCATATTTAAAAAGGAATTCAATTTTCCATATTAACATCCTTTTCACTGTGAAGCAAATATGGGAGATTGGGATGGTAGAAATCATTACTTAAGTGAATATTGTGGGTTGGGGGCTTATATGTTAATCTCATTAATGATTAAAAGGTTTTGCTTTCCTCCATTCCAGCATATCAAGAAGAACATACTCTGAAAAGTCACAGAAATGGCTGAATTAAGCAAATGCTAATATAGAAGTGTCTTTATTTCCCTAACTAATAAAAGTTTAAAGGACTTTGTGTAGCTTAGCAAATAGAGTATTTACTATTTTCTTTTATCTATATGTATAGCATCTTCTGAAAGCAAATCTTATTGAAACTGATACAGCTGCTCATAGGATCAATAATACAGTAAAACTCTAGTTTCTACTGAGATCCCCTTGTTAATAATATAATGTGTAGTGTACCTGTCTCTGTGAGATGTCTCTAACAGGTTTTGTCTGGACCTTCCTGATAGTAAGGGTCTCAAATCATGGAAACTGCTACCATAACTGTCATATTCCCCTGATACTGATATTTTCTGCAGAAAGGGCAGGTCAAATAAACAAGGACTAGAACCATTTTCCTACCGCTAGAGTTTTCAGTTTAATGGTGTTTTTTAAAGTCTCTTTTTTTTTTTTTATGAAAAATGTGGAGGCAAAAAATACTGTTTTGTTTCATTTTTTCATTAAAAATGCCCAGAAACCAAAATATTTTCATCTGGTTTGACAGTGTAACACTACAGTAGTAATGATTTGTATGTTTTATACTAATTCCATGTTACTTTTGGTTATCTGACTTGGTTTCTGATCCAGTGATGAACTATAGTTAGGAGTTCCTATAATGGTGAAAGGTGGAGCCTTTCTGGATACCCCAAAACTATAACAATACAGGTGACAGGTTGTTAACCATATCCTAGTCTACAGCTGAACCTGAGACATTGCACTAGCTTTCTGAACAAGATAGGGAATTATCAGTGCTAAATAATTAATTGCACTTGCTGAATGGGGGAAGGGCGGAGGAAACAGAACTAAGATCATAGCACATAGGATGTTTGCATAACCCTAAAATCCAGCAGAAGAAAAATCTGTATAATTCATACCTGTGGGTATGTTGAAGGCCATGAGAGAGGTTGAATTCCCAGAATACAAAAAAAAATTAAATAAAAAAAAAATAGGAAGGTCTGCTTTCTTCAAGGTACCAGGTTTTGGTAAGAAAAAGATAACAATTACCCAGTATTAAATCTGTGATTAATCAAATTCATGTTAATACAAATTATTCTGATGAAAACAGGGAAAACAGTGTGCCCAGTTGAAGCCACTGCTAGAACTGTCCTTCTGTTTCTTGATATTAAAAGAGTTTCCCTGGTCTGAGCAAAACGCGTTTATAACTATACCAAGGAAGAATTATTCTGTATTAATCTGTTGGAGTTTTACACTCAACATAAAGAAAGAAATTAACACTCTTGAAATAATGAAAAACTATTGCTTGTGTCTCTCCTTTTGTTTTTCTGTGAAATGCTGATGCTATTTTGAGAGACTATGAAGTTCTAGTAACTGATGACTTAAACCCTTTGAGGGCTGGAATTGGTTCCCTTGGTTTTTGTAGGAAAAGTTGAATCTAATGGCTTTAAGACAAAGGACAATAAGGAGTAAGTCTTCCAGACGTAACCTGCATATGACTGGTTGTTCAAAAACACTTAAGGGAGTTAGGCATCTTGACACAACAGCAAGTCAGTGGGAACCAGGTACCTAACAGTCTTAAGATCTCTTGAAAATTTGTATATAGTAGAGATGTTTGTGTCCAGGTTAGGGAACCTCATTCATTTAGCAAGAGCATCCTGGATATCCAGCAGGCAGTCATGATTGAAGCTTTACATGTGAATCTTAATGGCCTATAATCTGGATGTAACTCCTATTTGATACGCCAGGCTTAGCAAATAGATGCTGCAAACTATAGTATAGAGAGTGCTCATCTGAGAGAGTAGTCCTGAGCATTGCCACAGGAGTAATCTCTGATGAGTAGTGTTTTAATCTCCCAATTAAATATTTATGTTTTCTTGGTTAGCATTTGCTATCAAGAGGTGATTTCACTGTGAATGAGTTGCTGGAATTTTCTACAGAATGAAGTTATCAAATAAAGTGACTTAGGATTAGTTGAAATGTTAGTTTAGATAAAAATCATAATCTTTTGTTTAATTTTTGACTTTTTTAAATAAACATTTTTAAATTAAAATTTGTTTCAAAGATTTCTAAAGATTTGTTCAGAAAAAATTCAGAGAGTGCTGCAATTCTATAGTGATGGTGAGGAAGGGGAGTTATTTTTTACCCCAACAAATTTTTCTCCAAACAAAGCATCCCTTTGGAAGGTTCAGCTTTGCACAAGGCACTTTCCAACGTTCTGTCAGAATATTTTCAACCTACTCTCGATAGTTTTAACGGATGTTGACTAGCTTGGAACTGCTGTTCATTGACTTGATCTGTTCAAAGGGCTTGGAGGAAAAGAAAGGGTCTTGTCGGTTTGAAAAGCGGGCTGTTGTCAGCATAGAGGAGCATGGCTTGGTTCAAAATGGCCCTCGCCCTGGTAGGGGAAGAACTGCAGAAGAGGAAGAGTCAGAAATGTAGAGACTGCCTGGTAGGATGCCTCAGACAGTCTTGAGAATGGGTGGATAGCCAAACTGAAGATGTTTGTTTCTCTTTTTGCTTATGTTATACTGCTTATTTGTTTGCATCTCTGATTGAAGACATAACTGTTCTTATTAGCATTTTGTTCTTCTTGGTTTCTAAGTCCTTTTCTTTTACAGTTTTTACAAAATTTTCACCTGGTAATGATTTTGGCATATGGTTTTAAGCTTAATACTAAAAATGTAATGCTCAAGTGATGCGCAGCACGTTTGGTTCTAAGTAATTTTTCCTGCAGCTACACAGTGTGCAGATTGTCCTTTGTCTGCCTAACTTGCCACTTTGGCTAATGAAGCACTGTCTCAGATCACTTGAGTTAACTAGGCTGCTGGGAAGTACTCACAGAGATATTGGTCAAAAATAACTATATGGATGTTATTTCAATTTTGTTATTTGTTGTTTCAATTAGTAAATTGAAAACAATCATTTCAGTCCAGCTCTGAAGATTCCTCCAGTTACAACATGAACTAACATAAACAGAAGTTTATCTCATCAGATTTGGTCATAGATTTTTCCATTAAATTTGACCCCAAAGTGATTCAGTTTGTGAGTTATTAATGACTTACTGAACATACTCAGTTGATTGTAACTGATCTGTATGCAAATTACTGCAAAATCCAATGAATTGTTCTGAGACCCTGAGGAGAGTTTTGCTGAACTTTGCAAAATTAGAAGTCTTTGTTAGATTTTGTTTTTTGCTGTCTTTCCCAGCAGAGAGTTTACAGGTGGTCTTTTTTGAAATCTATGTATTGCAGGTCTGGAACTCTTTATACTTGCTCCATTTTTACAGTAGCATAAATCTTGTGGCTTCAGCAACACTTCTCCTGATTTCTGTCTTTTATGGCATTTAATGAAGCAGGAAGCAGCCCATGAACTCAGGGTTTATTGGTAGGTTATTAGATATGATTATCTACTCTGGTTTATTATATTATTAGGTTAATAAAAGTAAAAGTTACCCTAAGGAAATTATGGTCTTATCTATGTCTACTAAGACTTAGTGTATGTTACAGCAGAAGACATGGATCACCAGTTATGCCTCAGCAGATCATCATGTTTTGATTTACCTTACATTTTTTTTCTGTGGATCATAATTTCACAAACATAACAGTTGGCATGGAAATCAAATGGTCCTTATGAAGCATTTAGTCCCTAGCACTTGCATATACTAAGTCTGAAATATTTCAAAGTTTGCTGTCTTTCCCATCTTGTCTTTTGTTGAGCAAAGCCTCGGTTTTCCCAGGGCCATAGAGCACGGTATTTGATAACTAATTCCAGACGCAATTACTAGCATCCATGTACCTTATGCTATCATTCAGATATCTGATCTGAATGTTCAGTCTTAGTTATCTGGTCTATTTTATTCCTAATAATTTTTGCTTATCAGGCCTGTGATATTTTTGCACAAGCTTTTCCCCCAATTGTTGAATTATTTCTTGATTTGATTATTTTTATGGGCTCTTTGCCTGGACTTGTGACAGATTAAGAGCAAGCAGCATACTAAATTAAAAGATTGTGCACAATGTTTTCTAATAGCCGAGTTTGGATGCTAGTCTTGTTTGCAAGCATGCTTATAACGTTCCCAAGGTAAAGCACTAGCTTTCTGTCTGTGGCTTTCTCTCCTCATTATTGGTTTTGGGCATCTGGTTTCAAGGTTGGTCTGAAATTTGATCTTTCTCAAATTCTCTGTGTGTTTCAGCAACATATGTCATTAATGAAGTGAGTTGGGTAACCACTCTCACCGTTGTTTGTAATTCAGCCTATGACAGGCACCAGGGAAACAGAAAAGGTTCAGCTAGCTCCAATTAGGAAAACATGCCCAAGGCATAGGCTATAGTATAAACAGAGATTTGTCAAGTCCCTCCCTAGAAGAAAACCAAAAGCGTACACTTAGCAATGATGCTTTGCTTTTATACTGAACGAGAAACTTGCTGAAAAGAAACAAACCCCTTATGTTAACATTGGTATGGCTAACAGCAAGGATAAAGAATCATTCCCAATGAAGAAAAAGCTAAGCTAGAAAAGGGCGCTCTGCAGACTGTAGGTGCTGAAGTAATGTTTATGCAAAGTAATAACCTCCAGAATTAAAAATTTGCAGGCCTGCAAGAGTATATTTGTGCTTGGAACAAGCCTACTAAAAACCTAAAAATCTAAATGGAAGTCTTCTGTGAGCAATTATATATTCACTTACCACATTTCAGATAGTAATGCTGTGAAGTGGGAAGATTCTTCTCAAGGAAACAGCCATTCAACAACATATCCTTGTACTCTGGAAGACAAATGTTAAAGAGCAGGTTCTAGAATTTGGCAAGTTCTTCACAGCAAGAAGAAGGCTTGCAAAAAAAAAAAGGTAATAGAAAAGTAATATTCATCATTTCTGTAGAATCTTCAGTCTGTGACATCAGAATGTCTAATAAGTGTTTCTTACCTCACAACTCTCGAGGTATATGTAGTAAACATTTTATAGACTGGAAATCTGAAGCATCTGGAAGATGAAATAACTTTCTCAAGATCACATACAGATTTCTTGTTTTGTTAGGACAGCAAGTGACTATCAGAGCCGAGATTATTCCCAGACCTCCTAATTTCCCTTCTTTAACAGCGTATTACCAGATACATGGATTTCAGAATAAGGAAGAAGGGAAGATAGAAAAAGGAAATACGTGCAGGACTCTTCTGTGAATTGAATGAAGAAATCAAGCATCTTTACATAATTCTTGTTGTTTCCTAATGTCAAACTACTTTACAAAGGCATATGCAAAAAATATTCCCATTTTACAGATGGGGAAAACTGAAATAAAGACAACTAAAGTGATTTGATGAAAATCATACAACAGATAAGTTGCAGGGCTGGGAAAAGAAACCAAGTCTCCCAACCCCACCAGGATAGGAATAACTTACACTCATTATATGAGCTGGCATTCACCCTGTTTCATTTGGCAATGTAACACAGTGCACAGGGAATGATGTTCTTTCCATTAGGAATGCTTTGACGATGCCCCTTTAGTAGAAGAATGAAAAGGAATGCTGGAATGAAAGCATTCCCTATGGTTTAAGATTGACTATTTGAATAAGCAGTTGGATGAAAAAAGCTGGAGAAGAATAGAATTGAAGTAATATCTCACAAAGGAGAACAACAACAATAGCTTTAGCAATTTAGGAAAAAATTGAAGCGTTGATGGTGAAAGTGTAAGGTTGAAAAAAAAATGCTCAAGAGTGGTGTCAGAAACACCAGGGCAAAGACTGGAAGAACTATGAAGGTAGTATGGAAAGAAAATTGCATTTGCAGAAAACATAAGTGAACACCTAATTTTCTGCTATAAGGACAGGTCTGCCTCTCTTTCCTCTCTATGGTTGGCCAGGCAATGAAGCTCTTCAATTTTGCTGTTACAATGGCAGGTTTATTACAAAGTTACACATTTTGTGAGCATGCATCACTTCAAATGAGGTAGAATTGTGTGCTGCTTTTGACTTCATTGCATAGAGCAATGTGAGAAAAGTAGAACTGAACTTGGGAGACAGCCAAAGAATCTGCTGCTTTATGGGTTTTCATATGGAAATAGGAGCCTGAATGGGACTACAGAAGTTACTCCAGCCATCAGGCTAGAGTAGCTCCATGAAATGGTCATATACGTATTCTGCAGCTAGTGGGGAAGGTGGAGTCCCAGATTTGTCTCACATGGGCTCATATCTATCTCAAATATGCCACACATTCAGTAATCATGAATACGTAAGGAGTATTTGCTTCTGGATTGAATTTAGCATTTAGCACTGCTGAATTTAGCACTGCTAGCTAGCCTATTTAAATACAGAGCTGTATCTGTACTAACTTACAGTTCTTTCAGATTTGGGATAGCTGCTGATAATTTAGTTCCAAATGGTCATGTTTGAGGAAGGGTTATAAGCAAGATATAATTATATATTTAGAAATCAGATTAGGCTTTTTTTTTTTTTTTAACAGTTAAAAGCAGTTTTACTATCAGTGACACTGGAGAGAGAGTTGGGCCCTAGCTTACTACTGTAAGTAGAAACTCGACAAAATGACTTCACACAAACTCCAATAAACATATGAAAAAAGTTACTGGGAAGGGACATTGAAGCCAAGAATATTAATTGTTTTAAGAGAAACCTAGATATGCACTTGGAGGGGGAAGATGTTTAAATTAAAGGTTAAGTGAAAAGGCAGGAAGGTGGGATTATGACCAATTAAAGGGGAGCAGGTGGTCAGGCAAACTAGTGTGCTAAAACATTTCTTGTTTTTTTTTTTTTTTTAAAAAAAAAAAAGCATTCTTCTTGAATAATGAATTGGACTTGCAGTATTTTTGGTCTGGAAAACTTGTTCACTTTCAAAAAACTGATCGACATTTGAACTATTTGCACTTTGTTTGTAAATTGTCTCCCAAAGCACAGCATCTATCAGTTAATTCCTATGAGGGTTAGTTTGTTGTGTATTTTAAGTCAGCCACTGTACAAACAGAAAGCTGATCCAATGAATCCCAAACACCTCTGATGTAAGAGGACAGTATTGCAGTGGTGGCTGTGGGCATCCTCTCTCTTTCTTGTTGCTTTTCTTGTGCTGTTGGTAGTTACATTTTGATGCTTCTATTTGACCTTAGATAGCACCTTATTTTAATGACTTGTCCTTCTGGAGTAGAAGCCAACTGTGTGAGAAACTGTAACAACCAAAATAATACAAAAATGATTCATATAGATAATGTATCTGTGAATGCATGATCTCTTACTATCAGCTGATGTTAGATTATTCTTCTGTACAAATTGACCATATCAAAAAGTGCACAGCCAACTTGGGCTTAAATCTTATGAATACCTTTTCAGTCCTTCCCACTGTTACATATTGCAAATACAAGTTTTATTGTGTAAGGTCTGGAAAAGCCTCAGCTGAATTCTTCATGTAGAATTGCTCCCATATTTAGTAGGAGGCTTGTAACTTCAAGAGTATGTGTGAATCTTGAAGTTTTTGCTAGAGACATAACTGTTTGTTAGTAGGATTTTTTTTTTCTAGCTTTCTACTGAGTGGTAGGGCTTTTAAGTATACAGAACAGCCTGAGAGAATTAGTCTTCTCATCTCAAGTTGGTTTTCATATTGGGGTGTCATTGGATTTAAATTGTTGCTCTTCTTTTAAATATTTATTTCTCGAAGGTCAGATAAAACCTCTGGAAGGTATTTAAGTGCATACAGAAATCTGTCTGCTCATCAGTTCATTTTTCTTTATCTCCCCTCAACATATTTTGGGGAAATTTGAGGGCTACCTTTCTATTTTTTGTGACCTGGAATATCATCCAGGAAAAACATCACCCTCAGGGCCATCCAAACTTTTTGCAAAGCAAGGTGAAACTAGGAGTTCATTTACTGTTGTATTTTTTTTTTTTTTTCTCACGGAGTCATGGCTAGAGCTCATCATAGTTAAGTATGTCAGTGTGCTGGTGAAACACTCATTTAAGTAGCACTCAACACAGCAGTTCATAGTCCATCAGAACAGCATAATATGAGTATATGAATACAGTAAATAACCAAAGACATTTGTATTCTGATTGGTTAGAAATGCACATCTGCTACTTGGAGAATAGGAATTTGCTTACAGTGCAATTATTGAGAAATAGCCCAGCATTAATTGTGCAAATCAAATTTTCCCAGCAGACCAGAGTACAGAGAAATGAATGTAAATAAAAAATAAGGATCAGCTTGATGTGCTGTTCTGCAATCAGGTTAAGACAATTCTTTCAGGATAATTATACTGAATGTGCTTTAGCTAGAACAATTTAATTAAGCATATATACATTGTGAAAGAAAGAAAAAGTGCACTGTTTGACTGGAGCACTCTTATGGAAAGCGATAACATGATACCATTAGGAAACTCAACAAGACAATAATCTACATCCATGCATTAAGAGAAGCAGAAGTCTGAACATCTGTTTCCAGCTATTGAATTCACAAAAGGGGTTTCTCTGTGGGGGGAATAAGTGAATAAACAACAGTTGGAGAAGGTTATCTCTGGCATTTAACAAAATGATGAAATGTCATGAAAATGAAATAGTGAGAATGAAATAATGACTGAAATGAAGGTGTGCTAGGACTTAGCTGGAATTCAGCTTAGTTAATAAAGCACAAATGTACAAAATCGAGAAAAACCTCTACCTATCCCTCATAAATCTTTTTAAAAGCATAATGTAAGAATGACTAACTTATGAATAGTATATACATTTTGTTTAAAATATACTGCAAGGTGGCATGAAATCATTTTAGAAAAACATATAATTAAAGCTGTTCCCCCAAAAGAATACCCAAGATACACAGCTGAAATTATGTTGCTTCAGCCAGAAAAATCAAAATGTGACAATCCAAAGAGGTGCTTCTAAGCACTAAAGAACAGTCCTATTGAAATGAAAGAAAAAGTTTTAACTTAGATATGGAATTTTCCCTTCTGCTCCCCGCCCCCCCCCCCCAACAAGAGCCTTGGAAAGGGAGTAATGATAATAAAAGCGAAATGGACCCAAGCACCAACTTGCTGCCAAGGGCTGTAATTCAATATCGCAGCATTTCAAGGGTAAATCGGTGTCAACTGCATTTGCCGTCCCTCTGAAAAAAAGTAAGCATTTAACTTCCGTTCAGTCTATGTAGACTGCTGAAATATAGGAAATCGGTTTCTGGGAAAGGAGGGGGGAAGGAAAAAAAAAAAAAAAAAAAAGAAAGGGTTTCCCAAAGAGAGCACCAAGTGGAGCGGACAGAAGTATGAAGAGCGGCAGCGCGGCTGCTGCCGGTCTGCGCAGGTTGGGGGCACGTCGGGGGCTGCCGGAGGCGGAAGGCTCAGCGGCGCTGCGGGCGGCCAGTGAGTGCGGCTCCGGGCGGGCCGGCGGGCGGCGCGGGGGGCCGCGGCCCCCGGGGGCGGCGGGAGCCGGAGCCCTGCTTCCAGCGGGAGCCCGGCCGGCGGCGGGCGGTGCAGAGCTCGCTCCCGGCCCCGCAGCGGAGCCCGCAGCCCGGGCTCCTTTAAATTGAGGGC
Organism: Struthio camelus; assembly: GCF_040807025.1. Lineage (NCBI taxonomy): Eukaryota > Metazoa > Chordata > Aves > Struthioniformes > Struthionidae > Struthio > Struthio camelus. Next base: position 30,557,649 of record NC_090946.1, on the reverse strand, counting down.
GTTTCGTGTGTTTCCCCGGCTGCCTTTGAGTTTCTAAAGAGAAAAGGCCCGGGGATCCTAGCAGGGAAGTGATTCCCCCTGCAGCCTTTCAGTCTAGAGTAGGTGCTTTTGTTTCCGGCGAGGCGCCTCGCCGTGGGGCAGCGCGGGGCGGCCCGCCGGGGGCCGGCCGGCTGGAGAGGCTGGGCTCGGCCGCGGGCACCGCGCTCCGCGGCGGCGGTGGCTGCCTTCCGCCTGCGCGCTGGGGCAGGGGGGATTTTCTCTCTCTCTCTCTCTCTCTCTCTTTTTTTTTTCCTTTTCTTTTTTTTCCCTCCACTTCGCCTGTCCAGAGCTTGAAAGCTCCAGGGAGGCGGAATGAGTGCGTGGGTGGGTGCGGGAGAGAGAGGGAGGGAGACAGGGGCACGGTGGAGGAGACCTCGCCCGCGGCTTGCCTGAGGCTCTCTGCGGCCGGCCGCGGGGCGAGCTGCAGAGCCCCGGCATCCCTGCCGGGGGGCCGGCGGCTTGGGGGCCGCTGCGGCTTTGCTTGGTCCTGCCCCCGAGGGGCAGAGCCGGGAGCCGCGTTTCGAGCCTTCATGGCAAAGCCATTAGTTGAGCCTCGCTGCGGAGGGGCCCTGAGGAGGACAACCGCATCCGCGGCCAGCGCAGCGGGTGAGCGCACCGGGCCGGGCAGCCGGGGCTGGTTCCCCTCGCGAAGGTGTCCCGCGGGTTTCCAGCCCGGCTCCCGAGGTGCCCTGGCGAGTAGCCCGCGGTGGTGGTGGTGCGAGGAGTGGGAGAGGAGGCCGGGTGCCCGGCCTCCCCTCCACCGCCCCAGAGGGCGAGGGCAGCCCTTCAGGTTTTGGGCTGCTCAAGAAGGGCAAGATTTGACTTTTAAGAGGGCTCTGGTTCTTCACTACTGCTTCATCTATAAGAAATGATGGATGCTGCCTTCCTTCTCAAGGACTGCTCTCAGCGTCCTGCTGCGGTGTATCGGCTGAGCCCGCTTGCTCTACTGGCCTGGTGCGCTCCTAGAGGAGAAGGGCTCGCGGGGCATGGGGAAGGATGTGTTGCAGGCTCCCCGGTGCAGTTCTGGCATACTTCTGATGCTCCTTTGAAATTAAAAAGGAAAAAAAAAAGTACTCCTCAGTTTCCATTCATATTAAATCTTGAATGGTTTCTTTACTGTGGAGTAGACACTGTGCCAAGAGTGATGGTTTTATGATGGTTTTGTGATGTGGATTGTGATTTAATAGGAAATTAGCTGACGTTTCTAAATTCATCTCATATGGCCCAGAAGGCCATCTGATCAGCATTATGCTGTGGTACCCTTGTGGAACCACAACCAAACCAAACCAAACCTTGATGAAGGAGGTGAGGTGAGGAAGGCTCAGTACTTTCCTGAGCTTCTAGTTCTTATTTGCTTTAGGCTACTAACTCATTTAGTCATTCTGATATCTTTTTTTACCCACAGTCATATTTCAAGTGGCAGACTTACTATTTGAAGTCCTGCACTGCTCCACTTTAAACCTCTCAGTTAAGTTTGATTTCATTAGGAGAGGATTAGGAAATGGAACTTCCTAACGATTAAGTGCGAAGCTGGTGATCGTGAGTTAGCCTCTAATACTGTTTACAAAATATGCTGGCAGTAAGAGAGGTGCATACACGCTTCTTAAGATGTGATGCTGGTTATAAATGTGCATGTATACTTTCCTGTTTGGTGGAGATTAAGTTTTTTTTCATACTGATTTTTAATGGCCATTTTGCTCAGGCAAGCAGAAAAACATATAGCAATAGCCAGGCAAAGAGAAGTCGACTTAAAAGTTTTGGACTGTGTTAGGAATTGGGCTCAGATTCCAGAAGCTGTAAGAGGAAATAGATATTGAACATTCCTAAAGTTTTGGTCTATGTGAGAAAGTCTTCTTGCTTTCCCTTTGGTAGAGTAGGCATTATTGAGACAAAAAAGTTACTTCTGGTAGGCATAGTCCTGAAAACGTCTAGGCTTTCAGTGATTAGCTCAGACTTTTCTGTGTGGCTAATTTCATTTTAGTCTGGCCTCAGACCAGGGGCCTTACAGGTCCAAAGGATCAGTATGCTGTTTTTGCCGGGTGCTGTATACTCCGCTTTAAGTACTGCATGTATTTGTAGCAAGTATATTCATAACGTGAAGGACAAAGGCTTCTTGTGATTAAAGTTTACTTTATCAGTGTAGATCACATTTTGATGTAAGCTCTTAAAAATTCTAATTGATTAATGAGTTTCAGATGGTGGTTCCCCTGCAGTGCCCCTCCCCCTTCTCCTGACATGTACAGTGCGCTCCAAGTTAGTCTGGGAAGGCTCCAGAAACCTTGGGCTAAATTGGTTGTGGTATAGTTTATAGGGATAATAAAATAACTAGAAAAATTGAATTTCCTTACAAAAATATGCTTGCTGCATCCATGAGCTTGTGTTTTTTCTTCCTGTTTACCGAAGTGAGAAAACTCAGATTGCAGATAGGTGTGTTTAAGATGATGCAGGCAAGAATGACCTGTTGTTCCTTGTGGAAGGGAAACAGCTGTAACAGCTCTTGAGGAGGAGATGTGGTAGCAGAATCATAACTTCAAAAGTGATTATGTTTGTTGTTACATAAATAAAAGGGTAAAATGACAGTGATTACTGTTCTATAGTAAACTGGAAGTTACAGGTGATAAAGATTGACTGTGTCACATCTACCGGTGAGTGACAGGTCTATTTTTTTTTCTACTGATTCTTTTAGTCCATTTTGAGTATTCAAGTAGGGCAGGTTTTACCATTTCATCTGGGGAAATTATTCCACCATCTAGCAGATCTCACCATTGGGAACCGTTTCCTGACATTAAAAATATCAATTACAGAAGTTGTTAGTTACCTCTGTGGCTCTCAAAGGAAGGTATTCATATATCTTCCCCCCCCCCCCCCCCCCCCGCCCTTTCCTCATGTCTGAATGTGTGTATGTGTGTGAGTGTGTGTATGTGTGTATATATGGAGAGGATGGAGAAACAAAAGCTAATTGAGGAGTTGTCTCTAGTCTGTGGACTTATCTTGCACTCTCCAAATCTGAAAAATATGTCCACATTGAGGTAGGAAAACTGAAATCAATTTTTGAATGTGAACATACTTATGCTTGGACATGCCATGGTGGCAACTGGCACTTGCTTATGTGAAAGTGGTGATTATAAGGGTGAGCCCCCCTTTGTGGGCAGCCTCATTTCTGCTTGCATAAATGTGCACTTTGATGCCTCTTAATCTGTTTATGAACACTGAATCTTTAAAAAAAGAAAACAAAACAAACTTTTACACCCAGCTTACAGTTACAGTAAGTGAATGCTTCACACAGCCCAGTCAGACTCTAGTAAAGTTTCGGAAAGTTTGTTCTTTTCCATCTGCATGAGATGATTAGAACTAGCAGGGAGATCCAGCAGAGACCCTTGCCAGATACTCATGAGCTCTGTTCTGGCTTTTGATCGTCTGTCTCCTCTCTTTCCAGAATGGCTGCTTTCCAATAGCATTACCTTCTCTCTAAGACAGCAGGAGATTGTCTGCAGTTATAGCCGATACCCCTCCGTCAAAGCTAATGTGCAGTCGAGTGTTCAAGTTCCAGTTCCTTTAGAGAAAACTATTGCTCCTCTTGTCTAAGTTGCTGTCTGCTATCTCTACCACTGACAGTAAAGCTATTGCACAGTTCTATGCAAGATATGGACCTCTTCATCTAGTTTTGTTTCTTTTGCAAGCTGATAGCTAGCATGCCTCCTCAAACTGTTTTAGAGGAGACCTCAATTCAGAAGCACAAAGCCTGAATGTTTTAGTTCTATGAAGATTTTGGGAAATAGAGTCTCTGAATCCAAGTCCAAGGCACAGTTATGCCATCTTCCGTACCAGCTTTGTAGAGCAAGTAGGCTGCTGAATTGACATACATGAAAATCTTCAGTCCTGGATAACTCTGGTTTGGCTGCCAATTGATTGGATCCAATCTATTAGCTTGCCTGCTAAGCGATAGTACCCAAGCAAGCTAAAACATATCTCGGTTGCAAGGGCACACAGCAAGTGCATCGTACAACTTACATCAAGCTGGTATGATATAAAGGGACATCATCATCCTTTATGTCAGAGATGGTGTGACTGATAGCACTAAACATGGTCCTGTATTTGCTCCCTCGCCATTTTTAACATCTCTTTATTCTTTTCTAATACAAAGAAAAATGTTGCTTTATCTGGTTATTTAATTCTTGTGCTAGTTCTTCAAACAAGTCAAAAAGAAGAAATGACTTGGCAAGGCTTCTTCATCCCTCACCTGGACGGTTTGTATTTAGGAACAAGCTAGAAAAAAACAGTTCAGTCAGTTCTTTTGTTTATTGAGACGTAAATGCACGTGTGATTAGGAACAGGGCTGAAGCAGTAATGAAGCTCATGTTACACAGAGTACTGTACAGCCAGCAGCTGCTTGGTATAAGCTGTTATGTATATATGCTGGAACTGGATGGTTAACTTGGAGAACTTTTTATTTTACTTGATTAATTCACAGGCTAGAGCATATGTATTTTCTGTATATATGTGTATGCAAATATGAAGTGTTTGCACGTGCATATATGTACATTTTACAATATATAGTAAATTTAATCTTTTCATTCTCATAATATTCCATCTGGGTTGAAGAGGACTAATATTACCATTTCATAGGTAAGGAAGGCAGTTGGAGTAGGAAATGGAATTGAATCTAGGGGTCTACAGCTGCGAGTGAGTGCCTAGTTGCGTGGCCGATCTTACTTTGTGGACTGAACAGTCTTTGCCTCCTGTGTATTTTCTATACAGAGTGTATCGTTCTTGAATCCTTTTGTCTTACTAGGTAACCCCAACAAAAGCCAATGGAATTACAGAAAATGATTTATTTGATTCTCATTACTTTTACCTGATGATCATGGACAATGATCAGCAGATGGTGTAAGTTACGCTGCTGGCAAAATACAAGCAGTGAGCTGCAATACACAGAAAACTAAATGTACTACTGTAAAGCAAAATAAAAACCTCACTGTTTGGAGGAAGCAAGCAGGGAGAAATATAACCTTTTAGTTTGTTGAATCTGTTGCATGTCACTGGGTGTACTGTAAACTATCCCACATTGAATTCTTCGGCTAGACAATAAGTCTAAGAATTTGAGATGTCTTCCTCTCATTGACAGAGGTGGAATAAGAGACTGTACTGCATAAATATGACCTGTAACAAAACAGAATGTAAAGTAATTAAAGATCTTTCCTTGTCTGCCTTCAGAATAGTAGGGAAAGAAATTGCTTCTTGAGGAGAAAAGTATTTAGAGGTAAGTTTTAAAAACATGTATGCATATCTGATGTCAGCCTCAATAGTTTACAGAAAAGTGTGACATTCTGTAGCATGGGATATTTGACATGTTTGTGCTGGCTAGGTTTAAAGAGATGTGTATATATAATGATGTGATGTTACTATTAGAAAGCAGTGAGATTAGGAAAACCAGTATTTTTAGGCTACTTTGTTCATACTTTGCATACTTTATTTCTGCCAAAAAGAAAGGATGAAAGAGTTGTTGGAGCCTCATCCATGTAGAATCCTGGAGTGCTACCTCTGTGGCAAGCTAGCTGGTTTCTTTAATCACGTTCCTCGTTGTCAAATTGTCAATAAACTTTTCTCTAGCTCAGAAATATGTTAAAGGGTGAGATGTCAAAAAGGTGAGATGGTGGTGTTTGAGTGAGGAATCAAAAATGTGGCCTTGATTACAGATGGGATCCTCAAAGAGGCCTTGGAGGAGACGGCGATCCAACTGCAGCTACCTTTGCTTAATTCCTTCTGTTAAGCTTCTTTGAAGATCCCAGCTGGTATTTGATGATGTTTTAATAGTTAATGTATGGGCTAGTAGAACTTGACTGATGAAGTAGATGAACATTTTAATGAAGCTTGGGTACTTCATCATTCAAGTATTATGGAGCCTTAAGTCAAGCTTAGAAGTTTACTATCGGTCAGTGTTTGCACAAAGAGTGCAAATGAAGAGTTTGATCGCTTTGATAGAATTTGATAGCTGGCCCACCCTATCGCTTGTAGAATTGGTAAAGGGAGCTAGCCGTAACAAATTGTGCTCCATTCCTTGAAGGCTGGTGGTTGTTGTTTAAATCCAAGGGAAGAATGTTGTTGCTTTGGGTCTAACAAAGTATTCTGCTAAAGTGCAGGGCAGGTTGTCAGAGAAGTGAGAGAGGAAAAAGATGAAACTCTCCTTCTTTCAGAAGTGAAATTAAGGTTGGATCTTGTTATTCATCTGTGATTCTTCAGTGTTCTCAGTGGAAACTCTTCATCACTATTAACTTCTGCAATCCTCATTTTTGCATGCGTGCTCCACAATTTAACAATAATTACTGAAATAGTATGGGTTAATTCAGGGCTACCATTTCAAGCAGACCCAGTCCCAGTATAGAGATGAATCCTTCTCAGCTTCTAGCAATTCTGTTACCTCAGAATTCTCTTTGCCTCACCTTATCTTTCCTACTTCTCCCAGTCTGAGAGCCTATGTCCTGTTAAAACTACCTTAAACTCAGAATATCTTCCTTATCTCTGACTCTTCTCTCTTCTTACTAAAGTTACTACCAAACTGAAGTACCCACACATCCTCGAAAATCAGAGCTCTTTATTTTCCCACCTTTCTTTCTGCAACTACAAGGCTCAGAAGTTCCTTGAGACCTTCCACAGCCTGGTTGCTTAATTTCAAAAAACAAGTGGTAGGTCAATATGAAGTAAATGTAAAGACAGCCCTGAGCTTGAGCTGAATTGAAGTAACATCACAAATAACTGAATTCGCTGCTCTGTGTTTCCACGGAGGTCAGCCTGAAGCATGAACAGACTGCAGTGCTCGTTTCGGAGAGTAGTGGAGCAACCCAAAAGGGCCTTCCTTTAGCTGCTCCAGAAGCCTTCCCCCTCTTTTCTCTAGTAGTAAAGAATGCAACTTTCAAACCTTAGAACCACTCCAGCCCCATCACTAGTTCCCAGTAGCAGTACATTATATCATATCTGGCTGTCTATCAACCCTGTTATTGTTTACTATTAATTAGCTCCTGTCTTTCATAGAGCACTTCATCATATACGTGGTCTTGGATGTCAAGAGACAGGTGAGGAGAGGGAAGGGGCATAATTTTCCTGGTAACACAACTCAGTGTGTGTTATGTGATGTGATCCTTGGAGGACAGAGCCTGCTTAGGGCCTCATTTAGGATATGGTGGTGTGCGTCCTTGAAGTATAGAATTATACAACAATTTAAGTTGAAAGGGACCTCTAGGGGTCACCTAGTCCAACCCCTTGCTCAGAGCAGGTATGGACCTCAAAAACAAATGTATTCCAAAGAAAAAGTGACATATCTAATGGTTTATTTTGGAACAAAGGTTTTTTTTTAGGTATATTTTTCCAATGTGTGTATCAAAAGAAATGAACTGTAGGATTTTCTTTCCTAAAGATTCAGTTGCATAGTTGTTCATATATTGAAAAATCACTGTGAAAAAATGCTATATTTTTACTTTGCTTTACTTGTCTGTTGTAAAACAAGTGAACATTTAGGAACGAGATAATTTTTTAACTACTTTTTACCAATAACATTTCAGAGGTGATACAGGAGAATAAATGACTTTCAACTCTGGCTCTCACACTATCAGCTGAGCTGAAATTGGTCAAAAACATTATTTTAAGGCTCTTTCTTGGAAAAAAGGTGTATGGCAGAGGTATTTATACCTGATTTTTTTCCATATACTCTTCAAAGACAAGGTGATGAGTCAATTATCCATCTCTATTTCCATTTACCTAAAATCTGTCAATGATTTGAAGAACCAAATTGCATGATTTGGGATGACTTACGGCAACTCTAAATATACTGTTATTATAACTCCTTGACTATTAGTATCATCTGAGTCAGAAGGAACCCGTTTTGAGTGATGTTCCAGTTTGAACTTGCAGAGCTAAGGGCCTTTTTTTTTTTTTTTTTTTGGCCTTGAATAAAATGAGCAGGTATGACTTGGATGTAATCAACCAGGAAACCATAAATCCATGCTGATGTTTTTACAAAGTCTGTTTCCAGAACAGAGCTATATTTCCATCCCATATTTTGGTCTATCTTAAACTCCTTTGCTTCCAAATGAATTTTGATGCCTTTTTTTTTTTTGTTTTGGTGAGAAAAATGTAAAATCTAAAGATAATTCAGAAATGGATCTTTATACAAGGGAATAAAGTCTTTTCTTGTTGCCTTTTTCTTTTTTTAAGCTGAAAAAGTGGTGTGATTTCAGTGAGAAATATATTCAAGGTGAAAGCTGAGTCTAAATATGTCAAGGACAATTAAAACTTCAGGATTTAGAATAAGGAGGGAGGTGCTACACTATATTCATCAATGGAGGTTAAGTAACAGCTTAAGCAGATGTTTTTTCTAACAAGGAGTTTAGTTACCCAGAGTATGGTTACAAAATGCTTGAGTATTTTAATGTAAACATTAAAATATTTCAAATAGCATTTCACGATTTTGGAGATACAGGTTGCAGCACAGTTTTATGGGAAAGCAGTTGCTTTTTACATTCAATAAACATTTACATTTTTTGACAAACAACTTTGTTTGTAGTATTCTTGCTATACCAGGCCACAGTGACATACTATAACAAGTTGTTCTTTTTGTTTATGTTTGTTTTTTAAAGTCACTATTACCTAATTTGAAAGGTAGGCGAGGGGCAGAAAGAAACGAGAGTGTTTGCCTTGTGTCCTAAGCTGAAGTCTGCTGATGCATGTAACCACAGTTAGTGCCAATCAGCTGGGGATGATAGGCAAAGCAGTATTCCTTAGTGACTTTTAAAATCACCTCCTCCTCCTCCCCCCCCACCCCCCAATCATAATACCTCTCTAACGCCACCTGCATAAGGCTTTGTGATTGCTAGTTGGTCTGACTGGGCTCCCAGTAGGATGCAACCTACCAGATAAGAAAGTATCTCAGCTCATTGCTACAAACCTTAGGGTCCAGATCTGATACCTCTTTTTAGAGAGAAAAAGAACATTCTTTATCAGCATGCTTGTGCCACAGGTGGCAGAATTAGTCTTTCAGGAACAGAGATATAGGCCCAGTGGGCCCAACTTCTCTGGCTGTGGCACAAGTGAGAACACCTTAACCAATATTTAATACATGACATATTGACATATTTTCTTACTTGAAACTATCGTTTCCCTCAGTCATCGTGGAAGCAGAGGAGTATTTGTAAAAAGGTCAAAGTGGGAAGTGTGGGTAATCAGCACTTCAGCGCAATCAGCCCTTGCCTTTGTGCTGTTTTCTTATGGACTAATGTTACTCAGTAAATGTATTTTAGGGTTTTTTTTTAAATTATTTTACCTATTTTAAAGATGTAGAATAGGCTGATTCCATTTGGTGACTGTATTTGCTAATGATTAGCAAGTTTGCTGCAGTAGCATAACTCAGTTGTTAATGTGTTTTTATTGGACCTGATCCAAAAATCTCTGAAGCTATCCATTTATTTTGAAGGGATATTGGATAAGGCACTGTGGTGAGTTGCTAGCTATGTGTAAAATGTTTATTTTGATTTGATTTTAATCATTCCTTGCAGAATATTTGGTTGTGTGTTGGCAACGTGTAGCTTGGTGAGTACAAACGAAGCAGACATTTATCTATATGATTTAATCACTTGCAGTATGATCCATTAACAAAACAAGATTTCAATCATCCATGTTATATCTATGTGCTAGATCCACATCTGTTTGTCTGACATCTGATTTCTTGAAATCATAATTAACGTTGTCTATTACAATTCTAAAAAGAGAACCCGCAAAATTGTGTTTGGTATGTTAACTATATTTTTTCTTTTGATAATAAAACAGGTACAACAAGTGGATAAAAAATGTGCACGGCTCTGAGTCCAAAGGCACGTGGGCCTGGCCTCTCTGATATGCATCAATATAGCCAGTGGCTTGCCAGTAGACATGAGGCCAACTTGTTGCCGATGAAAGAGGATTTGGCCCTGTGGCTCACAAACCTACTGGGTAAGATTAAAAATAAGGTAGAATGCAGTTATTGACAAGTCACGCTGGGCAGTAAAAGAACTCCATGCACTGTCAACTGGGACTGCAGTTCTTCAGACTTTTTTGCTTTTTGTTTTTCAAAAATTAAAGTAGTTACAATTAGATAGCTACTTCCACCCCATGCAGCTGTCAGCAATGTCAGAAAGGCTCGTAAGTAATGTGCTTCCATGTATAACTGAACTTTATTCACCTGATGTTTATTGTTCTTCATATTTCCTTTAAAATGTTATTTTCTGTGTATTTTCTGTGTTAATACTGGAGGACACTAATTTCTGCTATCAAGCGCATCTTTCATCTTTACTGATAGACCTCCTAAAGGCTATATATATATATGCTCTCTGTCTTGACTGGAAGGAGCAATTGGAAAGTTCCTTGGTGGCCCAGCAGCCCAGTGATAGATAGTAGCTGCTGAAGGCAAGGCAGTGCATGATAAGCCTTATGGAAGCTTGTGCGGGGAGGGCTCTGACCAACTGGTTGCAGCGTATGTCTTGGTGTGTGAAGCAGAAACAGGTTTGATGGAAGAGGATGCAACCCAGAAGCCAAGAAAAAAAACAAGCGGAAGTGAAGAGAAGCAAGTGAGAGTATGTCCATGGTAGAAAGGTGAGGGACGGTCCTTTGGGATATAGGATAACAGGGTTCTGCCAAAGAAATGCAAGATTTAAATAATAAAGTCCTCATCCTAGTGGAAACAACTCAGTAGTTCTTCTCAGTAAAGAAAAAGGAGAAACTATATGAGGGGAAGTGATAATAAGAAACTTTTCTGAATAGTTTTTATTCCAGTTTGCACAGAATCTCATTAAAGAGTACTGTTTAAAAAATAAACACAAACAACAACAAAACAAGAACAACAAAATAACCTTTGGCTTTTGGAGCAGTAATTACTACTAGGTTTTGCTTTTAGTGATAGGAGATAATTAGTTTTACCAAACTAAAAATAATTAAAAAATTCAGCCCGTAGATGTTTACAGGGAGCTTTTTCTGTTGTCATTTTGGAGGAGAATTTGGATGAACGTTTTTAAAAGTGGGATTTTTTGTGGAAGTTCATTCTGGTGAGATACAGAAACTTTTTTGGCAAAAGCTGTATTTGAACTTTCTCAATGATATCACATAATAATAGTTTATATCCTTTGCCCTTCATCTGTGTGTTCCGTGTTGTTGTATTTTGTATTTCCACTGTGTTATGAGAGGTGTAGTTGATACAGACAGTGCCAGTAGAATGCGTTCAAGGACACAGAACCAGAACATTTAGCTGGTATCGTTTCAGGCTGGAAGAGCTGAGTCCTCGTAACTGCAAAAGTGGGACTTGCCTTATAGCACATCTTTCTGTGGTACTTCCATTTAAATTGATGAGAATTTCAAATACAAAATCCTCTAGGGAATGCCAGAACAAAATCTAGGAATTCTGACTTTTTCATTCCACTTAAGCTCAAGACAGCAATCCAGAAGGTTGTTTTTGAATCAGGAACAGGTTCTATTAAGGATTTAATATATTGTTTAAATGTTTTAAACAATGGAGTTCTAGTTAGCCTTTCTAAAACAAATAGAAGCTTGTTTGTAGCTCATAACAGAGTTCTCACAGTGACAAGATTAGGAATGAGGTCATTTTTTTAGCAAGAAAGTAGCAACCAGCAGGAGGTTCTGAAATGCCAGCTATAATTAAAAATCTGATTTTTATGTGGACACCAAGCTCTGTACAGCAGAACGAAATGGGCAGAGCCTTCTTTTAATTAAGCAGTATACACAGTTCACTTGTTTAATGCATTCCCCCACACCTTTTCATATCCAAGCTCTTCTCTTCTAAGAATTTGTCTATGCAGGCTTTCAGAAGACTTAATAAATCACTATAATTTCATTTCTTAAAGTTAAACGGCATCGAATCCCTGTGTAGACATTGTTATTCAAATTAATAAGTCAATTAACCTAAAATTTTCATTCCAAATAAGTGGAACTGAATTAAACTAAATTAGTATACATATAAATATATTTACTCAGAACTAAAAATTTGGTTTAATTGCTATAGAGGAATTAAATTACTATAACAATAATAACCGAAACTTTCATGAACGTGCTGCTGTTGGATAAATAGGTATGATTTTATAGCATGCTGCTAGCTAGCTGTAGATACGTATTTGTATTCTCTCACTTCTCAGTATCCAAAGGAACATTCAAGGCATTTTATTCTTCTTTCATTGAGGGATAACCTACTTTGCCTTAATGGCCAGTAGATTTTTCAAGTGCGTGGGTGTGCAGATGTCACAAAACAGATAATATTCTGTACATCCATACCCTAGTCTGCTGTGTGCTGTAACTTGTATGGCCTCGTTCTAAGTACCCTTATATCAGTTTGAACAAAAAAAAACCTACTCAATTTTTTTTGTAAAGAAAATTAGTATATATTTTATTTTTTATCACACTGGTTTATGTTTTGTTTCATCTATATTTTGTTCATTTGTTTGTATGAACTAATGAAGGCAAATGACAGGCACTCAGAATCTGACCTACTTTTCAAATCAATGTCGTTTTTTAATATAATAAAATACATTTCAGGCAAGAATGTGGGCTGAACCTCTTTATGAGGCAGTTTGATCAACTGATGGTGTTTTGGAATTCTATATGGGGAGGCAAATGTGTCTAGTTAAAGAAGTTAAAATGATGACAATTTCGTACCAGAAAATCCTGATTTCAGTTCAGAATTGCAAACTGGAAAACATAATACTGCACTTTATGGTATGAATAAAGGTCTTTGATATTAGATAGAAGCTAGGCACTGCAACTAGAATTTGACCTTATTTGAGGTGCAGTTTGGAAGTCTGAGATGCATGATGTTGTAGCATATCTTTAAAAAAAAAAAAAAAAAAAAAAGCACAATCCTCTCTAAGAATTTGTAAACATGAAAATTAAAGACACTTTAATTCAGCATGGACATTGTTTTCTAGTAATTGCTGGTAACTTTTACACATTCTGCTAATTATCCTTGGAAACACGTCAAAGAAGTTCAGAGCTGCTGAGAGGACAGTTTGTCATTACAGCTACATTGCTGAATAGATTTTTAGCTGCCTGTGTTCTGGGTGGCTGGAAAAGGGGCATTGCAAATCAAACCGATGCGTCAGATGGGATTGACTCATACCGTATTATATCATTATAGCATTCTAAAAGTGGGGCACCTCAGCGGTGGGGGAGAGAGCGTGGTGGTGGGGGGGTTACACACTGGAGAGGGAGATTGGAGGTATGGGTGTTGTTACTCTCTCACCCTCCTTTCCTTCTGCAAAGCTCTGTCCAGCTCTGCCTAAAGATCCTTGCAATGCCAAGGTTAAGGAAATGTCTTGACTAAAGGTGTTGCAGAACATGATGGTTTGTCTAGCCTTGTTTTTAGTATGTGTAAAGCTAATGAAGCACTGGAGTGCGTCAGCAGTGAAAACAGCTTACTTCGTAAATTATGTATATACTCAGTTTAGTAGAATCCTCTTTATGGTCATGAAAACTTCTGTTCCACTATGAGCAAACTTCACATGGGAATTATCACTGTTGGCTGTACTTCTAGAGAAGGCAAAATGGCAATTTGAGAGCAAGTGGGCTTTGCTGTTTGCTGCACTCTCCAGTACGCGCTCATTTTCTGTCTGGAGATTGGAAAGGGTTGATATCAGGAGGAGTGGGCCTTATCACCAGTTTGTCACTTAGGATGTGTGATTTCAAGAGTAAAAAGAGGCATTGTTTCCCCATTGGCTGTTGTATATAGCTCTGAATTTTTGCCACTCTAGAGACTGTACCAGATGCAGGTTATCTCATTGCAGCCTACTCCATCCAGCTTCATTTAACACATGGGACCGTGGAATAGACCTGTCTGAGATGTGTCCTAGCTGTGGGAACATGTCTGGGCTCCCAAGATTTCAGTACTGCAGCCTCTTTCTGACAGAGCTGCTGGGGTGTCGTGTGAAACAAGTTGGAGACTGCAGGATGCTGTAGACCTTTGAGGCATGTAAAGATTAACTACTTGGGTGCAGAAGTGAAATATGCTTGAAGAAAAGGAACAGAGAGGTGAGAATGTTAGGAAAGGTGTAAAGTTTGGGGGATGAAGGATGGGAAGTCTTCTGAAAGAAAACTGTTTCTTACATTTTGAATAAAAGCAAAACCTGCTTCAGCTCAGTAATCTTGCTGATATTGCTGCCTCAGAGGATTCTGTAATGGGACTTTAATTTTCAGCATTACTATGTTCAGCTCAAGCCAGTGGGAAATAAACACTTTAAATATTTCTGAATATCACGACATTGATGAAACTTCTAGTGATTCTGCTGATTTTGGTGCAGCTTCTCATTTAGTTAAGAGGCTGTATAATTTTCTTTAGTATCAATATGCCTTTGGGATTGCTTTTTTGTTCCGTTTCAAGTGAATGATGTTGTTTCAATAAGACCAAAATCATTTCTCTTGCTGTTAGCTAGTCTAGCATACACAATAGCCTTTTTGTCAAAACAGATCCAGTTTTGTGTGTGTGTAAAATCAATGCCCTTTGTTTTCTTTATTTTTGTTATGTGTTATCTGGGGTTTAAATGCCATGCTTTTTTTGGAGGGTGGGGAGGAATACTTCCACTGATGACTCAGTATAGTAGAAGCCCATCCTCCTCCTGATGTGTTTCAGTTTTGCCTGAGTGAAATGTTTCCAATTGTAAACTGTTAGTTTTATGCTCTCATGGAAAAATACAATTATTAGAGTTGATCAGCTAGTTATGAGGCTGGAGTCGGGGTCTTGTATTGTAATGGCTAAACACTGCAGTAATAAAAGAATCAGCTAGATTTTGGTACTTTATTTTAGCTTTTGGATCCCTCCACATTCATTTTGTCATTCCTTCAGACCTCCCAGTCTGCCTGCAATAGGGCCCCCAGGACTAGGTGGCCTTATAGACAGCTGCCCACAGCTGCAAAATAATAGGCATCTAGGCATAAAGATGCCTCTTTTTAAGGGGCATCTGATTGTTGTATTAAAAGAAAGGGTAAGCAATGTTTGCAAGGTTGGGGAAAGCCTTTATATTCCTGTTTTTTCATACATTTAGTGTTGCTTTTTATTATGTATGTTATTACCATTCTATAAAAACATTGCAACTGTTTTCTTGTAATTACAGGGGGAGTTATACATTTTTAATGGCGTTTAATGTTTTTTCCATACAAATATACAGAGCCTTTTTTTTTCCTCAGGCTATGAGCATTACTCTCATTTGAATCAATACATTTCAACTGTTAAATATGTCAGTGTCTGTTTTAGCAAAGAAATGCCACCTTTTGGAGCCATAAAATACAGTGAATTGAAAGCTGACACCTAATATATTTTTCATTGGATACAGATGTTCGATGCGAAACTCATTTTTTCAGCTTTCATAAAAGGAGAGCAGAACTGAAATACTCTAGCTTAATGTACATTATGTAGTGACCAAACCACTAATGCAATTCAGCATTAAAAATAATGTAAATGTATTGTTAAATAGCAGCAGAGAGAGAATATTTTTTCCTGTCTGTTTAAAGAGTAAATACCTTTAAATAGGTTTTTGGGTTTTTTAAGACTTGACCAGGAAAATAACAGATCTATAAGTCATAGGGCAGAGTAGATATGTAGAGTGTGATTCTTTTGCCAGCGGGGAACTTTGTGTGTATCCTTCTGCTTTCCAAAACAACAACAGCCCTACCCTGTAGGGTAAAAATATCTGAAATACATTTATTTTTTAAAAAGAAAATGCATCTCTAATAAAATACAACATTGTATTAAAAATAGAGCAGTCTCTAGAATATAGTCATTTTACATATTTAGCTTTCTGGCTTTATACCTTTTGCCAAAAATGCTGATGAGGCAAAACAGAAAATATTTTATTATTAATAATGAGAAATAGGCAGGCTAGAATGGTGATAAAAGCATTTGAGGTGCCGAGATGTTGCATTTTTGTATCTGGGAGCTATTATAGTTTCAATCCTGGCCTTAGCTGAATTGGAGGCACTGCAAAAATAATGCCGGTTATGCATATGCTACCATTGTGATGAATGTTTGCAGTGCTGCTACTGTTCTGCTGCTGCCTGCACAAGTCATTATGTATCTGGGGACTACAGCGTGGGCTGTATGGCAGAGAGAAGAGAGGCAAAAAAGAAGAAACTGGGAGGGAAAAAAGGGGAAAAAATAACTTCTACTTCAGAAACATCTGTTTGATGTGAAATGTATTAGAAAAATCAGGTTTAACTTCAACCAGAAATGTAAGTCTGCTATTGCATCTGAAGATGATTTGCTGCAAAGATGTTATTACCTTAATTGTTGTGCTTAACTGACTAGACTAAAATGACTGGCAAATTTTTGCCCAAAGGATTTTACATTGATGTTGATATCTAGCAATTTTCAAACAAGGGCCTAGACAACTTTCCTTTAGCTTTTTTTTTATTATATTGCTTTTGGAAAACACTGCTGTTTTCAGTGTTACAAGTGACATTGATCATCAGATTACAAGGTACCAAATAATATATTACAGAGGTTTAATGTTCACTTTTTACTATCTTCTTCATTTTTCTTGTTTTTTGTATTTTTTTTTTTTCTTTTTGAATGGAAAAGTATACGAGAGCCATAGTTTTCCTGTTTTGTCTGTTTTTTTTGACAAAAATATTGTGAGCCTCTTCTAACAAGATTAGTGTTCTCTGTTTCCAGATCTCTTATTGAACATAAGCTCCTAAAATCTTTCTGGAAGGTTGCTTTACTCAGATAGCTGCTGTCTGTGGCGCAAAAAAAAAAAAAAAAAAAAAAAAGATCAACCAGCAGTGGACAAACTTCAACCTATTGTTCTAGTTCTTGTAAAGAACTCAGTTTTGGGAGGAATGGGTGTAGGAATGGGAGAGGGAATCATTCTCGTTGAAGTTTTTTTTTTTTTTTTTGGCAGTATAGAAAACTGTTACCTTATGATTGCTGTCCAACAGCCTATGAAAACTGAGCTCATATTGTTATTCCAGTTCCCAAATGACATATGTAAATATTCTGGAGGGGGTAAAAGGTCCTGTCTTAATAAGAAGAGCAAGAATTAGTCCTTGATGCTCTCTTGACGTTGGTAGACATTAAGAACGTTGGAAAAATACAGCTGCTGCTCAAAAAAGTGCCTAAAGAGAAGATAAATTTTCCAGTAGGCATGTGAAAACAGAAAAGCTTCACGAAATAGATTTTTTTTTTTCTTTAATTTGGAAATGCTGTCATAATGCTCCAGGTTTAGTTTGGTGGTAGATGATTCCCTTCTCATTTAGCCTGGTCAGACTGCATATCTCATAACAGGCCTTTTGTGATCTCTCCTCTAGGAAAATGTAATTACAGTGTCATGGTGGACAGTTTGGTCGGGGAGGCCAGCAGTAGCAAAAGAAGAGCGTACGCAGCAGCTGAACTGCAGTATTGAGGCACAATGATATATTGCCAAATCAGAATATTTTGATTTTGTTCTTTGGGTGAAAGTTTTAATTTGTATGGCAAGTAGACACTTACCGTGTGTGGGTGGGTGGGTGGGTTGGTTGGTTTGTTTGTTTTTTTTAAAGAATCTAACTTTTTCTTCTGAAAAGCTCTTTTGTAGGAGCGTAGCAGTCACTTCAGTATTTTGTCAACTTCTTGTAGGATCAAGTCTTAAAGTAATGCTAAAGAAATATCTCTTTTCTTTCTAGACATGGTTGGCTACTTCTGTTAGGAAATAAGCTTCAGTGAAAGTGTTAGTGATATTTAGCTATAATACCCCCCCCCACACTAGTGTGTGGCACCATTTGCCTGGTGCACTCTGTCCTTTAAAATGGTACGATAAAAACACTGGAATTACACAAGTAAAATGAGATGTGCAGATTCTGATATGTTCGAATTGTTTTTCGCATAACACATACCCTCCCAGAGAAAGCCTATTTCTTTGGACAGTTTGTTGTACCTGTGCCAGTAAAATAGTAGTAAGATCATTCACTAAACTAAGTAGTATAAGTTTTTCAACTAAGGCATGTTTCAAATCGTTATAAAGATTTCTGTTGATTTCAGTGCATTTGATTCATGTTCTTTTTCTTTACAAATGCAACCTACACTGTTCGACACTTCTTGCCATGCTAATTTTCTGTTTGCTGTTCAGGTAGAGAAATAACAGCAGAAACATTTATGGAGAAATTGGATAATGGTGCCTTGCTTTGTCGGTTAGCTGAGACCCTGCAGGAGAAGTTTAAAGAAAACAGCTTTGATGCAAACAAGCCTGGCAAAGTAAGTGTTGGTAAATGTTCTAGCATGTGTTATCAGTATCTGAGGTGTTTGACTGTTCTGGTGCTGAATTTCTTTGAGCAGTTAAGAGGCTTCATTTGTGGAGGCTCTGCAAATAGGCAGGGAGGTAATTGCTCTACATAGAAAAAAGACAATTTAAAATCAGAGTAATAAATTTTTTCAGAAACTATCATTTACTTATTTTATACAAAACCATTCCGTTAAGGAAGTAGTTCTAATGTCCTGGAGAATATATTGCATCCACTGTAAAGAAGGTATGTAACAGCAGCTCAGGCGTGGCAGCATAACAGCACGTTGTTTTTAGAAACATGACTGGTTTCTTCCTGGTCTGTTGTAGATAGTGGAAGCCCTTCCAGTCATTTCAGTGAGTTTTAGTTACCTGCTAAAGTATGATTCTACTCTGAAAAGTGCCCTTATAAAAGCAGCAAATTTTAGGGTTATTAAAAGAGAAAAGATAATTTGGGTCATAGAATTTGACCTCCCTGATTCCATTACCCGTCTCAGACCACAGAAAGCTTCCCCGTATCCTACACTCTTGTAAAAATAATAAAAGATCAAAAGGAACCAATATGCTATGTTACAAGAAAAAATTAGAGGCAGGATCAAATGTTTTGCCTGTATCCTGGGCCTGAGAATAGCTGATATTTATGTAGTATTCCTAGATGTTCTTTGTGCCTCTGACTCCCAATATTTGCTTATTCAGTTCATAAGTTAAAACATCATTAAACAATCTCCTCCATCCCTTGAAACCTTCTGTTCTGCAAATCTGAAATATGAAAATTAAGTGGTTCCCTCTCTTCCTCCTTCCCCTCCCCCCCCATTTTCATCACCATAGTTTAATAAAGCTAAATGCATGCTATATGGCTAAGAACCAATTATATGTAATGTTGTTTACAGAGGGATGCATTGTGTTTTGTAAGGAGTTTACTCAAAAATGACTTGTAGTGTGGAAGATAAGACACTGAATAAGATCTAGCGGTGTGATGTGGTAGCAAATGGAGAAAATGTGATCCTTGTATTCATATGCAGGGGGACTATTGAGTAGCTGTGGGAGTTGCCACTTCTTCCATAAACAGCTTTAGTGAGGCCAATAATAAAATTCTATAGTTAGTTATGATGTCTAGAATTTAAAGATCCTGTTGATATTTTGGAAAGCATTCAGAGAAGAGCTGCAGGGAGGATGTGAGATGTGGAAAATGTGATCTTCCAAGAGATATGGAAGATTTTGCAGAGACCAGGTTAAGATTTTGCTTGATTGCAGCCTGCAAGTATGTGGAGAGAAAAGATCCTGTTGTGCACTGTCCTTTACCACTTAGGCAAGTCATTAGAAATAGGTACTAGAAACAGTCCTTAGAAATGAGAACTGAAACTAGATGAAAACTGAAACAAGACAAGTTGAGGCTACAAAAAAGGCAAGCAAAAATGGTAGTGGAAGAATAATTATTAGAGCAACTTAATTAGTAATGTGGTTGATTCTTCATCACTTATGTGTTTTGCGGTTCAGAAAAAGTATTGGATGTCTAGCTCAACCAGCAACTGCTGGGTTCATATCCTTGTTAATGCGCCGCATTGAATGATTAAAACAAGCTTCAGGTTTTCAGAGCTAGAAATCACATTCCGCTTCTCTCATGGCAAATACAGCACTAACATATGTTTGTTCTTGTAGAGACAGAAAATAAAAAGAATTAAAGAATATAAAATGGGAATTATTCAGCAAATCTTTTTTCCTATGAACTATATATTTTCCCTTTAGCTTAAATAATTTTCATAGGACAATCATACTAGAAGAGATTAAAGAACACAGCAAGTCCCCTTTTGGGGGGAAGTTAATTGAAATGGTCAACATTTACATTAATTCGGTTGCTCTGAAACTTCTTTATTAGTCTTGTTAAATTCAGATACATCTACCTGTAAAGCTAAAACAGACAAATACACAAGGGGAAAAAGAACCTAAGAACAGAAAACACAAACTGCATCTTCTATTTTTGGTGTTGTCATAACTTGTCTATGGGACAAATTAGAGAACTGACCACCTTGTGTCAGCAGCAGCTGTGTAAGTTGTTTTTCTTGGTTCCAGCCTCGTAATACTGTTTTCTGCAGAAGCAATAGTACTGTTTCTGCTGAAGAAATTGTTTGGACTGACAGTTTTTTTTCTTGCACCTTCTGTCCTTTTTAAAGAGGAGAAAAGAGGGAAGAAAGAGCTGGGAAGAAAGATAAGAAATGCAGTCAATCAAATGAGAAAGTGCAAAATATTTTTAAAGATTGACATCTCGGAAAACCATGTGCGTTTAACAGAATTCTCAGGATTTTTTTCTTGGTAATACCTAATGAAGAAGGATTTATCAACATCTACAAAATTCTAGTGAATATTCATTCGGAAATTCAAACAACACTTTTATTAGATATCTAACTACTGTCTTTTGGGTTTTTTTGTTTTGTATCATCACAGACTTGTCTGGTGGCTTGTTTTGAGAGAGCAGCCATTTGGAGAGGTAAACGAGAAATGTTCCAATATTTGGTACTTCTGTATTCTGCTGCTGAAAAGAAGCAGAATTTCTTTCTTGTATTAACTTACTCAGCTGAGAATGCGGGCTTTCTAACTTCAGTTAGCTAATCCCCCCCTTTTTCTGAACCTAAGTTATATTAGAAGCCAGTTAGACATTTGTAATCCCATATGTTGTAATTACTTAGATTTGTTAGTCTTTTATTTGTCAAACTGGTACAGCAGGCAATGCAATTAAATGGAAAAATTCTGCCCCACTGCTCTTTTCTCAATGTATATTATTTCATACTTAGTAAGAATTCAAAGAAATGGCGGAGTAATAGCTGTGTGTTGTTGCAGACTATTAGTGAACTATTTATCCTTTCAGATTGTAATTCCCTGTGTAGCAGTCCTAGGCAATAGAACTAGTCTGTGCATTGGCAAATCTGTCTTGTAGTGCCAAGGAAATTTATAAGAAGATTATATTGTATGAAATTTAGCATAGTAAGCATTCCACAGTCCTCCCTTGAATCATTATTATGGACTGTGTTAATAATGCACGTGGAATTCTGGAGCCATTTCTCCCTTCACAGGAAAACATGGTCTTCCACACAGGTGCCCTGCTGCAGATGACTTTATTGGCAGCTGAAAGTTCAGTAGAGTCTACCCTCTATTAGAATTGATAGCATGCTCTTTTATCCATATATATCTTTTTTTTTTTTTTTTTTTTTTTTTTAAGATAGACACAGACTGATATAAAGTGAATGACTGTCAGAAGGCTCAGCTTGTAGGCAGCACCAGGCTGCAGCTGAGTGAGGGAGACGGGGTAAGGTTGAGGACAGAGCTAATGGTGAAGGGAGATCTTACCAAGTCCCTCCACAAGCCTTGAAGATTTGCTTCGCGTTCATAAGAGGAGGTTTTCCTCATAAATGTGCTACTTCCTAGATGGCAAGTCTTCATAAAATACTTTGGTTTTAGTTTTGTCTCAATTAAGGGAAGACTATATATCCTGTTCTGTTTGATATGTACTGCTGATCATGAACCACTTTTAAACCTCTTTGGGCCTGTCTGTCTTGTTTACCAGCTATAGCAACACATTCAATAACACATTTGAAAACTAACATTGCGTACATTGACTCATCAGTTGTACACTGTAATTGCTTAAGGTCATATTGCAGTACTCTGCAGTATGACAAAGATAAAATCTCATTGAGTTTAAATGAATTGCTTGTGCAGCAAGCTTCTGTTCAACATCAGTGTTGTAGTTTGGTTCTTAACAGAACTACATCATCCCCTGTCGTCTTAGGGAGCAGTGAACTTTCTTTGGCTTCCTGGGACACCGTGTAGGTTGGCATCAGCCTTTTTGAGCGTGGAGTAAATCAGAAAAGCATAAACTAAAAAGATCGTGCTTCTTGGAATATAAGGTTATCCTGCTTTGGAAAGATGGTTGTATTAATAGAAACCCTTCCTTATGTATCTTGAGGGGACATTTTTGGATACTAGAGGCATTTCCAAAAGATTTGGGAAGCTACTGGTGATATAGCTTGGGAGGAAAGCTTTAAGGTACTGAAAAGGAAATAAAAAGGTATATGATGCAAAAGCAAAAAGTCTTACTTAAGATCTGGAGGAAGGCAGCAAAGGAGATCAATGGAGTAACTTTTTATGGGGAATGACCGAGTAGGTTAGGGTTCTTTAGCGTGGAAAGAGACAACGTGGAAGCATATGATAGAAGTCTATGAAATTGTGAATGGCATTGTAGACGCTGACAAAATCTTCTATACAAAAGCTAGAGTGCATCAAATGAAGTAGCCGAGCAAAGGGGATATTTGTTTTCACAGTGGTTGGAATCTCCTTGACAATGAATGTTACTGATTCTTAAAGTTTACCTGAATAAGATAACGGAGAGAAATCCCTGAGAAGTTTAAATGCACAGAAACTCCATTTGGCCTAAGACATCCCTATAGCTGAAAATGGTTAGGGCCTGGGAGAGTATTGAGGGGTGTAACATACGTTAGCTATGGTCTTAGTCTTCCCTGGTTACCTACTTATGGCCAGTCTGGGCTGGATGGGCTGATCGGGAAGGGTCATTCTTGTGTTATGTAGGTTATTGCTTCTTGGGGCTGAATACCTTGCTGTTTGTGCAGATGGACAAATCTATCATCACAACGGTCAAACTTAATTTAAAATAATTTCTTTGAAGTGCGTGATTTTTGTTTTGCTTACAGATGCCCATTCAGAGCTGAATCCAAACAGCTAAAAATAGCACCTGAGTCAGACTCTACTTTGGTATCTGTATCCAGGGGAGTGGTGCGTGATTGGGAGCACTAGGGTTTGGCAGCCTTTGATTCCATTTAAAATGCAGTCTCTGCTCATTGCCTTTCTGAGCTTAATGCCGTAGTAGGTACTTTTAGATGTCATATTGGATACTCTGAATGTACTTTTTGTGACACTAGTTCCCTAGCCCAGTGGGATTATATTTGTTAATCACTCAGGAATAGATTGTTAAAAGCATTTGAGTTTCTAAAGATGAAGAATTTCAGTTGTTCGTTTCAAAGGATGTTAGGTGCTGAGTACTTTTTCAAATCCCAGAACACAATTTTTTATTGTGAAGCAGCTAAACCATCTCTCAAAAGTTGATGGTTCTGAAAATGTGGTTGGTGGTATATCTGATCCTTTGCTTCAAACAGATGAAGCTTCGTGGTGTTTGTGAGAATTTTGAGTAGGGAGTGCAGTATTAGGCTATTGTGACGGTGGTGTACGTTCTTTAAAAGAAGCATCTCCTTCCCCTTCTTGGAGATATTTACAATATTAAATGAATCATAATCATATGCATCTATAAAACGTTCAGGAGCTGACTGATAGCAATCTTAACAAATGCTGAAATTTGTATGGTAGTAAGCTGCTGGAACTACCAGTGCTGCTGCTAATGATCTACTGTCTAGAAACTACAGACTTCTTATTATAGCAGAAGTTATTTCATAAGTGATTCATGTCACAGGATGCCGTTTTGTAATTTTCTCCCATTGGCTTGGATTTCATCTCCATGCTCTCCTGGCAGTATTTTACTTTTCCTGACAGATAGTTAATTTGAGAATTTCACAGCTGTACAAACAAATTTAAAGCATCAAGGCAGGTATGGTATGTACAGAGTCCACATTTGCTTGGACTTAGTTTAGTAAGCCCACTAATTAAGATTTTAAAATAAACAAAGTATGTTAATAGTTATCACCATTTAATAGACGGGGCATAATAGACTGCCCACCACACTTGA
Organism: Struthio camelus; assembly: GCF_040807025.1. Lineage (NCBI taxonomy): Eukaryota > Metazoa > Chordata > Aves > Struthioniformes > Struthionidae > Struthio > Struthio camelus. Next base: position 30,533,595 of record NC_090946.1, on the reverse strand, counting down.
AGCTGAAAATATATTTTTGAATATTCCACTGAAAACAATGTTTTCGTAGAAAATGAAGGAAAACAGACTGAAACTGAACCATTCTTTTTCTCCAGACTCTCAGAGGTTAATCAGATTAATCTCAGCTCAAATCTCTTTTAGAAATACTCTTGAATAATGAAACTGAATCTAAAATTAAATCCCATTTTCAGGAAGCCAGGATCTAGATTTGGTTTGGCCTATAAAAGAAGTAGAGGTAAGTACAAATAAATCCGGGTGCAAATATTTTTAAGTCCTAGCATGTTTAATTCAAATATGCATTTAATTTTATTTTTCCAGTGGTAGCTGAGATTAAGATGACTTAAGAAGATTAAACTGAGCATGTACTGAAATAAAACTATTATGTATAACACTGAGTAAATTTTGCCCTTGGATGTGCATGTGCACTTTCATTGAAATTGTCTATGAAAACAGTCGCTAATGCATAGGTAAGTGAATATATTTGCAGATGTTAAGAGATTCTGTCCACCTCTTACCCATAGTCCTAGTATCTGAAGCGTACTTTGTAGTTGCTTCATATCGGAAGCTTTCACGTGCCCCTTCAAAATATGCGTAATGAATAAGATGGTGCTTGGTAGGTGCAGATCACTGTTACAGCGTTGGTTTCCATGGAGTCGTGCAGATTTGCATAAGATGAGGTTTTGGCCTAGTGAGTGCACTGTATGCACTTTAAGAGTTACACTTAAGAGATCTAAACTGAACTTTGGTTTGGAGGGATTTTTTGCCCTTAATTAAGCTCTAGTATTGAAGTTGGATCTCAAATGTGAAGCATTTTGTCACGTCTATAGCTGAAAATATGTAGTTTGTTCTAAATTTTCAAAATGTTTTTGATTCTAAAGGGAATTATGTATCTAGGTAAGTAGGAGCAGAACCTTGGAAACTAAAACACTCATGTATCCAAGGGTTTGACTTAAATTCTCTCAATGTTGAAAGAAGGGGGTAGTGACTAAAGAAAAAGATCATAGATCTGGAGACCTAAGTTCATTACCTGTTTCAGCTGTAACCTTAGTGTTTGATCTTGGGAAAATATGTCTCTGCGCTTTCATTTCCCACATCTGTAACCTGGGAATACTGTTCACTGTACACTATTGCTTTGAGGCTTAATTTGTGGACATTGTATAGTGCTTTGAGATCATCTCATCGTAGGTGCCAGACTGTATTGTTATCCTATTTGCTGAGCTGTTACAAGCATTAGGTAGCTTCCATTATTAAAAGAAATTGATATTTGACCCTGCTCGTTTAGGAGAAACTTGGAGATTATGTTTCTCTAAATACAAGCAGGAGGCAGCTTCTTTGTTCATGTATTCAAACCTACCTTTGCTTGTGTCTCTCTTCCTTCAAAGAGCTTTGTGTCTGCTTCCCAACAGGACCACAGGCAAATATAGTAAATCTAGTATTCCTGTGTTAGAGGATCTGGACTACTGGTTCAAGATTTAACTTATTTCCCAAACTAGTGGGAGTCGGGAGTGAGTAACAGCGCTGGGGTTGTTCTAACAATTTATGAGAACAAAAGATGTGTTCATTCTTGTTCTATCTTTTCAAACGCTAAGTTAAATGACAAAAATTAATATGTTACTGTAACCTACATCTGTAAGTAATCTAGAAATATCAGTTTAAGTTGTTGAAAAGGGAAAAATGTGTACAGATACTGCTAAATTGCTTTTTTTGTTTATAGAAGACGGTGCACAAATCTGACAAATTGTAGAGGAAAAGGGTTTAATAGCTGAACCTGAACTGATCAAATATCAAATTAGGAAGAGCTAGGAAAATGCAAATTTCCTAAGGAAACTAGCTTAGCTAGTGTACAAGAAGGCAGACTGTGCTCGGTCTCGTTCTAAGACTCAGTAGCTGGTTAAAGGCCTAACAAAACCTGAGATAAGTAGTAAAGACCACAATATTTTTGAAAGGCTCTTAAAAATGAGGAGAACAGTTTAAAAAAAAAATCTTCAGGCAAGAGGTATGGTTTCTAAAATCTAGAGTGAAGCCATTCAGACTTCCCTTACTAGAGTTGTGAAAGTGTGGGTGGGCAATAAAATTTTTCAGGTTATTAGAATGTAAAAGTTGAGCCAAAACAGATAACTCTTTTTTTTTTTTTTTTCCCTCCAAAGAAGAAAAAAAGAAGTCCAGCCCCAATGAAATCATTCTTCTCAATGAATGGCTGAGGTGCTATGCAATGAAAACCAGTAAATTTATAATTTCCTTTCATTAGGTCTTTCTGAAATATAGTAATACTTTTCAAACTTACTGCCATGAACTATTCTCAGTTGAGAATAAGAGGCTGACAGTTTTCTAAATAGAATCACATATGTATGCTTATTATGAGAACATCCGTAAATGTAACAGACAGAATCTCTGTTCTTGTTTTTTTAATTTGGAAAGGATATACATTTTCATGCCTCAAGGTATAATTCACCTCAGAATGGAAAGTGCTAAGAATAACTTTTCTCATTCAGCAGTTTCTTTTATCTTTGTCCTCTTCATCTCATATATTTGTCCTGTGTCTTCCTTTGAAGCACATGGATCTGGCTCCCCTTAAGCCCTGGATGCTAGACCTCTGACCTGATCAACATAGCAGGGTGTGGGTTGTTGTGTGTGTGGTTTTTTGTTTGTTCGTTTTTTGTTTTTACTGTAAGCTTCAGTTTCTCAAGATCATATATGTCCTGTAGGCAGGATGTGTTCAGGTTAAATACAGTATCCTGTAGGCTTGATGTCTTGAAGCCCACATGCCCAGTATAAAGATTCCTCAGCTGCCACTGATCCAGCTAGAAAAATCTGCATGACACAGGAAATCACGTGGTGGCCTTAGCAGGTCCGGTCTGCCCTTAGCTATGTTAGCTAGTAAACTTTACTCTCCAATGAGAAATTGTATGAAAGCGCTTGTGCTGTGATCAGATTCTCTCTGGTTTGTGACAGCACCTTGGGTGTCTCTGCACTTAGACTTTCTGAAGATTTTTGTTCTGCAGTTAGTGCTCATGGAGCCAATTTCTAATCACAAGAGTATAGGTATTGTCCTCAGTTACTGGAGGGACATTGTCTTTTTGTATATTAATCGTTATAATGACACACTGACATGGATACAAGAGGAAAAGAGTAATCTTGAGAAGTGACTCGCAAGTGCTAATCCATCTGGAAGGAATCATTCCCACAAGACTGTAAAGCTGTTTGTTAGAGAATTCCTTATACCTTCTCCAGTCCTGTCAATAGCTTGCTGAGCTCATGTTCGTACAGACTGGATTACTACCAGGTTTCTGGCAGGCACTGTAAGATTTGCCTGCAAAAGGTGGTATGGACAAACCCTGTAAGTGTCAGCAAATAATTCTTAGGAAGTGGTACGTGTGTGAGGTTTTTTTTTTTTTTTTTTTTTTTTTTTCCTTCCCCCCCCCTCTATCTGCAAGAGGACTGCATAGTAGTAAAGAGTTGTTCTTCCTACCAGACCATGACAGGAGATTTTTGGACAAATTTAGGATATTCTGTGATTGCCTGCTTGGCACCTTCCAGCTGAATATGTTGAAGTACTTATAAACTTCTAGTTGTAGTCAGTGCATTTAAACCATGTACTCTGTTAGGTGCAGAGCTACACAACTTTGAAAAGAGCACTGAGACATCACGTCTCTCTGAGATCATTCTCTGTTGTTACTTTTTGTCCCTGGAAAAGCATGATTTGCTCCCTCCGTTGATTGTGGCAACTTTATTCTCCAGGTGAACTGACTGTGCTAATGTCAGCAAACCTGTGGTAGGGATTTTCCTGCATACCTTTCCACCCCTATTTGACCTTGCAGAAAAACTCAGAATCTACATCTCAGCATAATCATTGAAAAAGCAGTAGTCATGTAAGCAGTTAACTCCTACTTTTGAGAATAGCCTAATGATTCAGACTGCAGGTTAGGTCAAGAAAAAGAACACCAAAACTTGACTTCTAATAATATCATTTAACTAGAAGGTATATCTGAAGTTATGTTTCCTCATAGGTACTTAATTAGTATTGTTCTTATATGGAACGCTAATGCTGGGACTCTTCATAAAATTTCTACTGAACCTGGAAATCTTCATAAAATTCTACTATTATTCCAGTCTAGCTGTTACAGATATACATGATATATTTTCTCAGAGGGATACATATACAGCCATTTTTTAATTTGTTGCTAGAAATTATGTTTTACTTCTTATACGAAATACATTGTAACATTACTGTTATGGGTTTTGTTAAGTTTTTAAAGCACCGTGTAAATATATTTATAACTTTGTAACAGTTCTTACTGCAGGCCTTTTTATTCAGATTATTATGAAATAGTCTGGAACAGGAATATAAGATTAGAAATTTAAATGCAAATTAGCACACATTTTAAATTCTTGAGGAAAATATAATTTACAGTAGCACCTTGCTTTTGGCTTAATTTTTCAGTTCTCGGGTAGTTCAGGCTTAGTGTTAGTAGTTTGAAGTAAATAATGAACGAGCAAGAAGTACAGAGTTTGGGCCTTTTACTAATAGCGATGCTGGAGCTGAAAACGGGATGGAAATTTCTGAAAAGACAGGAGTAGCAAATATACTGCCGTAAGTGATGACTCCAACGCAGGAGAGTACATTAGTCAGACTTTCAAGCGTAGACACTAATTTGTATATAGTATAATAGTGTCTGATGAATTTATTTGAATAAACATGTAGTTGGGCTTGTATACTTGAACCATTTTGGGTGAATTTACATATGTCATAAAGCTTTGTTCATAACTTTAGAGACTGATTTAAGACTGGTTTGGAAATTTGGCTGTATAGATTAACATTCCAACATGTTTTTCAAATCATGGACACTTTTAAATTTTACGCCAGCTTAGAATTCCCAGGACTTGAGCAGTTTCCTTGTGGTTTCTAATTGGAAAACTCACAGAAATTCAGAGCCTTTATCATAAAGGCAAAGATGTAATTTTTCTTAAAAATGAACATACAAGGGTTTTGGAGAGTCATACTTCCCTGCAGTGAGCTACATGTGAAATTCTCTCTGAATGTTTTCAGCATCTGCATAAAAAATTGTCTTCGCTAAACATCTGGAAAACCAAAAAGCAAACAGATAAAGCAACTGGAAAAAAATTCTGTCTTCCTTTAGACTGCGTAGATCTTTATCTCAGTCATCCGCGACACTTGGCTCATGTTAGGTAAAGCGCCGTTTGGAACTAATCTTGTAGGAAGTGCTGGGATCTTCCTTCCCTCCTTCCCACATTGTGATCTTTTGAAAGATCCCAAAGTATGGGATTTATCACTGAGAGAAAAATGGGAAGACAAGGAAGGAGAAGAGACATAGCTATAATATGGCAGTATACCCAGTGTAACAATAATTACATTTAGGAATTTGAATAGGTTCTTACATTTGTTATTCAGGCTGCCAGTGAAAAGTTAACCTCCTATAGTTCTGTAAATCAAAGAAATACTTGGAATAATTGAATTGTTTTGATTGTACACAGATTGAACTGTATTATTCCGTACTGTAAGTGGAAGTATGGAAACCTTTTTTTGAAAGGAAACATTAGAAACTATAATATAATTTGATGGACTTCAGCTGTTCAGTCTGAAAACTTCTAAGTATTGTCACTGCCTTAGCTTGGACTTTTCTGGAATAATTAGAGGGGAAAAAGTGATTTTGTAATTTCTGAGACCAAAATAAGTTGTTTCTGCCAAAGTTTAATATTTTTCATATTTAACTTCATTTCAAGAGAATCATCATCTCCACTTCAAGAACATGATATTTGGTAAGAGATTATCCAGAGTCAAAAAGTTGCCTTTTGAAAGATATCCCATGAAAATCCATTTAGCTGTGATCAGTTTATATCTCATTGAAAAATTACTGCTTGTACACGTAGTTGGAATGCTCATTTGCAGGCCTTGCTGCATGGTTGTGATATAGCCACAAAGGACTTATTCAGATGCAATCCTCCTGTTTTTCCCCAGAAATTACAATATGCAAAAGTGAAATTCAGAAGCTAAGATTCTTCAGCCTCAGCTAACTGTACACTGGTTCTGCTCTGGCTTTTGTGGTAGGGGAAAACCTCAGCCACGTTCTGTTCTGACTGGGTATTATCTAGGAAACTTAACATGAAATGTCCACTTTTTAAAAATCCTAGTAAAAGTGTAAATTCTGATAAACAAAGATCTAAAGACGATGGTCGAAATACTTATTGAATGGGAATGATCTACTGGATCCCAGGCTTTGCCCCTTGCATTTGTTTTCAGGAACACTGCAAAGAGATCTTTGCTATGACTTGCTTTAGTGTCTCTATCTCAGTTTCTCTGATTCTAAAATCTTAATTTTTTCTTTTTCTTGTCTGTTTAGATCATAGTCTCTCTCTTTAGAAATTATCTTACTACATTTAAAAAAAAAAACCCTTTGATTTTGCTTTTGGCCTACTGACATTCTCACAATGTAGGTAAGTAAAAGTCATGGCTTTTAATCTGTGGGACATACAAAGTAATTTGTGAATTACTTCTAAAAGGTCTTTGAAAGACAATCAAGAAAAGTGAACTTGTCAGTAGGCTTAGATATGTTATACAGATGTCTGGGAATTTTGGAAGTCAACATATGGACCTCCCCAAAACACTGAACTGTGGTGACTTAATCCCATTCTCATTTATGCAGATCCAGTGGCAAATCCTCGACATCTGTTTAAATGGGCCCTTTGTTGTCAGATTCCATTGGTTTTGTCTCACCTGCTCTCTGATGGAAGGTGTCTAGTTGTTGATCTCCTTGATGTGTTATCCAGCTGCCCAATAGCCAGCCCATCATAGGAAGTCCTTTGGTTCATTCATAATATGTCCTACACATTTCCTCCTTTTGTTTCTTTTTCCAGATATTTCGAAGTGATTCAACTGCTGAATGTCTGATGAATCTTAAACAGAAATTCATTCCATGTCATATTTTACTGAGCTTTTCATTTTGCTTTACTTTAGATGTCACTTATTTGGGCAGACATTCTGACTTTTGCCTCCATACATTGTAAGAGAAATGTCCATTGATTCAATTCTAAGTTAAGATTTTTTTTTTTTTCAATAGTCATATGTGTTTAAGCTAGTGAATGAAGCTTCTGCCTTGCCAGGTTGTGACGTTACTTCCTTTTGGATATCCCTATTGACTGGTGTGTTGCTGCCGAAGTATGTAAATTGAATCATCTCTTGTGTTTCTTGGCTTTCTAATGCCCTGCTAGAGCTGTGACTTGCTTGGGTTTGGTTTTTCATAATTAATTATTAACCTTGTCCTCTTGGAATGATAGCCAATGTTTTCTTCTTTTTTTGTATAATCAGTAAGCTGTCACTTAAAGCTCTGCTATGAACAAAATCTTAGCTTTTAAAACTATGTTGTTGTAAAATTAAGCTTATTATCTATCTGCGCTTCCTCTTAAGAAGTCAAAGCTAATGCCACATGGAAGAAGTGAGAGAATACATTCTATTTTGATACAAATATTGTGACTAAACTTAGGTCTATATTTATTTTAATGGTGTACCTTGTACCTTGATATAAAGCCCTCATTATGTTAACTGTTTTTGGAATACCTAATGGATTTATGGTATGTCAGCGAAGTGACCACAAATACTTTCTTAGAATCTAGGAAGATGATGAGTGTTTTTTTGGCTTTTGATGAGATCTTCAGTGATTGTGTACGGTGAAAATCTGATCAACATATGATCTTTAAACTTGAAATCCACTTGCTCTTCTATCAGAATGATGTCTCTTTGCAGTACTTTCACTGAAATACATGTAATGTTTGACCAGTTATTGTATTTGCTATGCGTTTTCTTTGTTGCAAGTGCAATATCATTTTTCCTTAGTCTGGAAGCTGTTTCTGGTCCCATGTTTGTTGACAAGTTTGACGATTTTATTGATATCTCTCCAAAGCCTTAAAAAATTTCCATGTTGAGTTTTTGTTTGTTAAATTTTCCTAGCTATAAATTTTTATTTCATCTTTGGGAGGGCTAGGGGCATTGGATTTTTTTCTTAAGTTTTATTTTTGTGGTAGGAGATGTCTCATTTTCTAGTCTGATATATATATTTCTATATTCACGGAGTTCACTGCATCCATTTTCCATATGTGTTTAGTACATTCTTTTGGTTGTTGATCCCTTTGTTATATTTGGAAAGTACTCTGTTCCATGATAAGTGGGGAAGGGAAAGAGAGAACTGGGTCCAGCTTGTCGAAGAGTAAATTGCCCTAGTAGGTATTGTCAGTTCATATTTGCCCATGCTTGATGGCATGGCTATTCACTGTGTCCGAATATAGGCACTGCAGAGCAGTCTGGAGTAAACTTAGCCTTCTTTTGCTGAAGTGAGTGTCTGGGACAACGCTTCTGTGGTTTATGAACAAGAAGTGAAACATTTGGGGAGAGTTTTTGAGGAATTAAGAATAGCAACTGACTAAACAATGGTTGGCTAGGTGTACTGTCACTCTGCAATGAACTAAATTTCAGGAGCTTCAGTTCACTTACGTTTAACAAATTAGCAAAAGACAAGGAGAAAAATCCAATTTACAAGAGAAGATTGGGCAAAACTTCTATTTTGTATCCCCTGCCCTGAAGAGCTAGGTCAGAGGTCATGCAGGGGAGGGGGATTTTTATAAGACTACTCGAGCAAAACAAAGGAAGGATTTAAAAAGATAAGGAATATCTCTGTGGTCAGTGGCAAATTTGTAAAAAGTTGTGGAAATTATATATGTTCTATCTAGCTGATATTCTTAAATTTCAGTGTGAATTTATTGTGTATATGTAGCAATGAATAGTTACATGAAACACACTGCTGCAGTCAGGTACTACAGACTCCATAAGTCTTCAAGATATGGTGCAAGTCTGGTATAAACTTTTTTATTTTTTTGAACATGTATTCGTGGACCCCCGGTGGGGGTGGGGGGAAAGTACAGAAATACATTTCTTTTTCCATGTGATTTCAGAGCGTCAGTGTAAGAGAGTCCCTTTTGGGTTAGAAGTGAACCTGACAGCATTTTTCCAGGATTGCGTCATGTGTTTCACTCACACTTTCACATCCTGCATTAAACCACATGCATGCACATCAACAAGACAAGATTGTAAAAGGAGTGTAACTGGGGAACTGTTTTCATGATATTTGATAGGAGTAATTGCGGGCACTGCTGTTTCAAAGCAACTGTGGTTATACTATACTATGTCAACAAAAGTCACTTTTGCCATATGGAAACCTAATTACTTGAGAATGACCTGTTAGAAAGCACTTCTGAGATATTTAGGCCATTTATACAAATCAGTAAAGAACATTTGTGCATGAAATCTTTCTTAAATAAGAGCTTTCATGTGTTGTAGGCTGAGCATTGCAGTGATCGTTTTGAAAATATTAAATAGACTTATATTTAAAAGGTAGTGAGGAGACTTATTAGGTGATAAGAAAATAGGACTATTTCCTTATGATTTCTATGATCTGCTAGATTATACTGTTGAATCAAGAGAGTTTGGGTTTTTTGAGTGAGGGTTATTTTTTTGCTCTTTTCAGCAAAACCCTAAGATTCTGAGAAATTAGATGATATATAGGATGCCATATATTAGTGAAATCATATGATGCTGCAAATAATTGTCTAGTACCTGTTCCATAAAAGGATTTCAAGTTTTTTATAATATAATTGTACATTTTTCCCTTCTTCAGTCCAGCACGTCTCATTTTTACATTCAGACGTTTGTCACTTCTGAGTTGTTTAGAATACCTGTGAATCGGCCATCTTGTCTGTGTCACTGTTAAACTAGAGAGTATTACAGACTGACTACTTAAAGGCATGACAGTTCTCTACCTGGACTGCTATTATTTGCTTGCAGTACATGTTACTGAAAAATGTAGTGTCTAAAAGACACTGCAGTCTTTATTATGCTAAAAGAAATTTTACTAGCTCCGTGTCTAAGTTTCGCAAATGGAGTTAGGGGGACTGACGTGTTTAAAGGTCTGTCTCAGTTGTCAAGGTGTAGATGTGTAATTTATGGATATCCTGATAAACCATCTACAACATCATTTATTTATTTACTGATACTAACTGCACGTGCGTCTGACACATTATCCATGTCTTCTGATTTGCTTTTCTTGAAAACACTTATTTTCAGTTATAACCATATACCTAAATCAGAAGATACAAAACAGTTAGAACTAGATTTATTCAAATGTTATTAATACTGGAGCGCAATCATGCTACAGAAAATTACAGAACTACAGAAAAAAAAACTACAGAAAATTCTGTGTTCCAGCCAGGCACACTGCCTTCCCAACAGCCCTTATAAGAAGAGTACTCAGGACGGAGTGGAGCAGATTGGTCATGCCCCCACTAGGCCCGTGTCCACCTGGGCCCTTGGAGTTCCAGCTGGCACCCACCAGCTCTATAGTACAATATTTCTTTTTGTGTGTGTGTTTTTTTTTTTTCAATTCAAATTTCCAGAACACCTGTTAATATCCTTAGCATGACATCAAAGGATAGAGGTTGCTTATCATGGGGTGTGGCATGGCATGACAGAGTAGTTTCAAGATACGGAATTGGCTGGGCAGGTGTTGGAGAATTGAGTGTAAGGAAACAAACCTGGTTTCACCCATAAGGCCCAGGGAGCTCTTTCTTGAGTTATAACATGTTTGTCTTGGAGAGGACTAGCTTGTTTACTCTGAAGGAGAGCCTGAGAGCAAAATAACATGTTATGTACTGTGGAAAATACAGAGATGAGAATGCAGGAGTGAACTGGGAGCCTAGATTGGTTTGACAGGGCACGTATACTTTCAAAGGAGAAGTAGCTGTAGTTTTGTCTCTTTTACTTGCTCTCTAAGGTAGCTTATGCACAAACCTGCAAGCGCAGGAATACTGGAGATGACTTCTGTCACCTTATTCCTGTCACTATGCTGCTAATACATTTTAAGGTCATCTAAAATTTGTGCTTTAAATTGAACTTAGTTGTTTAAAAATGACAAAGAATAGATTTTTCCAGACAGAATCTGTTTGGTCTTTTTGCATTGACCCTTAAATCGGTTGGTCTAATATCCGTGTATCACCTGACATAACATAGTCAGTCCAGAGGTACAGGGGATCCAAAGAACTTCGTTGCTTTTGACTTTGATGGAGTTAAACCAATTCATAGCTGCTGGTAATTTGGTTCTGTAAGAATATAATCAAGTATGTTGTACATACAGCATATGTTTTTTGTAGTGAGTTTAAGATTCAGTACTATCAAATGGCACCTCTCTGGATCTACTGACTAGTTAAATGTTAATGTAAACTAGCAATATATTTCTGAAGGGACTAATTCTTCTCAAATTATGTACAGAATAGTTGCTGTCAGGATCTGAAGGCACCAAAAGGCATTAATAGTCCTGACCAGCCTCACCTGGGACCCCCACCCACACCTTCTGCCCGTTTCCTGGGAGCTTCATTTAACTTCAGCCCTGTTTCTTGTCTGAGCTGAATCATAAGTGGCCCTGTCTCTGGCCCTGTTTCCTGCTGTCCTGACTTGCTGGCTGAGCTTTGTGGCTGCAGCCTCAACCCATGTTGAGCCTCGTCTCCTGCTCTTCCTGATTGGGCTTTCTGGATGGACCTGGACCAGGCTCATCACTGCACCTTTTGTGATGATCGCGGGACAGTTGCCAGAGCCTGTTACCATCACCAGTGCTGCCCTCTGCATGAGTACTGTGGGACTGTGTCTTAGTGGGTGAAGGCACTGCCCCTGCCTGTGCTGTGGTCGTCCTTGGCTCCCGGCTCATTTTCCCTTTTGGAGCAGCCCTGCTCTTGTTGCTCTCTGACAGTTCCTAATTTTGCTAATGCTGATGATAGCCAGTTTAACATCACTGATGATGCTAGATATTGCTGTTCTACACTGGAGGAAATAAGGTCAGGTTAGGCTCTCTGTACATCATTGTGGAAATTGTTTTGAAGATACTTTTCATAAAGCATTTTGTGTAAGATTTTAGAAGAAAATCATGAAACAAAATGCTTGTTTTGACAGCTTTTCTCTGAATGCAGACTGTACTAGCTGACTTCACTCAGGCAGGCTACCACAGAACTTTGAGCAACTCCTCTTAACAGAAGTGGATATTCTTTCAAGAAGCTTATTAGCTTTCTCCACAGTCCAATTAAATCCTCCTGATAAAAGATGTAGGAGGGAGCAAAGATGGACCAGTGCTTCATTGCTTCTTTCTAAAGGTTGTAAGTCACAAGGGAAGGTTGAAAGTGTGAAGCACTACTGTATTGTGTGAATTCGCCTCAGGATGCAGATACTTATTGTCTTTGAAGAACTTGGTATGATATGAAAAGGATGTTACTCTAGAAATATGTCTAGTGCCAATAGAGTAAAACAGCTCTGGTCTATGAGGAACTGAGCCATTTTACAGTTTTTATAATCTACAACTGAACTCTTAGGAGTTTGGGGACCTAAATCCAAAGGAGAAGACATCACTGTTAATTCAAAAAAAGACACTTATAAAAGGATGGAGAGGGGTTTAAAATAATGGTTAACAACTTTCATGTGCTCCGACCTGTATGGTTTTTCTGCATCTAGATCCTCCTGTAAGAATTTAGGTTTCCTTTTTTATTTTTATTTTTTAACTTATTTTGGGTGTAGTGAATAGTGCCGTCTTTCCTCCTCCACTTTCTCTTCCTTCCTTCTTCCCTTCCCTAGTTGGATTGTCTAGGAGGTGATGTGATATCTGTGACTTAGGGTTAACTTTCATTTTCTTTAAAATATATATAAATGGTCAATCTTTTCTCATAATACAGTATAGAGAAATATTAATCTCTTCTGGTAAATATTTTGAACAATGTGCATTATTTTTGCAAAATAAGGGAATAAAATGGGAAAACAAAGTGCATTTGGAGGAAGAATCTTGGAGAAATGAGAGCTAGATGAAGATCTAAGGAATATGTCTAAGTATTTGTTGTATAGGGTAAATTACAAGCTTCCGTAAACATATTGATAAAATAAACAGAATGCTGTTTATCCCTGTAGCTACTGTATTTGCAGGTTTTTTTGATTTATCAGGCATATAGAGATCATGAATTTTGTGTGCATATATGTATTTTGCAATTATATTGCTGCTTACTTATCTCTAATATAAAACCATAAATCTTCCTGAACAGTCTGAATACTGAAATTAGTATGCTACCAGAAGCTGCAGTAAGGGGAAGCTTACTTTCTCTTTTCTCCCCTCCCTGTATTTCCAAGACTTTTGAACTGCTAAAAGTGAATTTTGGACATAATCTAAGACCGAATAGAGACAGAATTTTCGGTTTTCTGCCTCTTGGGTCACTTGCTATTGACTAACTACAGACTCCAGAGCAGAAACAAACATTTCATAAATCAGCATGATAGAAAAGCAGCATGCTCAAAATCAACGTGGGATCTGAATTCCTCCACAGTGTGGAGATTTTTGAAGTTATGGAGTAACAATGTTTCATTCTGCCTTTTTGTTGCAGATGACAGCTATTTTTTCATGTGAGGAAAACAAACCTCAAATGAGAACTGAATCCTAGAGTGTTCTTTGTATGTGTCTGTACCACAGATTAGAAAATGTACAAGCAAAACACAAGCAAAAATTTTGCTGTGGTAATTATTCTGTTTGGGTCAGATTCTAAGATGTGTTACATCAGTAGCAGCTCCTCTGATATCAAAGTTATGTAAATAGAACTAATCTGGTACAACTGAGATGGCAATCTGGCTCTGTGATAGACCTTGCTCTTGTATCTACTGGATTACATTTCTGTGTTTTCCTTAGGGGACTTGGGGTGCTGTTAGACTGGAGACGGTGGCGTTTCTAAAATGTTAAGATTCTGACCCATGTAGCTTGACACCCATTACGAAACTAGAGGAAAAGGTTCAAAACTGTGTGATTCCCTCTTAATGTAGCTCTGAAACTAGACTTCAAGTCATCGGTAATTTTAGGAAAATTCAGTTCCTAGTCTGAAGTCATTCTTCATTTTATTTATACACACACACACGTATATATAATACATACATACATACATATATATATATATATGTATGCATATATATAGCAAACACCAATTCCCAAATCTGGAAGAAAGCTGCTAATACTGACTCAGATCTAAACTTGTGGTTAACCGCTTTGTGCCATTGATTTCTCTTTTCATTCTTCTTTGTTTGGAATTCTTTCATAAAAAAGAAATACGTCGATGGCTCTGCACAGAACCTGTGTACTGATTTCATAATACTTGTACATAAATGTTATGCTAGCAGGTATGTAAGTAGAGAGCTTTTGTTTTTCAGACCTTACCAGTGCGGAAGATTCCATGCAAAGCCAATGCACCTTCAGGGTCTTTTTTTGCACGAGACAACACAGCAAATTTCTTATCCTGGTGCAGAGATGTAGGAGTGGATGATACCTGCCTGTTTGAATCGGAAGGTTTGGGTATGTATTTGTTTGTGTAGCAGTTGGCATTATAAATAATTATCTGTTTGTATTTGTATTCTCTCCTTGAAGGAGAGAATGGCTCCTTTAATAGATCCTGACTCCACATTTGACCTTTATTTGACTCTGTCAATTTTGACCTTTATCTGAAACGTGAACAGGTTAAGTAAACATTTTGAAAATTCATTTAAGACAAATTTATGAGGAATTTAAACAGGACAAAAATCTTGCAATGTTCCCTTGCACACCAGAAGATTTTTCATCCTGTGTGCGCTTTTTGATCAGCAAAATTCCATGGAATGCTGCTCCTTAGTACAGCGAATAAGGCAATCCTCTCTTGTTTCAGGAGAGTAGGATACAATTGGGTACTCAGTGTTGACTGTAGACATTTAGTTATCAGTACAGATTAACTGGGTTGCTTGGGAAAGGAGTATATATGAAACTTTTCTCTGCATCCTACACTGACCTTTTTTTTTCTAACTGATTCCCATGTGCAGCTCGGGATAATTATCCAATGTTCATGCTTTAGGATGCTCTGTCAAAAGAATTGGACTATTTAGGAAAACATCTTTCTAATAGCGCGTATACTTCATGATTTTTACTCTTCTCCTTTCAAAGGAAAATTTAGGACTCTTCCTTACCGCAAGATTGTATTTCAGTTGAATATCACGAAATGAAGAGAATCAATTGTCCATTTGTTATCTGAACTCAGATGAAAGTGTTGTGATGATAGACAATTCAGTTTGCATGGAGGATAAATGAACACACTGTACTGTATCAAGATGCTGCTTTGTTCTGTTACTCAAAAGGTCTTTTACTGTTCAGCTGAAGTTTTCTGTGTTGCAGCTGATCTATTCTCTTCTTTTACAGTCTTGCACTGTTTGCACTGTTATTTGTGAAGCAGTATTTTTCACCTGTCTGTTACTTTATCCTTTGAGTGTGTGTTTTTTATTAATTTATTTTTATTTTTTTATTAAATGAAGTCATTTTATTTCTCCAGGAGAAAATACTTGACAGAGAAGAGCTTAGAATCACAAAACTGACAAACAGTATTGAGGATGTATGTATGGTCTCTATTCTGTTAATTGAATCCTCAGGATGAAATTATTCTAGTGCATGGTAAATCATATAGAAGACAGAGAAGGATCACATTTCCACAGATATGAAATGATGGAGAACTGCAGCATTACCTAGGACAAGGAAAGCTACAAACACAAGAAGGGAGTAGGAGACAGTGATAAAGCAAATATTTTCTCTACTTATTGAGGAACCTCACTGTGTTAATGTTCTGAATTTACCTAATTTTTGTTGTTCTTCTGTATACTCTGTTCTACCTACCTTATCATACGTAAATACTTTATTGTTTAATTAGATGCACATAGGGATGTTTTCTTCATGCCATTGTATTGCCTAAAGTATTCCTGAGGTCTCTTTTTCTGGCAAAATTCTACTGTAATATTGAGAGAAATTTTACTGAGAAGTTTTATTGCACTGAAACATTTGAAAAATGTATTTATGACAAATTACTGATAAAAAGTTCCAAGTCTAGTCAGAGTAGTAAAATTAAACATATGCTATCTAAGAAATTATTAATTACTATTATTTCTAATTACTTTTTAAAAAAAATACGTGCTCTTCCTGATGAAGTGTGAAGTCTTCAAAATCATGCAAGTATAACTGCACAGCAAGGCATCCAACACTCCTGATTTTTTTTTTTTTTAGCATTTAGACTGAAGTTATATGGAGCTATTCCTCAGTGGAATGGGAGTGTATCAAATGGGCACTAAATCAGACAGGTGTAGTCCATATCTGAAAAGCCTGCAGACTCTTGCTGTTAAATGGAATTTTGTATGTTCTTAGAGGCTCTTTTCTGCCAAGTGTTGATGACTCTAAGGTTGATCCAAACAAGCAGGTGAGTAGGCCTACTCCTGTCAGTTCCTGAGTCCGTGTGTGTTGTGGACTGATTTATTAATTGGAAGTGTGTGCATAGCATCTCTATTTTTCTAATTAGCAAAAATATATAGTGATGATCATATTGGACTAAAGAAAACATTTACTCTTCAGGATTTTTTTTCCAAAGTAGAAATGAAAATGAATTACTACTGCTTCCTCTCTTCTTCAGGTATCTTGTGTGTTTTAAGGAGAAAGTGGGACTACTGAAATGCTTAAAGCTAAGCACAAGTTTAAATATTTTGTTAGATTAGGGCTGAACAAGAAGACAGGATCAAAGTCTTTCTTCAAAATAAATAGAAGATGAAAAATCATGATATTTGTTATGTTGCTAAATATGATTATACCTTGAAACATCTTTAATTAGAAGAATTCCTTTAAAGATCTTTGAAAGAGCTTTGTTTTTAAGAAAAAAATCAAAAGTTTGAAAATAATCAACTAGATTTAATCCAGATTTCACTTCCATCTGAGCAGCAACACCATAGACTTGAGAAGTTACTAGAAAATAATGTTTTATTCTGATAAGAATAAATTGGCAGTATTTTGCGTTTTGTGGGGGTATGCTGATTTAGTACACAGCAATCTTTGTTAGCTTTGTTGTTGTTTTTGTTTTTAGATGGTGATTTGCTTCAGAGGAAAATCAGAAAAAATGGGTTGATGTTGCAGTTTTGATTTCAAAATCTGTTTGGGATAAGCTTCTAATAGAAACCAATACTTTTGTAAAATCTCCTAAAATAAAAAGGAATATTTCCTGCCAGGAAAATAATTTTACTTCAAAACCAGATTCTAAAATATATCCTGCTCCTTTATTTCTATATTTGTATCATTTTTTTACAATGTTACATGTTAAGTTAATGATGCACAATATGACATATTTTGTCTTACCGAATATTGTGATGATTTAATGTAGTTTTAAAAAAAAAAAATTCCTGTAGTGTCCTTTGCTCTTATCTTAATGCAGAGGTATGACAGGAAAGTCTCAAGAGTTAATGTATCTGAAAAGAAAAGGCAGATAGTGTGCCTGTTGTATAAGCCACAAAAAATCGTGAGCATTTATTTTATAACTATGGCAACACAATATATAGGGAATGCTGAAAAGCTCTAGTACATCCTCCCGATAGACAGTGGCTTTTTGTATGTGCTCTGTGCTTGTTCACCAATTTAGTATGTTTTTCATAATCATCACTTTTAGTGAATTACCTTTGTCCAGTAACTGTGATCTGAAGCCCAAATTTTCATCTTCTGGGCAAATCTTGAGGAGTACAGTCTTTGAGTGGGGTTCTTGGATATATCAGAGGTCATGATTTGCCCCATATCGAGGACTTGGAACCTGATGTGTTAATCATCTGCAGTCTAAGAAATGTCATACTGTTTGTAACTCCTCTATTTCCATGTATTCTGTATGTTTTGCAAGTTCCCCTTTGTAGGTTTCAGGGCAGCAGATCCACACAGCTGGTGAATGGTAATTCAGTTTATGGAAGCACTTTTGATGGAGATTTTTATAGCTATGAGGCTCAAGCCTGAAGAGTATAATACTTGGAGAAAGCTCTTCTTGGCCAAATAGTAGGAATGGTAAGATTTTCTATGATTGCCTTAGCTAGGTGAACTTAATTAAAGTTATGAACTCTTTGTTGGTAACGTAGTGTTTTTGGATAATTATAGGATCTGGAACCAATGAATATTCTGCGTCTCGTCTGTGACAAAGAATCCATCCGACAAGAAAAGGGTTTGCCACCAAGTGTGCCAGCATGCTAATGTGTGTCACTTGTTTTAGGAGTGTTAGATATTGTATTCATCTTTTGTGCTTGTATATTCTGTAACTGTGTGTATGTGTGTACACTGTGTGACATGGACTTCTTTTGATGCAACTTCATTGATCAGAGTTTAACGGAGCAGGTTGCCTAAACCAAGGCATTTAGTATTTTAGGGTGAATAATAGACTCAAATGCAAACACTTCTGCTCTCCATTCTAATGCTATGTTTTCACATTGAAAAGAAAAACAAAAAAAAACCTCAGAAGAAAACCTCAAATGCTGATTGCTTGTGTTTCATGTTTAGTGACAAAATGTTTTGTATTAATGCTCTGGGTATTTTAAATTCGTATTACAAGAAGGAAGTACGTTCTTTACCCCTCAGTGAAACATTTACAGCTTATAATAGGGTGTTAAATTTTATGTCTGGTTGCATCAGAATAAGGCTTTGTCCTGTCTTTCACAGCATTTTACTAAACAATCCAGTGCCGTTGAGTATGTTGTGTTGCTTTGAGGACTATAGAAGCATCCTGGACACTGTTGTTATGACTGGATTAGCATCTTAAATTACTGAATTCCAGTAAATTCTTAATGTTTAGATGATCTGTAGATTCATTCTAGATTAATTCTCTACTATTAATGTATCTACTGTATATGAAAAGTTACCTAATTTGAGACTTCTGTTACAGACAATGTTGACTATGGTCTGGGGAGGAGACAAACATAATCTCTTGATTTAGTTACGTCCTACTGTAACTCTTTTGATGCAGAAGCAAGGATAGGTTTGGGGTAAGCTGAGCAGAATAACTGCTGTAAAAACATTGGAAAACATGACTCCTGTAGGATAGGAGGAAAGTATTAAAGAACAAAATGAAAGGTGATAGGAAGAAAGATCATTTTTTGAAAAAACTTTCCTAAACCTGGATGAATTATGATGGTAATTGGAAGTCTAGTATAGTAGGTAGCAAACTCCTGAAAATCTCTTCTCTTCCAGTGAACTAAAGAATGCTTTAGAAGCCGAAATCTTACTCATTTTTTTGATTCAGCTAGGCCTGAGATTAAAACAAACAAGCATATTTTTATGTTAAGAGTAGCATAACTGATTCTAGTAACAATGGTTTATAAATTGTTAGGAGAAAAAGGCTTGAAACTTGACAGGGAGGTAAGAGTGGTGTTCCTCTATCATGGATGTGCATTTTGCTATTCTGAAATTTTAAACAAACAACCAACCCCCCCCCCCCCCCCCCCAAAGTTTCTTTCTCTGGAAAATCTTAGTTTGTATGTGTTCAGCATAGGTGCCATTGCAGCTTGTGATGGCTCTCCGAGACTCCGTGTGTAGGTGCCTTCTCTGTCTCTTCACGCCCAAGGGCTGGGCATAACTCACAGCAGGGGCTCTTCCTCCTGCACACTCTGTGCTTGTCTTGGTATCATACAAGCACTGAGGAAGGGAGACATGAAACAAATGCAGAAATGAGATGAGCTGCAGATAGGAAAGAAATGAAATATAGGAAAGGAGAACCACCTTAATTAAATCCATTTAACTGTTACGGTTCAGCATGTCTTTATGTGGTCGTGGATGCTTGTATGTTTGGGAACGATGCAAGATGTTGAAGGATTGTATTTTGATGTTACTGTTGAATGGCACTGGAGAACTAGTTTTATCCATGGCTCTATTGTATAGCTCCCATGTGCTGCAGGAGGATCTGCATCAGATTTCATGATGGGATCACTAGTTGTGTAGACTTTACTTTCATATAAAGTGAGCAGTAGGAAACTCAACAAAGTATTTTGAAGGTCAGGAAGTATATATTTCAAAATAGCACATAGATTACTGGGTATTTTTGTGTCTAATATCTATTGCTTAACTCCATGTGTGTAAGATGAAGATGATAATACAACTTGCCTCATAGGAGTGTTAGATAAATTTCGTGTTTTCTGTCTCTGTGAGTGCTTCACAACTTACAGAGGCACTCTTGTGGAAACGACTCATGCTGTGCTCAGTGTAGACCTAAACCAGTGTACGGTGAATGATGTATGTGGCCATACACAGAATGAAGAGGATTTCTAAAAACCTGATGATTAACTACCTGTCAAATAAGCCTTACCTATGTGGAGTAGGGAATGAGGTTCTAGTCCCGTATGTTACAATGTAAGTGCACAAAGGTCCCTGTCCCTTTCCCTGAATGTTTTACTTGGCTTTCTTTTTGCAAGTGTGTGTAGTGGTTAATTAATATAGTCTGCTTGAAAGTCACATGAAAGTATCTAAGAGCAGCATGCTACTGTTAGAAGCAGTTTCAATGTATGAAGTGAGGAAGAAGTGACTGACGACCAGAAAGGATGTTTTTAAAAATTGAAGTATCTCACATATGTTAATTAGAATCCCCCAGGAAATGTTTACTTGATTGTATAGACAAATTACTGGAGGAATTCAAGTGTTATTTTAAAAAAAAAAAAAGCTATCTAAAAACATGACACTTCCATTTTCTAAGTGGTAGGTAAACTTCTGTAAAATACACTGAATGAATAACTGATGAGAAATGATCGTTTGTCTCTAACTAAAGACAAAATGATTCCACATAAGTGAAGCTGTATTAGAAGTGAGTGTTTCCTCAAATTTTATTTTTCTGCTTCCAGTACTTGCCTTGTCAAACTGCATGTAAGTTGCTACAATTGCAGAAAGTGTGTTGCTTAGCAAACGTATATGTATGTGCCTTTTAATGCACTTGGGATGGAGTGACTTGCCAGGTCAAAAAGTGGAGGTGGTCGTATTTTCTTTTCAATAATAGGTATATAGACTGTAGTAAGTAATTCAGAAAATGATGGATGCAGCTCCCACAGGAAGTAATAGAATGCCATAGGTACAGGTGTTAAATTTCAACCTGAGCCTATAATCATTCCTTTTGGAATGAATTTTCTCTAATTAGCAAATACTATTAGTTGTTACTGTGTACAGTGGAATTGTACGTATGTGTACAATTATGTTTATAAAACTGAGTGTACATGTATGTGAGCAGGCAGTTATCAATGAACTGCAGCACAGCCAGGAAGTGAGAATTTAAACTAGAATTGAGGACTGCCACAAATTTTCTTTTTCAGTTCTATATTTATGGCAAATAACTAAGTAAGTGAATTGCACACTGCAGTGTCTCTGAAATTACTTTTGCCACCTCTTCTATGAGATTTCTCCAAGTGCTTTAAAAATATCAATGAAAGTACAGCTTCTTTGTGTGAAATTAAAAAAGGAAGAGGAAGAGATGTTGCTCTTCCAAACTTTACACTTTTGTCACCTACAGAATGGGAGGTAGCTTTTTGAAAGTGACTTAATATCAGGTTCTTTCACTTACTGTGGACTAGCTCAAGACATCAAATATCTCAAAATGAGCTCTCAGAAATCAAGGCATTTGAAAGCATACATGTTCAAAAGGCTATGATCTTATTTGCTCACTCAAGGTTATACTGAAAGTTTGAGACCAAGATAGGGATGGAAATGTAGCCTTGTGTCTGTCTCCACAGCTTTTGCTTTAATTCCTAAACATGCTCTTGTTAGCTGGTAGCCCATGAAACAGCTGTGCTCAAAAAAACAAAACAAAACCCCCCAAACCAAAAAAACAAAATAAAAAAAACCCAAACTCTTAAATCTCTTTGAGAATCTAAATTATTTCCGGGGGGGGTTGCACTATTCGAAATACTTGTTTTTCCCTAAAGTTCCCAAACACGCATGCTGGTATAGTCCTCAGGAAGGCTAGCATTTTCCTGTTAGCACTGTGTCCCTGTGTTGTTATCACCTGACCAGGTGTTTGTTTTCATGATTGGTTATTGCCTGCACAGCTTCTCATCCTCTAACAATGATTTCACTCTTTCACATTCTTCATCGAGAAGTGCATGGAGTGTGTCTAGAGTATGCTGAGTCAGATTCAGTAAAGGACTTTGGATTTTGCTTGGGTAGAAGAACTTCAGCATTGACAGCTTCAGCATTTCGTGGTCAAATCTTTTGGTTCTACGTATGGATCCTTTTGAAAACATCATTGCTTGAGCCTCTCTTTCCCCTCCCCTCCAAAAGTTCTTCAAATGGGTATACATGTGAACTGGAACTCAGAAATATTTTGACGATCTTAAAATTGTTATATGTTGTTTATATTTTGGGCGATATCTATTTCTTGCTATCGATTTTTATTTTGGTACAGTCCCAACTGTTCTGAAACCAAAGCAGAAGAGTATATTTCATGGATCGTGAACCTAACACTTAAAAAATACTGATTGCTAGTTAAATATTTCATAAAAATACTCTTTTGTGGCAAGAAAGAATACTGGGAAAAACTGAATCTCCAGATCTGCATCTCTTTTGTTCCTAATAAGATAGCTGTAGGATGAAAATACTTTTCCTAGTGCCTTGCCATTTTATTTTTTATGCTCTGCAGTTTTACTTCTTGAAATATATTTGGATGGGATTAGAGGGGGAGAATGCATATGTCTCAAAGCGCTACATACACAGTAGTAAAAGACAGTGGGGTGAGGATTCAGCTTATGTAACTTATAGATCTGTTCAAGTCAGTGGAACTATAAGAAGCTGAAGTTACAGAAGCTGAAGATCTGCCCTACTACACATTACTTACTTTGAGATGCTTAACTCTGGATTGCCATCCTGGGTCCCGTGAATACAATATAGGACAAAGCAATGGCTTTCAGAGCTTTAACTAGTCATTGAAATATCTTTTTCAGGTATGATATTTTTCTTCATTTGTTTGAGTTAGGTGAGTCTTTAAGTAACCAGAGTGTTTATACAACAAATGTCTCAACTTTTAATTCATTAAGAACAAGCTAATTTTGCTTCCGTTTCCATCTTTTTTTTTTTTTTTTAAGATTTACACAAATATTGACACATTTATTTTTCAGGGGTCAATTCAATTTGAAAGTATAAGGCACAAATCTTTCAGTATTGTGGAGACTTTCAGAGCCTGAATTTTATCCAAAACATGAGGGTTTTTCTGCAAGAGGTATTCTGGAGAGAAGGCGGCAATGTACCCATAATTCTTTTTATTTTTTTCACTTTGGAGGGGGAGTTGCCTATCTAAACAGCCACTGACCTTTCCTCATATGTTGATTTTGGGTTTTGTTATATATTTTATTGGACTTCTCTACAAAACATTGCTTATCTGAATTTTGAAAAAAGAATTGATTATGGATTATGTTGGTGTTTCTGAAAGAGAAATTCATGCTGGGTGCGCAGCTTCTTATGAAGCTAAAAAACTGAAGGAGTTCTTCCCTCATCTTGTGCTGAATCCAAGAATAAAAATTTGCCTATATGTGTACATATACAGAAAAAAGTAATTTCTTTATGATGAGCTGAGTTCCTAAAGTGTCCTAAATTTGTTTTTTCTTTAAGAATAGATGTATAAAGAATTTAGGACCAAATTTATAGTAAGAGATAGCTTCATAATGCGATTTTGATAATTTTCTGATTTAAGTAGATAGGAGTGATCTGAAGGTTAAGAATACTCTTACTTTGTAGAAAGAAAAGCATTATTTTCATGTCATTAATTTATTCTTGATATTCTACTAGTGTTGTGTCAGAGCTCTTGATTTATTTTTAAGTAGTTATGAACTGCTTGCAGGTTATGAAATAGCCCAAATATAAGCCTAAATCACTGAAGAATTATTTTCAGAGGAACTAAAGGATAATTGAGTAGGAATTTACTGAATCATTTGTACTCTGAGACCTTACCTTGATCTTTAATCCCATCCTTTTTATTCAGGTAAAACTCCACAGAAGGAAAAAGAAACCAAGCTTTAGCTGGGTCAAGAGTTTAGATGCTGGTGATTAAGTTCTGTTTATCACTAAGATCTCTAAAATAACTTTCACTGTAAATATTTTCCATCTTTATTTTTCTTTTCCAGTTCTCCACAAGCAGCCAAGAGAAGTGTGCCTTTGTTTACTGGAACTTGGAAGGATTGCAGCAAGGTAGGTGAAAATATTTAAAGTGTTAAATATTTATTTTTTACAGCAGTGACAGTTGAGAGACTTACTAAATCAGTGCATCTCAAGCTAAATTTTACACCAATGAAGTTCAAGGAAAACGTTTGTCTAGATGTTACTCAAAAACATGTTGTGGGCAGTTGTTTAAGCAATATAAGGAAATCTGTATTAGCACAGTGACAGTATTTGTTGGCTATCTTCATATTAGAAGGAAAGAGGGATTTGTTTTCCAAATCTTTGAGCTTTCTCCTTCTAACAATCTTATGTGTCTATAAACAACAGAGACTTCATTAACTTAACTGATAATAAGGTGATCTTCAGATGACCTAAATCTGACAAGTAACACTGACTCTTATCTCATTGATTTAAGTGGACATAGCCTGATTTTCACCAGGGCTGCCTGTCAGCGGTTTCTAACCAGGCTGGACCCTCAGTAAGTTGTATAGTTATCTTCACTGTCAAGATAACTGTGACTCTTGCTAGATAGCCCAAATGATGGTAATTAGAATGTGATACCCCTTTTTGCAAAAACAGATATACCGGTGCCGTCGATCAGATTTGTCACAAAATGTATGAACAACAGTGCTGCTCCCCAGTCCTGCATATAAACTGCAGTTGTATGCATCCCTGAGTGTTGAACTGGAGTGCCTTTCTGTTCTAGTAGTCTCATTAATTTCAGTAGAATTCCTTCTGGTTACAATAAAGGTGAAAGAAATCAAAATAGAAACAAATAGAGGTCTAATATTTTCGTATTAGGATTGCATTATAAGTATTGATATTTTTAGGTACAACTCACTTGAGAAGCTACTTAAGTAAATTTCTCTCTTAGAGTTTCTAAAAACTCCTTTGTTTTCAGTGGAAGTTTGTATGAGAATGAAATTGGCAAAGAAGGGATGGGAGGAGAAAAAATATTTTCAGTTTGTAGGGAATTTTCTTTTTTTTTTCTCTAAAATCTGGATTTAGTCCAACATGGACCAAAAATGATTTTTTTAAATTTAATTTTCCATGAACAAGAAAGTCTTCTGATCCTGTAGGCACTCGCTGAAAGTCATCTTCAGGAGCGTTACCTTACCTATGCAGATGTATTGGGGTCCCAAGACACCCAGGCTGGAGGTAGAGCTTCCAGTTTCCAAAGGCGCTAGCCCCTACAGGTGTGGCTCTTCAGCATGTCTGTCCTTGGTCTGAGAACTTGGCAGTATCCAACTTCCTCAGGGAGCACGCTTCAGTGGTTAGGCAGTGTCGGATCCTGCTAAAGTTGATTGAGTTAGATGTACTTCCATAAAAGTATGCATTTAATCCACTAGCGTTTTTTTCCTGATTTCTCGTTAGGTATACAAGGGAATTAATATAGAATCTTGCCTGTTATATTTGTCTTTTGTCTTAAGCTTCCATGTCTCAGATACTCGCCGTGTTCAAGGCATGGAAACAAATCTTGAAGGATATTATACTTCCCTTTATTAAGCACATCTATCCCTTTTGCCTTTACAAATAACAATTTTATTTGTATATATAATATATGTATATTCTTTATAAATACACATATGTTGTAATATATAAAATATATTAATATGTTTTTTATTTTTAGCTTGGGGTCAACAAGGGACCACTTAAGCAAACTGGACATACACAGGTTAATGGGATGAGATGGGGTATATTTGAGGGTACTGAGGAAGCTGGCTGATATCACTGCGAAGCCACCCATCTTTAAAAAGCCATTGCAATTTGTTGAGGTTCCCGTTGACTGGAAAAATGCAGATGTCATGCCATTCTTGAAGAGTAAGAAGGAGGATCCAGAAAACCATGGGCTATTCCACCTCACCTCAGTCCCTGGGACCAATCCAATAGACCACGTTCTTCTAGAAGCTATTTCCAGTCCCTTAGCAGTCAGCACAGATATTCAAAGGTCAGGCTGTGTCTGACTAACCTGGTTGCCTTATATGATGAACCAGCTAGCCATGTGGATGAAGGAAGACAACTATTATTTGACTTTAGCAATGTTTTTGATGTCATCTCCCATTGAATCCTCTCAGCCAAATTAGAGAGATATGCACTTGCTGGGTGGACTACATGGTGCATGGTAAACTGGTGTGACCGCTTGGCTCAAAGAGTAGCTGTTCAAAACCCAACTGACAGCTGGCACTTACTAGTGGCACTTACCACAAGAGTTATACAGTGGTCAGTTATTGCTCAGTGTTTTTATTTATGATCTAGATAATGGGATGGAGTGCACCTTCAGCAATTTCATAGACGACAGGAAGCTTTGGGCAGAATAATCTGCAGGGTGCTACAGGGTAGGACTGTCATCCAGAAGGGCAATGATAACTTGAAAAAAATAAGCTGACAAAAGCCTTGTGAAACTTAAATACAAAATTGTGCACCGAGGTTGGAATGCCCTTGTGCAGCAGTGCAGGTTAGGTCCTGACTGTCTCAGCAGCAGCCTTGCAGGAAAGGATCTGAGAGGCCACTCGGAAGTGGACAATAAGTAGAATGTGAGCGGCAGGGTGCCCTTGTTGCAGTGGAGGCTGACCTGCATTAGGAAGATTGGACTGCATTAGTAGGAGCAAAGAAGGAGGATAGAAGGCTGTAGAAGAAGGAGATAAAGTTGCTGTCTTCCTCTACCCAGTGGGGGGTTCCAGACTGTTTAAGAAGCACCACTGAAAGAATGAGAGGCAGCATTCAAAAACGGCAGCAAGGGAAATTCTGACTACACATAAGGAAAAAAAGTTCACAGTGAGAATGGAGAAGTATTGGAACAGCTTTCCCAGTGAGGCTGTGGAACTTTCAGCCTTGGAGCTGTTCAGAACTCACCTGGACAAGGCCTTGCACAACTTGTTCTAACTTTGGCCCTGCCTTCGGCTTGGGTTTGGAACAGCTGATTTCCAGAGGTCCCTTCCAACCTAAATTGTTCTGTGATCCTGAAAGACATAGGTGCTAATCAAAATAGAGTAGCCTGATAAACTGCTGGATTTTGGTTGTTTATGAACACAAAATTCTGAAATCATCTTATGAACTTTGAATACATAACATGGGGCATTGTGCGCTCCGGTAGATTTCATGTGGGTAGAATGAGAACGTTTATGAGAGGAGGAAGGAAGACTCTTATGGGATAAAATTGTGCATTGGCAATATACAGCACTACAGTAGTGCGTTGCACATGTCCCGCATTCTTGCACAGTATTTTAAAGTTTGAGTGAATCATTTCCACTGAAGTGATGCAAGCGCCAAATCAGTCACTTCTCTGTGTAATCTTCATAATCAGCACTTGATGGAAAAGTTAATTATTTGCTAGTAGATGGGTATGTGCTGTCTGTGTATGTATAGGGAGTGTGATTTATGATGGACAACAGCTTAAGTTACCCTTTCTGCAGAAGGAATGAAGTTCTCACGTAGGTATTAAACTTTAGGAGGCTAAACAACCACCAGATGATTTTTGTACAAAATTAGTCTGAGCAATTTCAAGATCCTTCTGTTATTGTATTCAATTTTTCCTCGGGAAAAATTGGAAAGTGGTGCTCTTGGAAGTCTACTGGAGATCATGTTACAGTCTGATGCTGTTTCATTTGTAGTTATGGGAAGGCAGGCTAGGAAAGAGCAACAAAGGAAATTCTCAGCATACCTTCCAGAACAGAATTTGTACCCTTATTGCATGACAAACCCCTCTCAGAGATTTGTTTCTACCATTTCAGCTTTCCAGTGACTTTGCTTCAGGTTGATGCAGTATTGTTTATTTTATTCAGTTCCTCAGCACAAGAAATTTAGAATATTGAAATTACAGAGAACGTTAATAGTCTGTCACAATGATAAAAACTGGAGATTATGAAAAGCAGCAGAAGCAAAGAAGCAGCATTGCTTAGAGTAGAAGAGGTTTATTTGATGAGTAAGGCTGAATGCAGGTGTAGGCTTAGAGCCCAGTGGGAATTTAATGATTTACAGCCTGTCGGCATCTGCAGACAGACAGGAAGTAAATGGATTGTATATAAGTGCTTGCTTCAATGTTGGCTGACTTTTCATTAGGCAGACTGCACCAGTTAGAAGCCAATACAAGCACAGATTTGGTTCTTAGTTTTCTTTATATTAATTTACTGGGCACTAGCGTGACTAAATTAAAATTTATTGTAAAAATACTAGAGGCAGTATATACACTTATGCCCTTTCTCTTTATGATTTTAACATTATTATGATATTTAGCTTAAGTTTTCATAATTTTTTAAGTACTGCTCAATATTTTAGTGTCCAACTCTTGAGCTAGGATAAGCCAGCATAGTTCTGCATCTGCCCTATAGACTTTCCTACTACAGAAGAAAATAGTTTCATTTATACAAGTAGTTTGCTATGAAAAGTATATGTAGAATGATAACTTTTTGAAGCTGAAGCCTTTGTCTGGGAAAGGAGATCTCTTGATTTTTCTGTTTTTGTTCAGTGTTGGCGAAGAAAGAAACAGAAGGGAATTATCAGTGATTAGGAAAATAGGATGGGCCTTTGGGCTCCTGACATCTTTCCAAGCTCTGCTTCTTGCTGAGATACTGACTTAAGCATTTGCCATAAAGCTTTCAAAAGCAGGCACTGTTTTTAAGAACCTCACTCTTAAGTGCTGTGTTTGAGACACTCCATGCCAAAATTGCATGCATTTGTTTTAGTTGGAGCTACAAGTATTTTGCCACTGTAAACAGAGATCTGAAGACTGGCAGTCAAATATAAGGTTTAAAAAAACATTAGCCACTCCTGAAAAATATTGGCCTTAAACGTCTCAATTTATCTGTAAATTGTATGCAATACCTGTGCCCAGGATAATCTTGGGTCTTTAACCCCTTTTCATATGGGTTTCTTTGAAAACTGTGAGCAGAAGGTATAAGACGTCAAATAATTTGAAAGGATATTCAAAAATAAAAATGCTAATGTGCTGAACTTGAATCACATCTACATGGTATAGCAATTTTTGAGGCTTTTGTTGTTCGTAAGTTATTCACCAATATATAGGTTGTGATACAGAGAAGCTGAGTAAAAACTATATTTGGTGCAAACTTGGTTGACTGAGAGATGCCATTTAGTTTCATTCTTTGTATTAATTTAGAATGATGGCATCAACAACTGATCTACTTTGTACTCCTTTGTTAATGTACTTAGGAATTTTTTATTGCATAGTAGTGCAATATAGAAAGCATAAATTATATCCACCATTTTGTGTTAAAATATGAAATACTTTATAAGGACTAGTAATTTGTTTGCATGTTTTCAAAAGGTTTGGGGTGGAGCCTCCTGGATTAATAAAGTTGGAAAAAGAGATTGAACAAGAGGAAACACTTTCAGCCCCCCTTCCATCTCCTTCACCCTCACCAACAAAGTCTCCTGGGAAAAAGAGCACAGGGAAACTGTTGGATGACGCTGTAAGTGTGTGGGGAAGCTTCTCCTTCTCTGATCCATCCTGGTATGCACTTACTTGCAAAGCACCCAGAAGCCTGAGTTTAACATCTCACTATTTATTTAGATATTTGCAGGCTGCTAGAGTTAATTTACTTTTGACCACAATTATTTATGCTTGAAGTTTGGAAAAAATGTAGCATTGTGTAGGAGATCTGCAGTTTAGCCTAGCTTTGTGCTTAGGGCCAAGTTCCCTTCTTATTACTCCATTTTCTTTTTTTGTTCAGTTGTTATTCATCAACTCCCACTTGGTGTTATGTCTGAGAAAGGACTGAATCAGGAATATGAGATTTGGCCCATACTGACTTGTACAGATTGTTAACAAACTTAACAATCTTAGTTCTCTCAGCCTAATTTCTGTGCTGCAGTTCTGCGTGTTTCTCACACAGTAAAAATCACACAGCATTTTTTTTCTCATTGTTAGCAAGAAAGTATTTTTCTTTGAATTGCGTTAAGCTCTTTGCACTATACTGTAGTGCTCATTTCTGTTGTAAACCCTAGAGGAGTTCATTTGAAACAGCTGGATTCAGAGGAAAAGGACACATTTTGAGACCACGAAGAGGTTAAACTTGAAAAGTACAAATATATTCTATAAAAAGAAGCAGTTACTATAGTAACTGCTATATTACATGGTAGATGTGCCACCTGGGAGTTACAAAGCACTTCTTGAAAAGTCCATGTGCCACTCTTTTTGTTACAATGAGCAGATGGAATATAATGTTTGGTCATTTTATTGAAATACTTTGTATTATTTGATGCAAATAATTACATTTAACTTTTCTTACACTTTATATTTTTTCCTCAACTTTCCAGAAGCCTCACTTATGCTTTAGGAGAACAGAGAGAGAAAGGCTATGTGTAGAAGGAGGGATATGATTGTGTACCTTGCAGGAAAGGAGCAGAGAGGATGAAGGTTGTCTCCAACCACCTCTTTTAATTTAGAAAGCAGTAGGAATAAAAACAGAATGGAATTCATCCAGCTAGATTCCTGACCCTCACTGCCCCAGACACTTGCAACATAAAATAGCAGCAGTGCTCGTATAGTCCAGACACGAAATAAAATAGGATATAGTTCTTCACTCTGCTTCCTTATTTGATTTCCAAATTCCACTCAATAATACTTCTGTGTCCTTTGGGATAGTAAGGTAATGGAAGCCTCAACAGCAGATCAGCAGTGAAGGTGTCGTTATCCTCTGTTTTACACCATTATAAATCTGTTGGCTTTCATCCTCCACAGCACTGAAAGGGCTCTATTTTGCTCACACAGTGCAAAACAACCTTGAACCAGTTAGGCCCAGCTACTCTGGGTTTTTGCACGCTTAGATGAACCCTTGTAGATAGAGTTACTAAGGCATTTTTCACACTGCTCATCTCTTGGCTTCAAATTTCAGGAGTGTCTCCAGAAGCGATAACTACCATAGCATATAATGTCAGAAATCCCTGATTATCAGGGAACGCTCAGAGGGCTATTGCCAGATAGGTGGAGTTTGCTTTTAGAGGACTTTGTACTGTATTTGAAGAAACATAGGAATGCACCTTTTGCACCCTCAGCAACCTATACTGGATTTAAGTCATCATCTGCTGCTTTCATTGAAGCTATTTCTATTGTACAATGACTGTCTAAACAGTTTGATTCTCCAGAAACTGAGCCTAACTCTCACCTATTTCTTCATAGGAATTACTGGAATAATTCATCTTAAAATTATTCAGTACATCCAAATTGAGGAAAATTCATCTGATACTTGAGAATCATTTTTATATGTCAAAAACCTTCACAGTCCCTCGGCTTAGTTTAAAATGAAATATTTTTCACAAAGATATCCTGCCTTATTAGTTATTATTGGTTAGTTAGTCCACAAGGTAATAAAGTTATTTAGATAACAACACTGAATCATTTCAGAAATAATTTGAAAGCCTTCAAATCAATTAAGAAGGCTAGTTTCAAAAGCATCTTTGCCCTCCATGTGTCGTATAGAAAGAGTAATTTTGGTTAATTTTTTAACAACTTTCCACTTTATTTAATACATTGATTTTCAGATCTGCTGTTAATGGAAAGCTTTATTCTTTGTACTTTAGAAACCTTTCCTGCTTCTGATTTGTATTCTTGAGTATTCACTCAAGATAGGCAAAATATGTATCAGAATCCCATAGCTTTGCCCTGTTTTTCTTTTTTCTTCCCTAAAACAGTTTAAGACTTTCATGTTAGCTGTTCTGAGAATATTCTTTCTCAGTCCTCAGTCTATTTTTTTTACAGGGCTTTAGTTTACAAACGGTATCTGAAAAGGTCTTTGGAATATTACCTGAGGTGGACAAAATCTTTGGGAAGTTCTTTCAGCTTTTTATGTTGTTTGTCACCACCATACTAGGTCAGTTTCCACTGAAGTAAAGTGAAGTATATGAAAATATTATATTTGTCATTGTTGTTCCTTAACAGAAATGCAAATTGAATGTCAAATAAGAATTTGCTCAACCAGATCTGCTCTTTGGCATTGATGGCTGTGTTTCTTCCAGATCACCTAAAAGTTCAGAATATACTGTTACTAAACATTAATGCCTTTGGTAGTGCCAGAAAGTCTGAATTTTCACAAGAGGCTGCAGTCAACCTGATGTAGCTGAAAAAAGTAGCTTTCATCTGTCTCTTCTGAGCCCTTATTGGTGGGGTGCTGTAGTCAGGTTTGTCATTGAAAGAGTAGAGTACTCTTGAGCCTCCTTTAAGTTATGTTTGATTGCACTAGTTCCCTAAGCTGGAGATCATCAAAGGGTAGCAGCAGTACTGGGGAGTATCTTGGCATGGAGTTGACTGGCAGAGACTAGGCACATGGGCATGAATTTTTAATTGCATCTTTCTCCTTACAACCCTTCTGAATGACGGTGAGGTTAACTTGGGCCATGATTTCTGATCGTGTCACAGTATTCTTTGTTTACTTTTATTAAGGTGCAAGTACACTATTTGAAAGAGTAAAGCGAAGTTACTGGACATGGCCTTTTACCAATAAGCAGAATTACTTCTGTATCTACTATATTTATTTAGAAGGGAGAGTACATTGTTGTGACACTTTCATTTTGTCTGTCAGCCATACATAGCAACTCTGTCACTTCAGCTGTTTTTTTCATAAAATACTGAGTACACACCTACAAAAGATTGACACTGAACTCGGATTGCCAAACTATTGTCAGGCTACTTTTCTCTGTTGAACAGGGCGAATTTCAGGTTGAACTGTGACGCTCGTCTCTGTTTTGTCTCTTCACAGCTGGGAACTCCTTTTTGACATTAGAAGCCCCCCAGTCTGGCACTGCAGAAATAGTTTAAAACACTAGCATACTTGTTCCATTTTAATATATTTAGCCTTAAGGAACTGAGCATACAAGCGTATTTAATGTTAGCATTTTCTTTAATTGAATTTATATAGCTTATAGTTCAAGTATGGCCAGTTGTTGAGTCTGGCTAAATTTGATCCAAATCTTGAAGGGTTTGCTCAAGCAATTTGTACTGACCTTGCTGAGAAGTAAAGGGTGCTAATGCAAAAGTTCCCTTGTATAGTGATCTGTAGGACTGTGTATGTGTTCTGAGGTTGCACTAGATCTGCTTGGCCAGTGAATAATCTGAGAAGACAGTGAACCATTGCTAGATTTTTTCCTTCCCCAAAGTTTCCAAAGAAGTAAAGAACCCTTTTTATCCTCTGAAGACCATTTAATATATAACCGTGGCATTCAGATCTATGCAAGATGAGCCAAATCTTGAGTCCTCATTCAGGTTTTCTTCATTCATAGTTCATGTAAAACTCTCATGAAATTCAGTAGAATTTTGGCCTGAGTGAAGGGTCTACAATTTTCCCTTCGAAGCAGTGGTATACTGAATACTGTCGCCCAAAAAAATCATTCAGTGCCAAACTATTAAAACTATTAAAGTTGAAAGAAAAATTAAGGACAAATTTTAGGAAGTATCAAAAATGAAGATTTAGCAATATCGCATTATGGGCAAGTATCTTCTTGAATGTTTGGCTATGGATATGTTACCTTAGTTTCTATAACAATTTTCTTGATTTTTCAGGTTAAGCACATTTCTGAAGATCCACCTTGTAAATGCCCTAACAAATTCTGTGTGGAGC
Organism: Struthio camelus; assembly: GCF_040807025.1. NCBI lineage: Eukaryota > Metazoa > Chordata > Aves > Struthioniformes > Struthionidae > Struthio > Struthio camelus. The sequence continues at coordinate 30,499,970 of NC_090946.1, read as the reverse complement.
GCCTTTCACAAGGAAGATACAGAGTTGGAGAGAAGATTCTCTTTATTAGGGTAAAGGTTCTATTTTCTATTTTATAGAGAATTGCTAGTATCTGCTTCCTTCTCCTTTGGAAATGATATCACTGATTAGTAGGAGAAAGTATTCCCTTTTTGACCAGCACTGACTCAGTTTTATGACACTGTTAGGGAATAAAGAAACCGCAGTGGGTTAACTGGCCCAAGGAATTAATAGCATGCGAGTTAAGAGTTAGTTAGATCCTCCTAACTCTTAAGTCATTGCAGTTGCCCTGTCTTTGATCAATGACAACCGAAAGTCTTCAGAGACTGAGATGATGGCTTCTTCTCGGTTCTATTTGAAAGAACATCCACTTCATCATAGTAGCCTCACACTTTGCATTGATATTTGATGGGTCAGGAAAGAGATCAAAGACTTCATGATCACTGAGTTGCCAAGTCATGACTAAGACATATTGCTAAAGGATGGTGAGCAAAACAGTAACGTCCATACTACTTCAAATCCCAGTGTTGCATATGTAGATTTCATATGTAGTATATAATCTCTCATACCACAAAGTTAGCTGTGAATATAAATATTTGCTAGCATTATTATTTGGCTGAATTTAGCACAAATATATTATCCAAACTTCATTTTCATACTCTTGATCTTTTGTATGTATGCTTACACTGATAAATGTGAAAATATTCTAATAATCTGATTTTATAATAGTAGGATTTGATTCATGTTATGCTTCCTTCTGTTTTCCACTTTTCTTTCCACGTATGCCATTCTGGCAAAATTATAGCTCTTACTCTCCAAAGAACTATGTTATCCCTGTTTTCCTCAAGGCACGCAACCCTGATGTGATAAAACGCTGATGTGATTTAGCACTTGTTATGAGAACAGCAGAAGTCAAAGGGAGTCCATCCCAACTGTGGAAGTCAAGTCCCCAGCTGAGTAAAACATTGGAGTGCTTGCTCTATCATAAACCTATATGCTTAAGTTCCATTGAAGTAAAATTTAGATAAGGGTTTAGGTAGTCCTTTGTGCATAAAGTTGAGAACATGTTTAAGTACTGTGCTGAATAGGGATTGAAAACTTGCAGTTAATTCAGTAGTAGCTCTGGAAGAAGACGAAATATAGGATTAATCACATGGTTTGAGATTTTACATGCTAATATAAAGGATTAGTAGTTTTTATATTTCATAGCCAGTGAAACTTCTTTTTAATTCTGAAGTATTTGGAGGGTATTGAACCTAGTAGCTTTGAACCACTTTGAAGAAGCAGTTAATGTTCCTTAACTAAAGGTTCCAGATCTTCGTTTCTGTTTATCATTTGTAGTAATTTTGTTGTTTGTTTTATTTCATGAAAACTGGAAGTTAGATTCTAAATGGAATGTAGGTGCAGCTTTTGAGCTGCACATTTAAAACATTCTTGTACTAAATGGCTATTTAGTAATCTGGCACAGTTTAACACTTCTGCTCTCTTCCTTTTACTTTTAATTTTAAATAACAAAGTGCTTAAAATCTTCAAGTTTTGATAAACTAAGTGTTCCCCCCACCCCACCAGAATGGTGTCTCTTTTGCTGGCTCCTTTATTATGCAATCTAGTCTAAATCAGATTTCATTCCAAGTTTGCAAACAAATCACCCTTTTCATATCGCACTACTGCATTCCAAGTAGAATTGTGCCAAAAAATATAACAGCAATACTGTAAGATCTCTAACACTGTAGTTTAATGGTTATTCTATATTATTATCAATGGAAATTGGCTATTAACTTCAATGGGAGCAAGCACGTATTCCTAGGTTTTAACATCCTTGGTTTTGGTTAGTTAGAGTCTCATTATGAAACACTCCCCTGGATTGCAGTAAGTTTTCACCCTTCATTCTACATATTTTTATTTGGTACATGAATAGATTTATGAGTCTTTCTTTGAAATTTTTTGGGCAATTCCTTATGAGGAAACGCATTAGAGGGATGCATAGCTGACACTTAATTTTGTTGGCCAATTGGCACCCTCGTTTGATGCTACTGAGAGAGTTCCTCTACCTTGTATGTTCCATACATAGCAGAGTAAGGTTTTTTTCTGGACATTTTTTTTATCAATTATGCCTTGCCTGTGAAATAACAGATTAGAGATGGTATTTCTCGAATAACCTTATAAGTTACTGCTGCGCAGATATTGTCTGCTTGTTTAGAATCCAACCTGTTCCAGCTGAATCGAGATGAAAGTTTTTACTAATTTCTGTAGGTCAGCTCTGTACCACAGAGTTGCACAGAATGGTTGAGGTTGGAGGGGACCTCTGGAGATCATCTAGTCCAACCCCCTGCTCAAGCAGGGTCATCTAGAGCACAGTGCCCAGGATGTCCAGACAGCTTTTGAATATCTCCGGGGAAGGAGACTCTACAACCTCTCTGGGCAACCTGTTCTAGTGCTCAGTCACCCTCACAGGAAAGAAGTTTTTCCACGCGTTCAGACAGAACTTCCTGTGTTTTGGTTTGTGCCTGTTGCCTCTCGTCCTATCGTTGAGCACTGCTGAGAAGTGCCCATCCTCTTTACACCTTCCCTTCCCTTCAGATACTTACACACATTGATCAGATCCCCCCGCCCTCAGTCTTCTCTTCTCCAGGCTAAACTGGCCCAGCTCTCTCAGCCTTTCCTTATGTTAGAGATACTCCATAACCTTAACCATCTTTGTAGCCCTTCGCTGGACTTGCTTCAGTGTCTCTTTTGTATTGGGGAGCCCAGAATTGGACATAGTACTCCAGGTGAGGCCTCACCAGGGCTGAGCAGAGGGGGAGAATTACCTCCTTTGACCTGCTGGCAACGCTCTTCCTCGTGCACCCCAGGATCCCATTGGCCTTCTTGGCCACAAGGGCGTATTGCTGGCTCATGGTCAACTTGGCGTCCACCAGGACTCCCAGGTCCTTCTCTGCAGAGCTGCTTTCCAGCAGGCCAGCCTCAAGCCTGTATTGGTGCCTGGGGTTATTCCTCCCTAGGTGCAGGACCCTGCACTTGCCTGTGTTGAGCTTCATGACGTTCCTCTTTGCTTATCTCTCCAGCCTGTCGAGGTCCCTCTGAATGGCAGTGTAGCCCTCTGGGGTATCATCTACTCCTCCCATTTTTGTATTATCAGCAAACTTGCTGAGGAGGCACTCTATCCCTTCATCCAGGTCATTGATGAATAAGTTGGACAAGACTGGACCCAGTACTGACTCCTGGGGGACACCGCTAGCTCCAGGCCTCCAGCTAGACTTTGTGCCACTGATAATCCTCTGAGCTCTGCTATTCAGGCAGTTCTCAGTCCACCTCACTGGCCACTCATCCAGCCCACACTTCCTGAGCTTGCCTGTGAGGATGTGATGGGAGACAGTGTCAGAAGCCTTGCTGAAGTCCAGGTAGGCAACATCCACTGCTCTCCTTGTGTATCCAGCCAGTTGCCCCATCATAGAAGGCTATCAGGTTGGTTAAGCATGATTTCCCTTTGTGAATCCATGCTGACTACTCCTGATCACCTTCGTATCCTTCACATGCATGGAGATGGCCTCCAGGATGAGCTGTTTCATTACCTTTCCAGGGATGGAGGTGAGGCTGACAGTCCTGTAGTTCCCTGGGTCCTCTTTCTTGTCCTTTTTGAAGGCTGGACTTTTCTCCAGTCCTCAGGCACCTCTCCTGATCTCCAGGACCTTTCAAAGATGATCAAGAGTGGCCTAGCAATGACATCTGCCAGCTCCCTCAGCATTCCTTGGTGCATCCCATCAGGGACCATGGACTTGTGGGTGTCAGGTTTGCTTAAATGATCTCTAACCCTTGGATCCTCCTGAACCAAGGGAAAGTCTTCCTTTCTCCGGACTTTCTCCTTGGTCTTCAGGGTCTGGGAATTCCTGAGGGCTGGCTTTAGCAGTAAAGACTGAGACAAAGAGGGCCTTCAGTATCTCTGCCTTCTCTGTATCCTTTGTCACCAAGGCCCCTGCCCTGTTCAGCAGCGGGCCCACATTCCCTTTCTTCTTCCTTTTGTGGCTGATATATTTAAAGAAGCCTTCTTGCTGTCCTTGACACGCCTTGCCAGATCAAACTCCAAATGGGCCTTGGAGCCCATTCTTCCTAGTCCCATCCCTGCCTGCTTGAATGACATCCTTGTATTCATCCCAAGTGGCCTTTCTGTGCTTCCACCTTCTGTACGCTTCCTTCTTCTGTTTGAGTTTTGCCAGGTGTTTCTTGTTCATCCATGCAGCTCTCCTGCCCCCTTTACTCGACCATTTCTGTACTGATTGATGAACATGGCTACCTGTGAATGGTATAGCTGGTCAAATACACCTTTCAGCTGGAACTGCAATATTCTTTAAAAAACGATATGATTTTGATGAAGCAAGTCACTATGGAGGTTTATTCCCAGGCTTGTTCCAGTGTTGGAGAGCTCAGGATTTCTGTGTTCTATCTGTGCAGGAAAGCCTGGAGGAAAGTCTAGGACTTACTCCTTTCATGGGCGCATTCAGTGTGTGGTTTTTCTTTAACGTTTTCGTAACCTGGAAGTACCCCTTTCTAGTGTGATTGATTAGTTCATGAAGTTCAACAAAGGCAAGTGCAAGGTCCTGCACCTAGGCAGGAATTATCCCATGCACCAGTACAGGCTGGGGGTTGACCTGTTGGAAAGTAGCTCTGCCGAGAAGGACCTGGGAGTGCTGGTGGACAACAAGTTAAACATGAGCCAGCAGTGTGCCCTTGTGGCCAAGAAGGCCAATGGGATCCTGGGGTGCATTAGGCAGAGTGTTGCCAGCAGGACGAGGGAGGTGATCCTGCCCCTCTACTCAGCCCTGGGGAGGCCTCACCTGGAGTACTGTGTCCAGCTCTGGGCTCCCCAGTACAAGAGAGACATGGCACTCCTGGAGAGAGTCCAGCGGAGGGCTACCAAGATGATTAGAGGGCTGGAGCATCTCTCCTCTGAAGAAAGACTGCAAGAGCTGGGCCTGTTCAGCCTGGAGAAGAGAAGACTGAGAGGCGATCTCATCAACGTGTACAAGTATCTGAAGGGGGAGTGTCAAGAGGATGAGGCCAGCCTCTTCTCCGTGGTGCCCAGCAACAGGACAAGAGGCAATGGGCACAAACTGAACCACAGGAAGTTCCATCTGAACCTGAGAAAAAACTTCTTCACTGTGAGGGTGACAGAGCATTGGAACAGGTTGCCCAGAGAGGTAGTGGAGTCTCCTTCCCTGGAGATATTCAAAAGCCGTCTGGATGTGATCCTGGGCAATATGCTCTAGGTGACCCTGCTTGAACAGGGAGGTTGGACTAAATGATCTCCAGAGGTCCCTTCCAACCTAAATGATTCTGTGATTATCAGGCACTTTTAGGCAACAGTCACATCTGCAGGCACAGTGAGTTTGTGGTTGGCCATAGTTTTAACAGCTGAGATCAAAGTACAACTAAGAAATAAACTTTAACCTGGTGATGATTTTTTGAGTCTCACTGCTGTAGTTACCTTACTGATCTTACTGCAAACGCCTAATATTACAGAATTGATTTCTTAAATGACAGCTTGTTCAACCTTCTTATCCTTAATTCTGCTTTTCATTGATTGCATCAGGTATCAGTGTAAAATTTACAAAAGTTACAATTGGCCCACAAAATAGAAGAGGTACTAAGTATTTGTGTTGGAAAGGTCTGTTCTTCCCTTCTATGAGACATGTACCTACCTAGTAAGTATGGTTTTGGGGTGAAGGGGGAGTGCTGATTTTTTTTAAATATATGGCTGTTGATGCCCACATCTCCTTGGAAATGGCATCTTTGCTTCTAAAGCATACCTGTTCCACAGAACATGGAAAAAGTTAAGTTTTTTTGTTTGAAGTTTGTCGAGTATACCTATCCTTGTCTGTATTAGATACCAGCTTTCTCCAGTGACCTATGTAGGACTCCCTACTGACAGAGATGATGTCTGAAAATCAGGAATAGTTTTAATGATGCTATGATTATGTCATGTGATGAAAAAAAAACTTTGGAATAAGTAACAAATTCAAAGGAGATAGTTCTTCAAAACTTTTCTCATATAGTAGTATTTTCTCCAGTGAATGGTTGCTTTAAAATTAGAGTAATAATTTTTTCATATGGAAAAAGGTTGAAAATTCTCAATCCTTCTGTGTGCACTTTTGAAAAAGCATGAAGAAGCGAAATGTAAATAATGGAAGTCATGCAACCGTTAAGAGACCTCAAGTCTGCTGATAAGAACGTTAAGTTTAGATGTGATCTGTGTTTGCCATCTCCAATTAATTATTTGCATACTCATTCATTAGATCCCACTGTTATGCCATTAAGTGGCTTTGTGGTAGGGAACAGATAGGCCTCAATCCTTCGAAGTAATTGAAGTAATAAACCTATTTTTAAAAGTAAAAAGAATAACAAGATGTGAAAACTTCCATTGCACAAAAAGGCATGTTTTGTAACTTGGAAGATGGAGTCAGTGAGTGTGAAGTGCTTATTCCTTGCAGAAGGCAGTAAAGAAGTTTTTTAGATTAATAGAGAATTTTATTGCAAGAAAGTCAGTCAGGCCCGTTCAGCTTAGAAAAAGGTAGTTTTTTAAGCTTTGAATTTCAGTGATAGAAATACCTTTACTTCAAACTACCTTGCATTTAATATACAGTATGAACATAAGGATGTACACTTTCTGCAGACTAGCAAGCTTCTCTCCCGAAGGAACATCTGTTGGCCCATATCCTTAATAACATACAATCACTGAGTTCTGCACAGTGAAAATTTGTCGTCTTTGTGAAACTAGAGTCAAGTTAGGTGACATAATGGTTCTTGGCTTTAAAACCTGTGATTCTTCTTGTGACTTACAGGTGCTCTATACCTGGCAGACCGAATGATAAGCGTGCAATTGCTCTTACCGTTTTTAACTTTGATACCACTTAGTTGTTGTCTTGTAGTAATAATAAAATAGTTGTTTAATACTAGCTCCCTCTAAATCCTGGGTAATGGAAGGCATTGTTTGGTTCTGTAGAAACTGTGTAGAAATTTTCTTTTGGGATTTGCTATCAAATGTGTGAGTGTATATATGATTGCTTTGTAAACAACAATCTGATGTACATTACTGCCCCTTCATGGTGAGAAAAATGTAGTTGTCTAAGTACATGCTAGTACATGCATGTACTTATACAAGTACATGCTAGTCCAAACCATCCAGGTAGGGATGATGTACCAGCTAAGTAGTGGAAATAAGGGAAAATAGAAAGCAGACTGATTATACCATTTGCATGACTCAAATGTATTGTTCTGCTCTTCTGTTCCAAATGCATAAGTTTTATTATCGGATTTTGTTCAGTGTGTATGTGTTTATGTTTTTCTTCAGTACTATTTACCTGTTTTTTGTTCTGTCCTTTACTATAAGGACGACTGTAGCAGTAGTTCTGTCTTTCCCGGGCCCCCCTTTTTGTTGCTGAAATTCCTTCCGTGAAAATTCATCTGTATCAAACACCTAGCAGAGAGATCTCAAAATATCAAAAACATTAGTGGATCAGGGGAAAGCCTCTACTTTTGTTTGTTTGTTTTTGATTCATTTCTCCTTATGAATGGGGAAAAAATTAGTTCCCCTTAACAGAATGGGAGAAATAGCAGGATACCTGGGAAGAGAGAGCCATTTAGCAAGTGAATTCTAAAAATGTGTCTTGGGCCACAGAAGGGTAGTGGCAGTCGCTGGCCTCCTGCATCTCTGTCTGCTAGCACTTTTAGGCAAATACATTAATTCTCAACTCTAGCTATACTGCAAGAGGTGCTGTAAAATGCATGTATACAGTCTAGCCTTAATTTATATCCCTTGCATAAAGTTTTCTGGAGATCTTCCAGCAGTAGGTGGCTGGACGTTTCTTCACTATGTGCCATTCCTCTGACTACTTTATTCTCCCTGAATAGTTGACACATTTCAGTTTTACTCATGCACAGAAGGAACATGGAATTCTTCTCAACTGTCTTGTAGTTTTTAAAAAAAAAAAAAAAAAATTCCTTAAAGGAGCAGTAAAATTCAGTCCACAGCACTCCAAAGGTCTTAGACAGACAGTGAGACTGAACATGTGTCAGTGGGATAACTACAGTCCAGTGCTGCCTATAGAACAAGCAGTCAGGAAATCTGTTTTCTTCTTTACTTTGCCATTAATCTGCTGAGTGACATTAGGCAGACCCACTTTTTTCCCCCTTGGCTTAAGTTACAGCATGCTTGTTCTCATAGTTACTTTCTGTCCTGCTTCTCTGGCTTTTACTTTTTTTTTTTTGGTGTTTTTTTTTTGTTTTTGTTTTGTTTACTGCCTTTGGCCCCTCTTTTTTAAGCCTGCCGACCTTGATGGAACAGAAGTTCGTAGACATCTCTCTGTTTATGTTATATTTTTATGATGCTGTGTTTCTGTTGAGGGCCAAACAGGTATAGTTCAAATAACTAGTTCTATAAAGAAGACTAGCCATTTCTAGTTAATTTAAATGGCTAACAGAGTTTCCGTGAGTTTTAGGCAAACACGTAAAGTGTTAGAAACTAAATAATTCTTCTTTTTTCTCCCTCTTGATCTCATTTCATATGTTTGTCCCTTGACACTTTTATTATTTATGTAGCCATTCATGTTAATTTAAGGTCTAAAACTTAACATTTATCAGGTATGTTTTAGAATGCATATTGTAAGTAAAAGTGCTGTTTGTAAACTTTTTCTTCCCAAAAAGCTATGTAAGTCAAATTCTGTAGATGCTATTTTAATGGAAGAGTGAGGTAATTATTACTTTTTACTTTCACTCAAAGGGTGTTCACATTGGACTTGACTAAAAATTTTCTAGTAGAATGCCTCTTTGATGCAATATTCTGATTCAGTGACATTGACAGGCTATTCAGTAACCTAGTTCTTTTTCCTGCCAGTTTAGACCCATTTGCCTTAGTCTCCTTCAGTATACAGTTAAATATTGTGTTGTCTTTAATTCCCAGTGACTCCCTCTGTGCAATATTTCTTGATAACTCCATTTGGATATTTGAAAAATCTTTAGCAAATTATATTGTGCTTTTCTAGAATATGACACATCTTCATGGAGTGTTGCATTCTAATTCTTGAAATGACTAAATTACACTTATGGTAACTTCCTACCCCAGTATTCATATTTTAGGCTCCTAGAGTTAAATTGTGATCATGTTAGCTTCCCTGTGTATTCAGTGGAAACACAAAACTCCCTCAGGAGGTAGCTCAAAGCTGGATGCCATGGTAGAGTGTTCTGAAGCTCCATCTGCAATGTCTTTGAAATACCTCTATGATATATTGAAAGCAGCACCTACAGACTTCACTGGCTTCCTTAGCACTGTGCTAAAGGCCTTAGGAGCCCTTTGGTGTATACCAAATGCAGCCACCACCTGGAAGAGTTGAAGACAGAGACCTCCCTGGGCACTGCAATTCCCTCTCTGAAGCAGCTGGTGGGAATATTGCAGAGTAAAATCTGCCTGTGTGCCAGTGTGTTGGCAGTACTTTCTATGTGGTAACTAATCATACAAAAAATTTCTCAAAACTTAAAAGGTTAAACGAAGCTGGGTAACTGAGCTAGATAAATATGGGAAGTATTATAGATGTTTTCATTATTTCAGGCTTTTTTTTTCTTTCCCCTTGAGGTGATGAGAATACAAAATAGACCAAATTATGTAACTTCTCTCTTCCTTTTCCTCTCTTTTTTGTGATGATATGAAGGATTGCTGTCCCTCGGACTCAACTTTCATCTTATATGAAAGGTACTGGATTACTATTTGCATATCTAAAAGCCCTAATGGACAGCTGATCCATTCAACCAGTAGTCTACACACAAAGAAATAATTTGCAAAATAGAAAAGTCTTTTCTTAGCTTATTATTAAGAGCTACAGATTGGGTCCCATAAGTTTATACTGAAAGAGTTAACAAGGGAGAGTGTTTCCTTTTTGTTCAGTTGTTTTCTTGTGCAGCATCATAACTTAATCATCTGGTAAGAATACATTTTACGCTTATTAGACAACAATTGGTTTTGTATTAGGGATGAGAGAACAGGTAATGTTTGCAGTTTGGAATTAGTTAAGCCTGATTTATTAGACCTGGGAATGCTGTATTTCTGGTGTTTGTTAAGGAGGGTAACACTGAGCTTTGCGTTTTCTTATTTAAACATCTTGGTGAGGTGAAAGGTCTTCCTCACCTTCCTTTCACCTTCCTCACCTCTACTGATGAGGTGAAAGGTCTCATGAAATTAATGTGACCGATATTGAATACAGTGAAAGTGGTACATCTATCTATTACAGGGTTACGCCGCAATATTTTATGTGCTAAATGGAAGTTAATACCCTTCACTGTAGCTCTGGATAATTAGTATCCTACGTCAATTTAAAAACATCTGATTCTTTAAGCTGAGATTTCCACTGTGTACAGTATATTGCAAGAGAGTACTTTTATACTGTAAGTATAACTCATTATAATGCTGCTATCGAGAGAAATTACTGATGCCACATAAGCCTCATTTATTTTAAACCAAAGTTTCTACATTCTTCATCAGAGATTATCATTAGGCATTTGGACCTAGGCATAAATGTATATTTACTGCCTGTTGCAATATTCTTTAGTAGTAGGGTAACGTTCTTAAAGAACACGTAGCTTACATAGGAGTTTCCAACTGGGCTTTATATTTTGACTGGGAAACAGTGGTTCTACAAAGAACTGAATTGGCTGTGGTTTAGCTTTGGAATATTTAATACAACATAGTTTGGCCTTTTCAATTCCTGAAATAACTTGAACATGTTAAATTGTATTTTAAAAGGTTGTTTTATTTCTTTTACTTTGTCATACTCTTATCAATGCAAAACCAGTGTTGTTTTTTTTTCCCTCCTGTTGAGTCCAATTACATTTTGCATTCATTCATGTTCTTGGCTTAAGTTATTCCCTTGATAGCAAACTTCTATTCACACAGGAAATCCTTTTAACTTCAGTTAACTGTTGCATGAGAGTAAAATTTTTCTTATGTATGGAAAAGCTTCTTCCCCGTGCAGACAGTTAAGTTGCACAGAGAGGCTGTGCAATCTCTATCCTTGGAGGGTTTCAAGACCCAAATAGATCAAGTGCTAAATAACCTGGTCTGACCTTATAGCTAACCCTGCTTTAAACTGTAAGTTATTAGCTAAGTATTTACATATTTAGGGAAAACTTAGCCTCCCCACTGAAGTCAGTGGCAAAATTCTCAGGCTCATAAAGATATAAGGATATTACTTACTCTGCTGGAATATTTCAAGTAAAGTTAGAGATAACAATACTGTTTTCTCTGTATACTTCTGAAGTTCTTCAGGAAAAAGGACTGTGACTAATTTATGTACAAACAGTGTCAAGCACACTGAAGTCCTAAGATTCTTTTTGTCTGTAGTTCTACTCTTAAGTGCATTGCGATGTCATGATATATGTTATTTGTTGTTGATAAAGTAAAATGGTCTCATGGTTAATTTTTTTTTTTTTAATACTCCTTTTCGACTTAGATAAAGTTAATAATTTTGACTGGTAATTCTATTCAGCCCTTTCATTTCCTGATTTGTTTGTTGTATGTTAGTAAGACCTCTTATCTCAAGGACATAAAATGAGATTTAGCTGAAACATGTGGAGAAATGTGAAGGAGGTGGCTAGGGAAGTATGAAATCACACCATAGTAAACTTCTTTTGCTATTAAAAGATGTAACCTCCTCTCCCTGCCCCCCACCCCCCAAAAAAAAAAAAATTAAGAACTGTATTACTTCTTGGACGTATGACCTCTCTGCATGCCAGAAATTGAAAGAGTTGTGGCAAGTGACTACCCTAGTTCACTACCCTAGCTCACATGGGGCCAAAATTATTCGTCCATGTCTCCTGTTCAAATCAATAGAAATTGCAAGTGTGCAACCAAGATCAACATCTGAGCCTGATTTCATTTTCTGTATTTTTCTTAAATGCTACTTTCAATGCCAAAAAGAAATTAATGAGTCCGATTCCAAGCTTTGTCCATCAATCAATGAATTTTCACAAGAGTTACTTTCTAAATAGTTTTATTCCTTTTGTAATGCAACCTTTAAAAAGCAATAATTACTGTCCTTTTGCCTTTTTGAGAAGCCTGTTAATCATCATATGAATGCTAAAGAGTAAGCTATAACTTAAGGAGACAAATGTCAATTGGTAGACAAATACTGAAGACAACGATAGCCCACAGATGCTAAGGGATAAAACTTCCAGCTTCTCCAAATGTCGAATTTGGAATTAAAATAGGGTATTAGATTTTATTATAGCCAATACCCAGTGCCATTATTTGTCGTCTTCTGAAAATAACAGTTTCCTTAATCTAAATCCAGAAGTGATTATTCACGATGGTCTTGCAGTAAAGAACTATTTCATTGAGGGGCATATGTATGTGAAAACAAATTTTCCCATAGATTTTGATCAAAAATGGTAAATGCACAAGTTCCTAGGACCAGTTTGTGAAATTCAGCTTGTTTTGCAAATCTCATCAAGACCTGATCTATGTAAAATTGATTTAGATTTTTTTTTAAAAGATGAGTATTGCATGTTTTACTGGAAATCTAGGAGCATCTCATATTCTCTTTTTTGGTCATTAATTTTGGAAATCCAGAGCAAAACAACAAGAATCTGGTGCTGCAAGGAAGTATTAAATACAACAAACATTTTCTTTTGGGAAAGATGAGTAAGCTAGGGATATCCCAGACTGAACTGCTTATCTGAAAGGTGTTTTCCAAAAACAGGAACTGTAAAACTGAAGGCCAGAAACAGTGTTCCCCAAGTTGTAAATCAGCATCAGCTGATTCAGATTGTTTTATGGCATGCTGTCATGCCTTATTTTTTAATCCTGCAGAATGGATTTAACTTAAGAAAAAAGATGTGTACTAGATCATTAAAATTCTATTTTATCAAGTTAGCATTTCAATCATGGCCACAAATGCTGAAATTCTTATTTAGTTCTTATGAACACTCCATCTAGATAAACACAAGGTGAAATCAGAGCTCGTCTGGTCATTTCAAGTTTCACTGTTAAAAATATCTTTTGACTACACAACTAGATGCAAACTAATTAGTACTTTTTTAAAAGCTGAAAGAGTACCAGAACCATTGTCCTAAGTAAGCTATTTATCGTTGATTATTAAGTTGTGAATTCTTTCTTAAATAACACTAAAATAACATTAGGGAAGTTTTTGATTTGCAGGCAGATCTTCCTTTAAATTCTATCACTATAAAATAGTTAGAAGGAGCTGCTTCCTCTACTAGATTTACTACAGAAAGGCTTTAGCAGTCCAGCTTTTCTCATAATATCATGTTAAACACAATTGTGTGTTCATCTTAAATTTAATTACATTCGTGAGTTAAGAGTAATTAAGTATTCATAAGGATACTTGTTTATTTGGGAAATGTATCACCATAACAAATGACTCTGTCGTTTGAAGGAAGACACAACGATCTCAAAGACTTTCTAAATATAAGTGATTTTGTGCCTCAGTCTCAAAGTTCTACAGATGTTAAACTACTTATGCTTTGTGTGATAAAAATATACTTTCTACCTCACTTCTGTTTTACCCCAGCAGGCCCCAGGCTGACACCTTTTCTTTTTCTGAATTTTTTAGTTTTTTGTTTGAATGACATAGAGGTATCAGAGGTGACCCCAAGCAGCGTTCTTAATCTCTACACATCTGAATCTCAGCCTCAGATCCCAAACACAATTTGGAATCCTCTCTGTTTAGAGCAAGAATGCTTTTACATAGATCTGCTTGGTGCCAATGATTCTGGTATGACACTGAGGCCCAAAGACTACCACAGCAGTTGGTTGGAAATATGGCCTTTTCTCTTAGTAACTGACCATTTCAGAGTGCCCTTACACAAGTATTATTTTAAATGCAGCATGTTAATAGACCACTTAGAGAATCTTATAAACAGCTGAGTCACAAAATAAGAATTTCTGTTGTCAAATTTTGTGAAGCCTCCGCAGACACTTCTAATACTTTGATACCGTTTTGGTGCAACAAACTGCTTTCAGTGGAAGACATTTGAAGTCAAGTTAGCTGATACTGTATATGGTATAGCTTCAGGTTCCAACATCTCTCAATTTGTTGTCTTTAAGGGAACACATTTAAAAACATTTAAAACTGTAGTAGTTATTCTTGCTACAGCTCAGTTTTCTCTTTCCATGTTGGACCCAAGAAACCTTTTACCATTAGCTATCCTATTTCCCAATTAATTAAACTTTTATAGATCAGCTGGTTTCACACACTGTAGTTAACGATATTTGAATCCTGTTATGAAAAGTAAACTGAATGCTTTTAATTATATGATGGTATTTAGAAATTTCTAACCTTAAAAAAAATTCCCATTCAAAAAAAATCCTAGATTTATCCTGCTGCCACTTCTTCTTATGTATTTTTCTTATCTATTCAACAAGGCAGTGATCTGTATTGTTTCATTTCTTCATCCATCTTGGATGGGCAAGATTTTTTTTTAACAGCAAACAAAAGCAGTCAATAATTCTGCGGAATTCTGACTGACTTACTGAGGATCTGATTTATAATGTTTCTGACTAAACTAGCTGTTTAGACAATCTTACAAAATTATTCAGGTTTTCCTAGTCCTTTCTGTGTTTCTTGTTCTTTGTATAGGTGTATTTAAATCCTGTTTTAAATTGCAGGAATGAGAATCTTAGTGAAAGAGTCATGGGGAGGGGTGTTTCGGTGAAGCTGACCCTTAGCAAGATTACATGGACAATTAAAAGGAATCATTTGATTCCCTGGACACCTAAAAGCCAGATGCAGAGTAAGTTAGGTAAAGTCCACAATAAAGTCCTTCACAATTATTCTTATTGTTTTTCTGCATTATAGGGTATGCTTTCCAACTAATTAAGATGGACAATGCTGACATCCTACAGTATTATAATTTGGGACCAGCAGGCAGTTAAGTTGGACTTAAAAGAAAGGAAGAATTCAATAAAAAGTCTTATAATCTTAACATAGGTCAGTTATGTTCACTATTAAAAACATGAAATAAGTGAGTCTATAAGGGATACTTACATGCAGATAAAAGTAGAAGCCAGGATAAATCCATCAGGATTACCTGTATTCCTGATCTGATACTCTGAAAGCTAGCTGAGATTTATAAAGGAAGCAGGGGAGGTGATGTACAACTCTGGAACATGTTAATTAGATAAATGTAAACATAAGGTGAGCATAAGCAGCTCTTCTTTTTTTTCTTTATGCTTTTTTCTGTGCACTATTTTCCTTTGCGCTTCCCCCCTCCCCCCATTTCTTTCCCCTTTGTGTTACTATAAAAGTTTCAAGCAGATTTCTCGAGCTTTTTAAAATTATTCCTTTTCTGCCAGGGAAAATTTTCATTCTGGAAACAGAAACAGCTATTCACTAATCTTGTTGCCAAACTCCTATCATATCAGCAATTAAAAAAAAAAAAACTTAATTGGACCATATTTAATTGCGCTGTTTAATTTTGATGTGTATGGGGAAGCATGTTAACTTTGGGCTGCTTAGTATTTCTGGCAGTGCAGCAGCCTGTTAAATGCTAATATGTCATAATTTCAACTTACAAATAAGGTCAATTTCTCTCTCTTGGCATGATTAGAATAATGTGAATTTTCTGTATTTTATCAAGCGTATTTCCAGTCTGTTCCATGTTGAAACACACAAAAAATGTAGAAGACAAATGAGATCAGCAAGTAGGAAGTAAAATTAATACCTAGAAGTGTATTCCAAGCCAATTTACAATGAGAGATAAAAACAAACAATAAGAGCCTATAGTGTCAGCACATAGCCAATACTATGATTTATTCCTTTTCCGTGTATACACATAAAACACACAGATCTGTTATGAAGACAGTAGGGAAAATCCTGGCTGGCCTGAAAAGCCTTTTTTGCAAAACGTATGCCTTTTTACATATCACTACGCTTGTTGATTCTAAGGTCTAGAGCTGCAGTGGCTTTCAGAATCCTGTGTAGAATCTTTTAACTAGAGTCAAACAAATCAGGTAAAATGACAGTCTGGCATTTTAGTTAAACCAGTTTTTCAGAAATGACTATGCTGCTTGTGCTCATTTCTTGCTGCTTTGTTCATGTTACTTAACTGCTTTCCTGTGATTTACTGAGGGGCAAAAGGGAGGAGGAGTCATTTGGCATTTCATAAGGGTACAAAGAACCCTGTTTCTGCTCCTCACCCCCCTCCCCATCTCTCCCAAAATGTATATATATATAAATTAGCAAGCCAACGAATGATATCATGGTGTTTTCATGCTGAAAGTGTACATTGTTCTCAAGTCTCCCTCCTTCTCTTTAGTCTGTTCTTTGTAGTTTTTTGTTTAAAGCAAATACAGTGTTTGCAACATATGCTGTAGGAAACAAAGCCCTGCAACAAGACAACTCTGAGCATAAACCCTTATTCTGAAGGAGTCATTGAAAGCCTGGTCAAGCCTAGAGACTTCTGTTTGGTATTTTCTGGATTCAGGTATCATGCTGTTAGCTTGCTTAGGGTTGCTGTCTCGCTGGCCTCATTTTTGAATGCATTTTCTGATGAAGAAAAGGTAATAGAAAACTTTAAAATTTTTGATCAGATACTGTAATTTAAATATTTAGTCTTGATCAAACTATGTTTCTCTAGCAATCAGTGGTAAAAATCTCTGTAGAGTTAAGCTGCCACCTCTTAGTGTTTCAGAAAATCCCATCCATACAATAAAACTAGTAAGGATAAATAATCTGCCAGTAAATGAGGAGCATATTGTCTGAATACGTGTAGAATAGTAGGTGAAAGACCTTGTGTTAAATGTGCTGTGTATTCAGATCCCTTGTTTCAGCTAGTGAAAAGTATTTTATTTGCAAAATGTCTTTAATATACTGACTATTGTTCTTTAACTCCTCTGTCTTTCCTCTGCTGTGCCAATTTTGTCCAAAAAGCTGGCCTGAGCTTTAGCCAGATGAGATGTCTTCATGCTCAGAGTTTTTTACTGTGTAGTATGGTGTCTGTTGTATGAAATCTTTGCTGCAGGAAACGTGGAGAGCTAGTATTTGATCCAGGTCTGGCAAGATATCTATACCTATATAAAACATTTTTAACTCTTGGTCAATGCGTTCTCCTGTGAAGCCAAGAGTCTGGCTGTATTTGGCTTAGAGCCATCAAGTAATTTTTTACAGATTCTAGTGAATATTAAGATACTGACATTTAATAGTTTAAGAATTGTTACATAATATCCGTGTTTTGCCAAAACAGAGTTCAAGAATCCGATAGAAAAATAAGACTATACAGGTGATCAGGGCTGATGAAATAGATATCCTTAATTTTTTGTATATTGTCATCTTCAACAGAGGGAGTCGTTCCTGCTTCTGAACTGTTACAAATTCACAATACCTGCTCAAGATATGTTTTGAGCAGAAAATAATGCTAAGCATGGAGAACTTCCTCCCACATTATCAGTGCTAATCTAAGGGGAAGATCTCTGTGACTTTGTATCTATCTAAGGCTGCTGTTTGGGGGTTATCTTTAACCATAAAAGAAGTTAAAACTAACAGAGTCTTTTTCTAACAACTGGTTTCCATTTTCGAGGTTATCCTAATAGGAAGAATTGTTTTTAAAGAAAAAAAAAATCTTTTTAATCTTTTAAGTGTTTTTAGAATGAAAGCTGAAATTAGCTTTATAGATTTCCCAGTCTTAAAAAAGCTTTGTTTTACAACTGAGTTCAATTCTTTGGCTTTAGCAGTAATATGGAACTGAAAAAATGTTATGAAAATATCTTATGAACCCCTTGACCCACCATCCAAACACACATTTTTGCATTTAGGAACTCGTCTGCTTTATAAACCATGTTTAATCACAGTGAATTTTGTCTATTTATTATTTAGGTCTGTATTGGAGGGGGTATAAACCCACGTGCCACAGTCTTCTTTCAGTGAAACCATAGCCTAACTAAAATTTATATGATATCAGCTCCAAATACATTAAAGAGCTGTAGAATCAACTGATCACTTGATTTATTGAACAATGACTGTTGTTCGGATCAAAGTATAGAGGAGTCACTGCGCTGGAATTGAATGTCAGATTGCAGCTTCACTTAGCGTGTGTGCACACTTACATATGCTTCCAGGTATAATTCCTGTGTCCAATGGGTGGTTATATGTTTCCATTCTGTGCCATACCTTGGGAGCGGCAAAGTCTGTAGGTCCGGTTGTCGACTACATAGGATAAAGGATGAGAAGGTAAGTTGGTGCAAATCCAGAATGATGCCCTTGCCTTTTCTTGGTGGTTAAGATTTACTAAACCTTCTCCAATGTTTACCATTGACTTTTAGCCATGCCCCCAACCTCCCAAGCCTACTCCTTCTGAGAATCAGCTCTTCACTCACCCTAATCGTGTAATTACTGCTTTAACTGCGCCACAAAAAGGCCCATGGCTTCAAGCAAATTCAGGCTAGCTAAGCTTCTGCTGCCACACATAGGCTGATCAGGTGCCACTTTGGAGCTGGGCCCAAAGATAAACTCACCTGAACGTGTCCCCCTGCTCTTGGCATGGTGTGATCCCACCAAATCCTTGCCTTGAAAAGCAAGTTGTGAAATTTCATGTTTTGATTTTTTTTCTCTCCCTCCTTCACTTCAGTATACTTTTGTTAATATTTTACACTATTCAAGGACAGTGACATTAAGAAACACTTAATCACAGTTACTTCACAGAAGCTTTGCTGCAACCTACCTTTATAGAAATTACAAGCAACTGAATTCAATACACTCATCTTACCATTTCTGGTATCTATATTTTGGGGTATGCATTATGTGGGTATTTATGTTAGTGAGACATCCAGGGAGAATTAAAAGGGAGAAGTGCACCCTTTAGGAAACACTGTGAATGTAGAAAGTGAATGCGGATTTGATCTTGTGGGTTTTGGCACTGATTTGGGAATATTTATGTCTATGTGCTACTTTCTAATCTAGTCAAATTTATGCAAACAGAGAACATACTCATTATAGTGAAAAGAAGCAATTACAAAATAGTATATGGTGAGAGATGTTGTTAAGACAAAGATCAGTGCCCAAGAATTCAGTAGAAATGAATATGTCCAGTACCAGCAGCGAAAATGACTTCTCATAAACAGCATCCTTGAAGTAGGATCTGGTTTTTTTGTTTTTCAAAGGGAAAGCATCGCAGATATTGATGCACATATGGCTGGAAAGACCTGAATTCACTGGTATTTATGTACATCTTACTGGAATTCCACACTGCATATGATCTTAGTATCTATATCTACCTTGTGATGCAGTTGCAATCGATTTCTTTACAGGAATCTAGGCTTGAAGATTTTTGGATTTTAGTATCTCTTTTGAAAGAAGCACTTCATTTTCATTGTTCAACTTTAATAATAAGTTACATCTGTAGGATTTCCATGTGCAGTTCCAAGAAGTCAGGAATTGTCATACTTCATGCTTAGATTATATATTTCTTTATACTACTTCATTCTCTGTGGATGGACTAATAGAGCACAGTAAGATGCAATAAAGCTTTAGGGATTTAACAGATCTATAACGTGAAGTAACGTTTTAAGAAATGCAACAGCTAGTTCATTCTAGTCAGCTCTGACCATAGTTAGGTTCTGAAATGTAGTTTTGAACACATATGGTTTCTTAACTGTCCTGGTTGAGTATGCAGCTGGACCTTGTTGTAGCTTCTTTCCTATGGAAACCAGAATGCAAAAGATGAGATGAGCGTAAAAAAAAAAGTTTTTGTCTTTACATGGATTGAGATCTCGTCAGGGCACACCACACAGATCTGGAATAGAGGAAGTGCTTTGTATCCCACAGTTCAGATGTAGCAACAGTGAATGAGAGAATACTGGAGAAGGCATTTCAGCCAAGAATGTTTCCGTAACCTTTTCAGGCTTTACTGGGGCACTTCTGGATAAAGATCACTTCACCAATACTACAACCAGTCATACAAATAAACATAATCACTGTACAAGATCTTCTAGAAAACATTCATGAAATTCTCTATCAAAGAATTATCAAAGGAAAATCCATTATGCTGACAGTAAGCAAAAGATAATTCTCTGAAGGAAGGGAAAGCTAAAGACTGAGTAGGTAGAGAAGCAGTGGCATACTGGGTTTGTCTACAGGTAGCTCTCTTCCTCCGAAAGAAACAATTAAAGTAGTTTCCTGTAGTTCCTCCTATGGAAATCATGGTTAAAAAGCGTACATGCAATAGAAGTACTATTTTTGTCCACGTGTTCTGTGTGTACCCACTGTGACACCTGTAATTTAGGAGTAAATGATATAAAACTGAAATTGATTTATTTGTGATTCCAAGTAACTGAAACTTGGCTTGTACTCTGAGACAGAAGAGTCACATGTAGTCAACCTATGCACAAATTAGCACTGAAGAAATACCTTCTGTCAGAAGGCTCAGTTCTAAATCAGAATCAAGTTTTGATATTAAAAGGAAAAGGGTAGAGATTCCAGGATACTCTGTTACAGTAATCAGTACCTTTTTGGCAACTTATACATTTTCCCATTCCAAGATCTTTGCCAGAGCCTAAAAAAGAACTTTCTTCTGGTATTTGCAAAAAGATATAAAACTGATGAGTGCAAAGAGATCCAACATACCAGAATATCTACAACAGGGGATTTCCATGTGACTAAACCTAAGTCCCATCAGGTTACAGCTGGCAGCTATCAAAACCGAACTAGATTACTAATACAAAATTCAGATAATTCAGTCTTGTGTCGAGAGAGTTATCAAAGTCTTTAAGTTATTAAATATCCGAAAGAGTAAGAAGAGTACTGCATGCTGCTTAAGTTAGATTACTTTTCCCTTTGACTACATTAATTCTTTATCATAACTTCCACACCAAGGAAGTGGCTTTTGGGTAGCTAATTTTGGTAATGGATTTCAGGGCTTGGCACCTTGTCAGCCACTCATGAGTTCCACAAAAATATAGTACAGTAAGCTGTCCTAAAACTCATTCCAAAGATAAACTTGGAATTCTGCAGAACAAAATAGTATTACCATGATTTTTCCTGGATCCCTCTCATGGAAAAGTGAGGATTAGGCAGAAAGCTAATGTCATACATGCTGTCAAAGCAGACATGAAGAGAACAAAACGATCAGTGTTTTCTCTTTTGTCACCCAAATTAAGAAGGCTTAATCTTGCCACTTTCATATCCATTTAAAATGTATTGTCTTGTGTCAAAACCAGTTTAAAAAGTCAGCATTTCACACCAAAGCAGTTGAGCAGCTGAATTTCCAGTATAGGATGCTGGTAAGGTGGTCCGAAAATAAATGTCCTGACAGTGACAAAGTAGTTCTGTGTGATACAAAATTGACAGCTTCAATATGTAAAATTATGTAATTTATTATGTAACTGTTTATAAGTTGAAATGCAGATCCTTTTATTATGTAACTGTTTAAAAGTTGAAATGCAGATCCTTCATTCTGCTACATAACTGTAAATTCAGAGTAAACCCATTTAAAGTTCAAATGCACTGGAATTTTGAATTAACATGCCTGTTGGTGCAAATCTGGTCCCAGAAAGGAGAAAGGTAGAACAAGAAAAGCAGCTAATAGTGAAAGATATGGCAGCCCTTTCATTACATGTTAACATGTGCTCATCAATGCAATTCAGTCATCTCTAATTTATGTTTGGAAGACTATTTTTAGAAACCAGTACACGTGTATTTCCTGCTTCCGCCTTCTATCAGGAGTAAATTTTAGCCACATAAGATGCAAGTTAAAATAAACCATTTGTACTCTTCTCTAGTTTGAGTTGCACCTAGTGTGTACTTTCCAGTGTTCCACTAAATTTGACCTAAATATTTTCATACAAGCTGCAATCACTTGAGCTTTGCTGTATTTGAATTTGGCTAATCTACTACAGATTGCGCTTGACTGGGTTTGGCTCAGTATCTGTAGTCAAGACTGATGATTGCTATGTGTCAGATAAATAATTTCTGGTCTGTAATAGCATCTTAATTTTATTCAGATTTATTCAAATTGTTATTGCATTCAGATTGTTGCTTTTTTAATTTTTTTAAATATATTAATATAACTTTAGGTTATTGCTTACAATGTTGCTTTCATAGATTTGTACTGACATCATTTCATTCCGACCTTGTAACATCATACCCCACAGACTTGCACTGACATCATTCTGAAAACTTTCAGAGGATGCTTTGTACTATTTGAAGGAAATTAGGCCTAAATATAAACATTTTTGAAATCATGCTGCCTTAGTTCTCCCCTCATTTACACCAGTGTAAATCAGAAGATACTGTAATGAAACCCATGGAGTTGAACAAATTTAAATCAGGCTTGTTTATTTAAAAGAGTAATACCTGGTCTTAATCTGAGCAGGATCTGATAAGAGACTGTGTCTCTAGATGCTTTCCGAATGTAATTTTTTTGGTTATACAAATAGCTCTGTTGATTTAAAAAATAGGCTGGGGTAGAGGGCAGAGAAATCTCTGCATTTTTCTTTGGGACATCTGTAGTTGTTTTGATAATTTTGCTCTTGCCCTAAGGTGTTCTTATGTACATTTGTGGAAAAGAAATGTTGAGACTTGTGTGTTCTGTCTTTTGGATCTTGTCTAAAAGCATGCAGACTAAGATTTCCAGTGTAATTAAAAATCAATAAACAGAAGGAATTTGAGGCACTTTGTACGTGGCCAATCAGTATCTTGGACTATTTGTGCTTTCCATTGGTTTTCTCAAGTATCTTAAGAGAATTCTGACAGTTCTTATGAATAAAATTTGCCAGTGATAGTTGCAGTAATATTTTCTGAATATTATAAGATCATAGATATTTTTCTTAAGCCTTTTCTCTCAGTTATATGTGCTAGTAATCAAAGGATTCTTCTTCAGGATAATTTTCCCATAAAAGCTATAGCTGTGCCACTTGTAGTGTAGGTCATTGTAAACAGTAATACTGCAAGGTAAAGCTGGCTTACCACTTACCACACAAGTTACTTGCCACTTCGGATCTTAGTTTCCCTATTTTAGATAATATTTATGCTCTTATTGTGTTGTTTACTTCCAATTTACATAAATTTAAAGATTCTTTGTATATAAGACTGTACTACGTAAGTAAAGGCATATTGTAATCTGAAAACAAATTGAGCGAAAATTTGACAGCAGTGAGAACGTTGTGTTACTGAAAGAAATGATAAGGGTTGATCTCTATGAGTTGACATTAGAGCAGGATGCATATATGATAATTATAGCGCAGTGCCCTGCTGAAGCTTAGGGCTATATCAGAAACTTAGTGTGAGAAAGAGTGAAATAAAGCATACAGATGCTGCATTGTTTCAAAGACAACTGCTGCATATGTAAAAAAGCCTATATACATTTGAACGGGAATTACTCTAATAACATTAGTTGTTAGAATTACTATATGATACATCATGTTATTCAGTATAATTGAGTATTGTTAAATGTCAGTTGAACTACTATAAAGTCACCACGTGCGTGACGAATAATAGGGGAAATGCAGAATGTAGAGATCTACATATGACCATTTAATCTTAAATGGTCAACTCGTGTTGTGTGGTTTGTTTTTTTTTTTTTTTTTTTTTACCTCACCATACTCTGCCTATAGGGTTAATGAATTTAGGAGGGGCATTTTTCATCAGAGAAAGGACACCTAGCCAAATGGTGTAGAAATTGAAGTGTACGCATTGTGGGGAAAAATACTTTTTCTTTGCCTAGCTGTTCTGTCTTTTTTTTTTTTTTTTTTTTTTTGTCCTTTGGAAATCCAGGTGTGATATACAGCAGATGAGGCAGAAACGGTACTGGTCTTGAGTCCAGAGTAACTATGCAAAGCTTCCTTACTGCTTGTGATAAGTCGTGAGGATAAAAGGCGCTTAACAGAGCGTGGTGCTCCTCTGGAACTCATCAAGGGAATGAGATGGAGCCTGGAGTGATGGAAAAGTTCCTATTGGAGACAGAGAAAATGGAAGGAGATGGAGTTACAGCTCCTGCTGTACTACACCGTGGGTGGAAGCAATCAGAGGCCATCACTCCATAGTCCAGGATTTCTTGGAGGAGAGTTAGAATAGAAGAATTGTTTCAGTATATTGGGAATTAATTTATCTCTCCATAGAGCTAGATTATGCTAGTAAGATTTTGGGGCAAATGAACAGGTTACTTTGTGACAGAGTAGGGTATGCATTAGCAGGATGGCAGTTACTCCACAACAATTGGTCCTGTGCAGTCTTTTACCTTAGGATAAGCGTTAAGCAACTGTCCCTACTACATTGATGGCAAAGAAGTATTGCACCTATTTGAGGAGTATTCTGGCCTCAGATTACCAGAGTGCTAGGATAGTGTGGCAAGAACGGTACCCTCTTGTCTTCTCCTTGCCCTTTTGGAATATTAGGTTGTCGTGGGGCATTTGTAAACAGAAGGCTTGCACCTGTGTCCTTTTCTGTACTTTTCCTTTGTGCCTTGGTTGTTTTAGGCAGTGCTCAATTTTTCTCACCTATAATACAGAGAACAGATTTCTCAATAGCCACAAGATGTGGAAAGTGAAGGAAAAAAACATGCTATAGAGGAAAGGGGAAGGAGAAAAAGGATGGGTCAAATTATTGAGATGTAACCCACTCTTAAATATGATACATGTACCCTAGTGGTGTTTAATAAATTCTGTTGCCATTAGAAGAGGTTTTGAAAGCAATATGGACGATGTATCCACATTCTAATGAATCTTTTTCTTAGAGAATAGCGCAAAAGGATTGTTTCCTTCTAACTGACTGAATTGTTAAATATATTTAATGATGGGACTTGACAGTAATACATAACCTTGTGAATTAGACAGAATAAAGGCCCAATGAATTTCTTTGTGCCTCCATTTGCAGATCACTAAGCAACCAAGGACAAATGGCTTTATGTCTATGTGGTATATTGTATTGCCTTTAAAAGGTTTTTAAAAGAACGCTAGTTCTTTGGCCCAGGAATAAATGGAATCTGAGTGTATTACAGCTCTTCTCAAATCATTTCTATTTTTTGGCACGTGAACTCAGCCAGGCCAGTGTACTCCCATGCCTGGGGCTTCCCCAGTTTTAGACTTCTCACTTTATGTTCATAACCATTATCACTATCATCACTGTAATTCCAGTGTTTTTTGTTTGTTTGTCTGTTTTTTAATAAGCTGCTTTCCCACTGAAATGGGGGCTTAGTGCGCACTGGAATTGTGCAGTACAGTTGTGCTTCTGCATCTTCAGACACATGTAGGTAGCTAGATGATTAGTAAGCACAGTCTAATTTTATCTGACAGTCTTCAGAGAGAAGGCATGAAAATGCGTGTATTTCTTAGAAGGGCCTTAAAAACTGTTTTAGTTTCAACCATAGATACACCGACGACTAGTTTACAGCAGTTATTAGAAACTCTGGTTTCTAATGAAGGTGTTTTATTTGTATGTATTTGAAGATCCAGTGTCTGAGTAGCCTGCAGTTCAGTGTACAGGAATGAAAAAAAAAAGTCTTTTTATGTGACATATAGAATTGAGGTACGCTTACTTGCTGAATGTCATGCAAGAAGTGTGTATATATATTAGCGCATATAATTAAAACTCGATATCTTGCATAAATTTGAGGAAGTAGAATGAAATGGAATGTATTATTGCTGTTGTATATGTTTTCTAATCCCATGGGCTGGATCAGACACCTCAGCCCTGTACCATCCTTGAAGGTAGTACTCTGAAGAGTTAGGGTCTGACCCTATTGACCTCTTCATCAAAAAGATTCTAGGCAAGTTCTTCTCCTGAAAGTGTATATTCTGAGAATGTCCAGAAAAATACAATTCTTACTGGCGTTCTTGTGTTGCGGCCCTTATTGGAGAGGGATTTAGTGCTTTGCAGTTTTTCTTTTCTGAGTGTTATTGTTGTTTTCCTAGAAAAAGATGAAATAACTTCATATGTAAATTCTAAAGGCAAGGTCATCTCCTTAAAGTACAGATTGGAGGTGATATAGCGATGTTGTCAGATGGAGCAGTGGACATTATGGTTCTGAGAACTTCCCTTGATCCAGCAGCAGGCTTTTCATGGTGGGTATCTAAGCCAGACAGATGCACTAGCGGTTGTTGCTGTCAGCTTAGAGTTCTAGTGTAACTATTCTCCAGTGGTAATTCCCACTTGTGTCACAATTCAGGTTGTGGAAATCAAGTCTGTGGGTGTAGGAAGAGACAAATGATTTTTTTTTTTTCTCCTCCAAAATCTCTCCAAACTAAAGGTAAGCCTGAAAAGAAACTGAAAATAGGGACGTGCCTAGCCTTTTAGATAACCATACTGGAAACAACAGGTCTGTGTTCTGCCTTAAACCCAGAGGCTAGGTTTTCCTGTATTTCCAATGATGAAACAGAAATTATGCCCTCTTTTCCACCCTAGGAGCATTCAGTCATCTTTGTTTCTACCTCGCAGCTACAAGTCTGTGCCCCAGGTTGCCACTGGCCACCCACCATACTTACTTTTCAGGACACTGCTGTAGCTGGCTTCCTTGCTCCAGTCTATTAAACCACCTTAGGCCATTGTTTTTCCTTTAGCCTACTTAATAGCCTCAAACCATGTGAGGGAGGTGCTAGTACTAAAAGGGTTCATCAGCTGCAGAAAATTGTCTAAAGCGAAAATCTGGTTATGCTGAGAAGTGCAGAAGAGCTACACAGTGTCAAATACCTTTTAGTTTTTCCACTAAGACAGAACGGCAGACATAGCATTCAGTTTCTTGTAATCTGTTAAGGTGTCTGGAAATGTTTAGCTTCCATAGTAAAATTAGTAAAATTTGTTTATATGACCAAATGAAAAAGTTCTAACCATCTCTTCTGAGATCTTCTATTGTCCTGAACCTCCTTTTCTGTTCCTTTCTCTCATGTAAATAATTGGTGACAGCGTTTGTCTGCCTCCCTGTGATTTTCGTTATAATTGCGATCCTGATGTGAGTTTTTTTTATAGGCTATGCTAATCAGTTTAGTCATATTGTGATGACTCTAGACATGCAATTTCTTATTTTTTTTTCCAGGAACACTTATAAGAGTGAAACACTGGAGATGCTCATTAATGAACAGATGAGCATGCTTCTGTGTGTTGTCATCATGTTTCTTTGTGTAAGTGATAGCTGATGCTGTCATACCTTACCGTTGCTGACTAAGTGTTAAATTTTGTGACTCAGTAAGATATTATGCTGTACTGAAACTGTCGTCGTCTTGTGCACGGCTTTTCGCAGCTCTAGGCAACAGCTTTTTCTATTTTAAGTACTTTTGTATTTGTAGCATGGGAAGCACAGCTATGGAAATCATGCCTTAGCTGAAAAAGGTTGAAAATGAACTGATTGGAACCAGATCCAAATTTAGAAAATCCTGAAAAAATTATTCTGTTATACATCAGTTTATTTAAAGATTACGGCAGAGTGATGATATTTTTGCACATTCAATTTGCAGTGTAAGAAAATGGAGCATTTATGTTTTAGAACTCATTAACATTATACCTTCTGATTTTGTTCTGTAGAGAAGTCTGTAAAAACTAGCTGAGATCAGTTCTCTTGTGCTATACATCGTACAAACTCATACTAAAAGCTGATTTTGTTTAGATTTTCAGACGATGAGATTAGATAAAGTAAATGGAAGGGTGTGAGATAGAAAAGTATGTGTTAGCGGAATAAATTTATCAATGTTATGGAGAAGGTCAGTCATACAGACCTGAATAACGGCCAGTCATATACCCAGCTTTTGATCCATCCTGTCTCACTGACCCACTTTGACGCCAAGTCTGTAGAAGCTCAGGAACCCAGCGAAGAAGACATGTTTGTAGGCACCATTGCTGGGATTCTGCTTAATGTCAGGGTGTGGGGTTTTGATTTTTTTTTTTTTCAAAATATTATGATATTTGTTCAGCATGGTAAACTGAAATACTAAAAGCCAACTTGAGGCCATTACTATACCTATCGCAATTGAAATTAATTTTGAATATTGGATAAATCAAAATATTTTAAAGATAATTTTAGAATTTCTGGGTCACATTTCTTATTGGTTTCTTACTAGCTGACACCATCTTAAAGTCAATAAGAGGTGATAGTTGGGCATATTATTCTCCAGCAAAACATAGTTTCAACTGGAAGAAAACGCAGGCATGCAAGCAGAAAAGAAATTTGGGGACCAGAGCTATGGGGAGCAGGTAAACTGCATTTAGACGTGTGTGATGTTAAACATCCTCTAGAAAACTAAATTCTATGTGAAATGCAGTTCAAACTCCCATTGTTGGAGGTTAGATGGAGATTTCGCCCCCTGGCTCTGAGCAATCTGTGTTCATGCACACTTGATATCAGTATCTCAGTATGGGAGGAAAAATGTAATTACAGCTCCTGAAAGCTTTATCTCAACAAATATGCTCAACTACTTTACTTAAATGTGGATCTGCTCAAGGACTTCCTGATCTGTATAATGTGCCTGACTGTCAAATGATTTGAAGGGAAAGAATGACTTCTAGTAATGAAATATCCCTTCTGTCTGTCTTCCTATGCACTTATGGGAAACCACATTCCACTCATTTGTTTTTCTTTACTTCGAGTACACTCTTGCTGTAACACTGGTTCTGAAAACATTATTCTAGGTTTGCTAAATGTAGAGGTAAGAGTGGTTCTGTGACATTTAATCCGCTCTTGCCCGTTGAGGGAAAACACTGGTTTGCAAAAAACAACTTACAGTCAATTTCATGACAAATGTTACAAAGATCACAGCTAAAGGAAAGTTATTGCTGGCTTTGCTGTACTGGTATCCCTGAGGATGAACAATGAAGGAAGCAAACTAAGCACTTTGACTCTAGCTTCTGTGTTAATCTTAAATACACTGAAAAGTAACAACAAAAAAGCTGTTTCAAGCGATCTGCAATGTTAAAATAAATACAAGGGGAGTTAGGGTTATGTACAGGTTGCTGCACTTGAGTGCATGTGATAAATCAATCTGTGCGAGATTTGTAACATGTCTATGACACTATTTATGTTTGTATCGCTTCCTTAGGCACGCATTGAGAAGAATTCTGTATTTCAGGGAACAGGATTTTTTTTTTTTAATTTGTTTGAGGAAAAGATTGATTTCCTTTATTTGGCTGTTTTGAGGCCGTTATTCAGAAATGAGAGACAGAATGAGTCTTGAGAAAATAGCTAGGAAGCAGATGTCACCTCACGGTTCAAAAGAACATTTTCATGTACTTCTGAAATTCTGTAATACAAATGTGCTCACATGCAACCCACACGTTTGTATGGTGAAATCCTAGGTTCAGTGAAGTCAGTGGCAAGATCTAAATTGATTATCACTCCATACACTCTGTAGAAGATTTAATATCTTGAAGGGACAGTAAATTAGGGGAATTTTAATAGTCTGGGTAAAATAAATTCCTTTTGGTTTTAACAGAATTTTGTTTTAAATTGGTGCATTGTTTATTAGCCTACCTACATATATTTTATTTATTATTAGATATCACCTCTCCGGCTCATTCTGAGTAGTATCTCACTGTTCCAATATTTAATTTCAGTGGCATTCCTTGAGGAGAAAAAACTTGCTTGGCTTAGTAAGTGAGACAGAATCATCATCTTAGCTATTTGTTTTTAAGAGAGACTTTCCAAGGCTTTGTGCTTATAGGAATTTTAATTAACATTAAGTATTTACAATTAAGATTCATAAATGTTTTGATTCAAAGATAAAAGTAAAGCTTTTTTCTTCTTTTTAAGCAATCACTTATGCTGGCACATGCTTATGCACATTCATTTTGCGAGTTTCCCGCTCATGTTTCTGACCTGCTTTTTCTGAAAGATGCAATCTTCCCCTCCCTCCATTTATTTGACTTTAGAACATCTGGTTTTCCGTGTCTACACCCAGAGATAGCATATTCCAGTTTATACTTTTTCTTCCATTTAACCTTACAAACTCTGCGTGATTTCTTTTTTCCTATTTAATCTATTTGTCATATCATCTTTGCTGCTGAGCTTTGTGTAAAATATTTGTTATGAGTCAGCCCTCTCACTAGAACTGATCAGCAGCTGGGTTTCTGTTAAAATCCCACATTTCAAAAAGTTGATAAAAAGTAGTCTACTTTGTGGCTGGTCCCTGTGTAAATATCTGGAAGGGAAGCAACAAGAAACTCTGCCGCCCTTATTGCCCTCGGGTCATGCTGATGCAGGGTCTCATCCAAAGTGCTTGCAAACGCACATTCCCTTCACCTACATGATGCTGTCAAGTATTTAAGAAATGGAAAATGCCATTCTGAACATGTGACTACCACATCTAATTACTTTTCCTTGACATTATTCCTCCTGACCCAAGAAACAAAAGCCTCCACTTGACAGAAATTCACTTGTTTCCTAATGAATAAACAAGTGTGTTTACTTCTTTCTATATCTGACTCATTTCTCACATACAAAATGCTCGCCTACACAGAATTCTTTTTTTTTCAAACAGCAACCAATGTCTACTGTTAATTAGAAACCAAAAGCATGCTATTCCCAAATTCCATACAATTGTGTCAGACAGAAACAAGAAGCAAGGCTCAAAGGAAAATTTAATCAAGAGTTAATCGGTTCACATTCAAAGACATATCTTGGTTTCAGACAGTTATTCAGGAATACCTTGAGTAATTACTTTAGTAAGTTATACTCCGAAAAGAGAAATGAAGACTTAACCTTCATTAAGTGCAATATTTGTAATACAGACAATACTGTAATTTGACCTTCCCTAGTACTTTTCTTTTGTAAAAGTGTTTTATGCAACTTTGCCATCTCCTTAACCTCCAGAGGTGAACTGGCCATTGACCTAAAGTTGTCCGCATCGTGCAGGATTAACGTGGCTTTAGTTTCACCCTCTAAGCCAAATCCTGGCGTCTTCAAGTACATGGAAACTGGCTAGGCTCCTGCTCTGTTACAATCTAGACCTTTGCAAACCAGGCCTCTACTTGCTGTCTGCATATATATTCCGCTTATGTACATGTACGCACCTCAGCTCCTGATGTAGGTCTCACATACAGTTCTCTCTCTCATTGCTCCATAATTTCAATATCTGCTATCTCTTCAGATAACTGTGTGTCAGCTAAAATGGTCTCTGTGCTAGATCCCATAGTTTATGGCATAGTGTTATCAGTCATACCCTCAATTTGTCCTTGGCATTGCTAAATAGCCTTTCAGTAATTTCAAACACCCTATGTCTAAGCTCAGTGCATGTTCCTTGGCTTCTTTCAGACCTTTATAAACTGTCCAGTCTGAGCAGCTGTTTTTTTTTAATAAACCAGGATGTAACCAAAGAGCCATCTTAACTTTTCCGTGTATATACATCCACTAGAGGAAAGCTGTAGCAACAGGCAATTTTATAATGTCTTTCCCCTTAGTATTGGGTTTGTAATCCCATAACAAACTATTTTACTGACCACTGTGGTGACTAAACTTAAATGAATTTTTGTTTTCATTCCGTGTTACTGTGAGAAGGATTTGCCTCCTGCACAAACAGTAACATAGGAGCACTGTTTAGCTCAATATAAGGGTGACAAACAGAGAATTGAGCAACTTGTTAGTACTGTCCCCAAAGATACAGATTTTTAATGAGTTACACAATTCAACTTGCCTTCCTGTCAAGGAGCTAAAATTAAGAAGTTATAATCGGGTATGAATTATATGGTCAGTTAAGCACTGTTATAACTTTTTAACTGTCTTTATTAGGTGACCAGGTAATATAGGTCATACCTACAATGTATGTTAACATACAGAGCCTTTTTTTGTGAGCTCCCAAAGTCTGGTTTCACTTGAAGCACTAGGCGCTATTTTTGTGCCGCTCTGTCTTCAGCAGGATGCAGATGTCTTCAGTTCCCAGCTGCATCAACAGCCCTGTGCTGCAAATGTGACATAACACTGTTTCATAAGCGCTGTAGAGAAACAGTGCTGACTGATAAGGTAGTTTAACAGTTGTGTAAATGTTGGAAAAATAAACTGAAAATTTGTGGGCTGGAAATCTCAAACGAGGTCCAGAGATTCTCTAAAGGGAACTTGCAAATGGAATTTAAAAGGTTTGAAAAGACACAGAGTCCTAAGAGGCAAAGGTGCTCTGATTTTAGGTAAGCTTTCCCTGTGCTCCTTTTCGTAAAGATGTTACTTTTAGAGTTTTTTTGCAAGTGAAAGCAGTTGCTGAAAGGACACTTCTAGGGAAAAAAAAAAAATAGAAAGCAGCCTAAAAGTAGAAAGACTATTCATCAATTAAATATAATAAATATGAGTTTGGTGAAAGCAATAAAATTTCACTTGGGGAAATGCTTGTTTTCTAAAAGACGAGAAATCTGCACGCTCTGCACACTTGCATTCTGCAGTGTGGTTTTGTGAAGTAAAGAATTCGCTATTATTATGCATCTTTTCACAGAAATATTAGTGAGATGAAAAGGAGATTGGGAGGGCTTCTTTGTAAGAAGTAGATTTAATTAAGAAAGGACAGGGTAGATAGAGTTTTACATGTTTATCCTTAAGGGCTTTTTCAGAGAAGAAGAAAATACTTTCTGATCTGAGCAAAAGGGTCAGGTTTAGATTTTGGAAAATTATGATTCAAAGCATATTTTCAAGAATTAGATAAATTCTCATTGACTTCAGCAGGAGCTAGATCAGTCACCAAGTGAAAATGTTGTATAACAAGTGTCATTCAGTTTTATTAGATTTCTTTATGTTTCCTTTGAGACCTCCTGGTGCATATGTTAGATTGTCAGGAGTTAATAGTGTTTATGCACCTACCTCACATGGTCATTTGATTATCAATGTTTAAGTATTTAGAAGTTTCCAAACATTATACTCTAAGTATTGTTAATGAGCATTCTAGTTTTGTGGCAAAGTAATGTGTATCTGTATCCGAGCGTGTTTGCACCACCTCTCCCTTCAAAATGAACACTGGCATTTTCATGTGTATCTGGAGCAATCTTAAGAAGCCAGTTTCTATTATCACAGAAAATCCTGTGAGCAAGGGAAGAGACATACATAAATAATAAAGCCAAATAATTTTAATACCTGCAATGGCCACCTTTGCTACACAGTATTCCCAAAAAAATCAAATACATCATTAGCTTCCAAAAATTCCCGAGTCGTGCTGGCAGATGCCTGAACTGGCCAAATCACGTTGAGGAATGAATGTAGTCATTTGTTCAAGCTAACTAAGTCTCTAATCTTTTCATAAAGGTCATCAAAAAGAAGACTGATGATTTACAATTGGGCCCTGGGTCTAAAACCATTGAGCATTATGAGCATTGAGACCGCTAGCCATTTTGTAAAACTGATAAAGAATTACATGTTTCAGGTCAAATGTGAATAGTAGAAATTGAAATCTGAATAGCAGAAAAAAAAAAAAAAACCCTCTATGTAACTCTACCCCACTTCATTACTTTCTGTGCCAAATTTTCAATTTACTCTTTCCTAGTTTAGTTCTTTCTAAGGATTAAAGAAGAAGAATAAAAGAAGAATATCCTTTTCCCTTAACTAGAGAGAAGCATCAACCTCATTGTTACAAAACTTTTATTCCTGTTGGAATTCATTTTGTTTTGGCCTTTTTTGATGACGAATGGAGACAGATACAAAGTCCTTCTAATCTTGAAAAAGGAGTAGGAGACATGAGTGTATCTGTTATTAACTAATTTAGTTGTTGACAGGAATTCAGTAGGTGTCCAGAATTGGGAGAGAGAACCTTCACTTTCTTTGTGTGTGTGTGTGTGTATGTGTATATACACAGTTCCATTTCTACTGTATTGTAAAATCCATTAAAAGATTTTTTTAATGTGAAACAATAGGTAATACCTATTTAATACCTTACGGTAATCTACTATCACTTTACAAATACTAAAGAATTCCAACATTATTATTCAAGGCTAGCTATGTAATAGAAAACTGTCAAGTGTCTGGGGAGGAAAGCCAATTTGATGAAAATACAGTTATAACAATTCAAAAGCCAAGCGTTCTTCCTTGGTAAAACAGGGACTGCTACAGAAGTCTGCTGATTGCCCACTAAGCCTTACACATCTTTCGTTATGTCTTAATTTAGTTGAAGGTAAGTGGCTTCTTTAAAGAACTGTGGGTTATCTTTGAAGGTATAACAGTATCTGTGCTTGAAGACATTTTTCATACTGTATTTCATGTTTCATACTATTATCTCATTCTTGTTTCTGAAAAGGAATGCAGAAAATAAAGCACTACAAATGTGAGTGTAGTTTGTGTATCTGAAGCACTTTGGAGTTGAATAAGCTAAATGGTATCAAAATATATCACTGTGCCCTGCAATTCTTATTCGCTGTGGGATAACGTCTTTGGGCCCCAGGCACAAATCAGAATCCTGCCATAGGTGTGATGAAAGATGGCATTTGTCTCAAAGATGTTACTATGTGCAAGGTATTTTATCACTAATATCATTCTTTTATCTTTAGCACTATAATATAAAAACACTTCCTGCCTAGAAAAAGGTATAGAAATTAGTACTCAGCTCAGTTTTGCAGAAAGCCTCATATGATAGATTGTATTTAACTTCTGATGAGATAAGGATAAGCTTAAAACCACAGGACTTTCTTCTTTACCGTGACTGATGTCCTAAATGAAACTGCTGTCTGCAGAAACAAAACAGTCTGCAATCCTCTTAGCCTGATTAAGTGAAGTTATAGCCAAATATTGAAAAGGAGGAAAGCAGATATTTTTACCTGCCGTCTGCTGCTTCATACTTCCCATGTTTAGATGGGCATTGTAGGTATTTACATGTGCAAGTGATTATTTAGGTGCCTGTTGTATTTGCACATACAAATTCTGTTTGTTCTTTTGGCCTAAAACAAACTTTGAAAAAATGTCAAATGACTTAGTAAATTAAAGGAGGCTTCTGAGTTGCCTGATCTATATATACTCTATATAAAATAGTCAGAAGGCTCTTCTGCTGCCAGCCTCTATGGCTGTCTTACCTGGAAAAGCTATAAAGCTTCAGTGTATCAGCAGCCTCTGAAACTCATGCCAGCTGGAACTATGTGGCAACAATTTTTGTAGCACCTATTTAAATCAATATTTCTCTAAGGTTTTCTTTTTTTGTATGTCAGTCAACAGACACGGAGAATATGAGTGTGCTGGTGTTGCTGAAGCAGTTGGGAGCTTATTAGGTTCCTAGGTTCTACACGAAAACTGAGCTCCTTGCTCAGTGACAAACATCACTTGACATATAATAATACAGGTTATTCTGCACAGAAATGGAGGCTTAGGAAATCTGAAGAATGCCCCCATTCTGATTTATTTTCCACCAGAAATATTTACTATAAAATCAAGAATGTTTGCATTTTATTTGTTCTGGGAATATTGACTTAAACCAATGAAGCTGAGTCCTAAATCATTTATAATATATCTTTCCAGGCCCTTTCTTTGTTTATATGACATAGCGTGAGCTGCTCAGAACTGTAAGTCATTTTGTTTCAATAAACAGGACAGATACCTGTTAGTGTGTTTGATACAGCCCATGATCTAACATTAATATAAAATTCTTCGTAATTTAGAGAAGTGTTAATTATAAAAATCAGCTCTGAGGTAGCTAGAAATATTATGACAAGCAATTACCGTGAGCTCTTGACATCTTTTTTTCAAGCAGAGCTTCATTATAATGCATTTTCCATCTAAGTGAGATTTATTTAGTGTGATTTACTACATATAATCCCTAAAGATGAGCTGGAAATGTTAATCCAGCGAGTTGGTTATTTTCTATATCATTATCATGGTGTCTACAGAGAGGGGAAGCGCAGGCTCCTTTACTGGGGTTTTGGAACTACAACACAAAAACTCTGAGGAAGTCCTTAAAAAATATTTGATACAACCAATATGTAATATATGGAGGGATAGAAGTTGCATCATTTGGAACTTTTAAAACCAGCAGACATAGCGCAAAACAGTTTTGCATAATCCTATGTTACAAGAAGGTTAGACAAAATGTAATGTAATGAGGGATGACAAAGAAAAATGAGGAGTGCATTCTTCCTGTTTTTCAGGTGGGAAAATATTTTTTTTCTTAATATAATAGGGTCATATGGTAATTCAGGTTGGAGGGGACCAATACAATGTTGTCTGCCAAAATGCATGGTAGTATACTGTAAGTAGTTTTCTTCAGCATGGATGAATAATTAATATCTGGAATTTGCTACAGAATTTGCACTTTTTCAGATTTGCAGAGTTGTGGTTTAAGTTGAATTTCCTAGACATGCACTTAAGTGATTTTTTAATACATTTAAAATGAGATTTACGTTTTGCTAAACTCAGACTTTTCTACAAGAAGACATTAACACACACCAATTCAATGACAAAAGGAGAATGAAAGCCAGGAAAAATATTTTCAGGGAAGCTTTCTAGCTTTCCAAGTGGAAGTTGTTTTCCTTCCATATACTCCTGGGAATTTCTTCCATGATCCCTTGTGCCCTCTTCCCTCAAACTGTCCTCGTTCTTGAGATATTACTATCACTGCTCTTCCTTAGCATCTCAGCCTAACAAGATCCTGTTTCTTTTCGGTCTTCTGCATCCCTTAAGTTTACATTAGCACTATCGTTCTCTTTGGATAATATAATGTTAGCATTTGCTTCTATTCAAGACATATATGGGTGGGAGGGAGAGAGAGAAATACTGTATCTTCCCACTCATCTGCTGTTATGCCTTATGTGTATTTGCACCTCTGCTTGGTAATTCCTAGTAACTTGTCTTACATCCTATGGGTGAACTCTATGTATGTAGCAACGGTAATGTCTCATATAAAATATATGTTACACTGGCTGAAAACTTTTAAAAATAGCAGCCTATCCAAATGTGGTGTTTAAATCTGATGGTATTGCAGGTATTGCTATACATTTTGTGATGAATTGTAGAGGTGAATTTGCATAATCTCTGCTAACAAGGTATTTTTAATGTCTGCAACTATGTGGCTTGCAGCAATTAATCAGCAGACAATTACGCATTGCTAGCATTTTCAGGTCACTGACTTCTCAGGGAAGTGAAAAAATCCATATAGCAATGATTACCTACATATTTTGAAAATTCACTTCCCCATATCTTTAGAAAACTCAGTGTAAATACCTAGTACAGGCCTGGACTAGAAATGAGTACACTCTCGCTTTGATAACACATTCATGATAATGGAAATAGGAAGTTGCTAAACCATGGGCAGCAATGCAGCTCCTCATTTTCCTTTGTCCAGTATCCTTGCGCTATTCAAGTCATGCCTCCTCAAACTGCATGGCGCAAGTAGGAATCCTAACCCAAATGTGCTAATAGCCAGCCTCATCAGCAGCCAGCCGTTCTCAGCACGTGCTACCCAGCTGTGCACAGTTTCCCTCAATTTATCCTGTATCAGAGTACCGGATCAGTGCTCATTCAGCTCTCCTCAGTGTCCTCTTCTTGACGAGCCACCAGTCATCACCTGTTTAAACAGAGTATTAGCATTACCTGTTAACATTAACTTTTGTATATTGTGGTGGGTGTCAGGGATGTTGAACTAATACTGTTGGCTGAAGGTCACAGTTTCTTTTGGACCTTCTGTGAAGGCAAACAGCTAGACGGACTGCTCTGCACATTGCCACTCTTTCATAGAGTCTTTCTCAGGGCCCCATGAGGCTAGGCCTGGCTCCAGAGTAAGTGATAAATGTGAGAATTTTAAGTGGCAAACTTCAAGTGGACCCAGGTGACTGCAAAGCATTAAAATTGCAGGGGACTTTGCGGGCTGACCCTGATGGCTTAGTGCTTTACCATTAACAGTATTTTGCCCAGAGCAGGAATAAAAATTGTAACGCTTGACCACATGCCTTGTTTTCTGATGCAATGGCCTTGTTGGTAGCTCAAGTCCCGAAATTATACCTTTTCCTCTTTCATATAGATATGCACACCAAAATCCAAGAAGAGGTAATGTTCTGTCAGCCAGATAGACAGCCCCAGGTTGCAAGTTCTCTACTCCTTCTTCAGGTGCCACATTAGGACAATGCTGAGGAAGACCACAGGCACTTGTACAGGAGAGATGTCCTACTCCATCAAGATGTCCCCATGAGCTGTGCCCTGTGGAATAAGTTCTCACTACTCTACACTGTTGTATTCTAGATACAGAGTCAGAGACTCCCTGTGGAAGGCTGGTAGCACAGGTCTGGGTCCAGGTCCTGGTCTGGGTTTTGTACCCTCTCTCACATTCTTGTTACTGAGAATAACTAGTGAACAATGCTGACATTTTGGAAAGATTTTGTTTTGTTTAGACAAGAGGGTAGATCACCCAAGTGGATGGTACAGACAAGCTGGAGCAGAATGATCCTTAGCATCAGCTGCAGTTGCAGCAAAGTCATGAAGCAGAAGAGCCGTGTCCAAGTGCACTACATGTGTGCTGCTGTGCGACAGTTGTACTTATTGCAGGCCCACAAGCCTGCATGGAGGTACGGATGAGGTGTTCCAGCTTGCTATGGGTAGGGTGCTGACATAGTAATGTGATATCTCTTGAATAACGCAGGGCTTTCCTCAGTGTTAACCTGTGTCAGGTCTCTGGAGGTCAGTGTGAAAATACAGTATTCTAGAAGCCCATTTTATGATGTACTTCTGAACACCTCTCTAAATGGCTCATAATCAGTAAAAACTAAATGGAAGGTACTCAATCATTATCTTTCACAATATCACTATTTTTTCACTGTTAAAGTGCAAATTTTTCTTTGCACAGCCATTGGTGTGATGCACTGTGTTATTTTGACAAACGCTTTTGGATTTTATAGTCGATATACTCTCAGTATGTAGCCTACATCATTTCTGAAGTTGGCCTAAAATCACACCAACTGACTCCAGACTATGCTTTGCTTTAGGTTGCTGAATTTGGCTTTCAGAGCCCAGCCCAGGTTCCATTAAAGTCGGTAGGATTCTTTCCCTTGGCTTTTACAGGACTTGGCTGAGATCCAAAGTGTGTAATTCCTGCTCTCCTCTCCCCCCCTCCCCAGATATTCTTAAAGAAAGTTGTAATATAATCTGAAGAATAACCATATTGAGCCAGGTTTTCAGTTCCTATAAAACAACAGATTTCTTCAAGTCAGTAAAACTATGCTCACTTACATGAGCTAAGATACGGCCTAATATCTCTTTAATAAGCCATAAAGCTCTCTATGAACTCATTTATGTGAAAGTCAGAACCACTTAAACTCCATTACATTTTGATTCTGAAGTCCTGTGTAATGACAGCTAAGTTCATCTAACTTTCGTGAAACATTTTTCATGTTATCTCATGATATAACCTTAATGCATACCAAAACACTCCATAATTTCTCCCTCTGTGATGCTATTGTCTGGTACTCTGTTTTCTCTCATATTTTCACTTAACCACGGATTCTACTGTTCTAATTTAAAGACAAATTCTAGAGAAAACAGCTCTTGTGACAGCCCTACTTCATAGTTAACAGAAATAATGATTTATGTCAGCTGTAAACAAATGTTGGATTTTATTTTACCTGAAGGGTTTTCTCAGTTTTGATTGGCTGCGTAGCACTGTGAAAATACATGAATGTCATGAATTAATTTTCCACTGATTACTGACTAATAAACTTTGTTTATGTCATATCCAAACCTTTTTTTTCACAAAGTTCTTCCTGCAATGGAAAAGCTGAATTGAGTGGATTATAAAATCTCAAAATTTTGATCTTCAGCTGAAATATGTTGGGGTGGAAACTGCTTTTTTAGTTAGAAAGTAGACTATGTCATATATATTTTATTAGTTTTTAATTTTTTTTTTAGAGCTCCTTTGTACTTCCGTGAATCTGAAGCAATTTTGAAGCTGGCAGAATTATTCTAGATTTGTGCTGGTGTTAGTGAAATCAAAATGCAGCTATAGGAGTATAATGGTGCTTTTGTGCCACAGCACAGCATGAACAAATGACCAAATTTAGGCTGTAGGAAAACCCAGTCTATATAAAAAGCAAGCATTCAATGAATTTTGTATTATAATAATACAAAAAAGAGAGGAAAGACGGAAGACGTATATTTAACCTGAGCATCAGGAAATAACATACCAGCAGGAGGTTTTATTTGTCTGTGCAGTAGTCCCGAAGGGTAGTTGAACCCAATATGCTTTTTACAAACTTTCCATACCTACCTCTTAATCAAAAGCCCAGATACGAGCTGCTGGTGGAATGCGAACCCCTCTGTGACAATATGGAGGAGCTACGGTACTGCAGCAACAGTGAACTCCTTCCCACGGCAGCATGTCATGTTGTAAAGGGGCCAAAAGTAGCCTTTAAAGTGCTTTTACTTCAAAAGTTTTGGGGCATTTCTCAAATACTTTTTTAGGCATTTAAAGAGGAGAAAGCTGCTAAATAAAACTCTGTAAACTCTGTTGTCTCAAGCCTGTGTCACCATTTGAACTGCAGTTTTCAAACTTGATGTAAAAAACATTTACTTTTTTTGTGATATATTGTGCAGACTAAAGACTTGATTCAAATCTCATACCATTGAAGTCTGATCATACCGCTGTAAGTTCAAAATGAAGTCCTGAAACTAAAGAACAGAGCTTGAGAGGAAAAGGTATGATTGATGAAGATGCCAGTCTGATTCTGCTTTCATACCAATGTAAATCTAGAGAAAAACTTCACTGTGTATGGCGGAGAAGCTAACTTTCCTACTGCACGCAGCATACAGTCATAGTATTTGAGAGATGTTAAGTGAACTCAGAGTATTTGACTATGCCCTCAGTTATTTAGGATGGATCAGAATTAACTTCATTTTTCACTATCTATAAAACCAAATTGACTTCCTACAGTGTATATAAAAAGCCAAAATGTTGAAACAATAATTTTCTTCACGTAAAAACCTTTTAAAGGGAAAATTTTCAAACATGATTTCATCTGCAGCTGCTTATTTGAATGGAGAGTTTGATTCATTTTAAACTTATCCTAATTTTCAAACTTCAGAAAGTTCTACCAATACTAGTTGTATTAATTCCTATGCTTTTTTCACTCCAACCGAATCCGTCTACCTCATGTAACAAAAGTCAAACCATACATTTTTCAGGTTTTTTTTTTTTGAAAACTAAAATTGTTGCATTTTATTATCTAGGATTTTGTTTGTTTGGTTTTTTTTTTTTTTGTTTTATTGTCTATACTTCATGTACTAATCTAAATTGCTCTATGTTACAAAAAGTTTATGTGACGCATAAGTCTCAGAGCTGTCAACCTTCAGGGGAATTTCAGATGTGTAGAATAATCCATATATACATCACAGCCATAAATTCAAATGTCATTATCCAGACTATGATAAATACATTCTGGCATTCATACATTCTGTCTGAGGATGTCTGCATGGAGGTGGAGCTTTTACAAGGCAAATTTTTAATTTCTTGAGCTATGGCTAAAAGATGTTTGCCATTTCATGAGATGCATTAATCAAAGCATTTTTCACTACCTGAATTACAATGTGGCTTTCATAGAAAATGCTATTTTATGATACTCAGCTGGTATTTATTTTACCGTTCTGAGTGGAAAACTGGATGAGAGAAATTGCCAACTGAAATCACAGGTGCAGACATTAGAGAAGTTACATGTTTACTTTGTGAAAGATTTTATTTGAGTTTAGGCAGAAATTGGGTGTGGATCTTGAGGATATGTATTTTAGAGATAGGTACCTAATTTAGCGGTTCGATCCTTATGTCCTAAGTAGTTGTGTTCATGTACCTAAGTCCTACATACTGGCTTTAGGTTAGCTGCATACCTGGATAACTTAAGATTGCTTTATGGGTCAGGCCCCAGTGTTTCTGGAATAAAGACAGCAAGCATAAACAGTGGTGAAACTTCCCACTAATAACAACCTGGAGACCTTTCTTGTACTTTCATTTACAATTCAACGTAAATTCACGTATCTCCAAACGGTTCAGGGTATTTTATTTCTTACGTCCCTCATTAGACTGCTTTAGTTACAATATACGTCAGCAATGTTAATTTGTTAAAACAAATGGTACTTCATTTTCTTAAATAACTTTTGGATATTTTAGGAGACAGAGGAGATTGTGCTGGTTGTTTGCCATTCACTAGTCCTTTTATATGGATCCCTTTCCTATAGGGAAAAGGCAGTTTCAAGACATACAAAATGGTGTCTTTACTAACAAGGTTTCAAGAAATTCATCTGAAAAACATCTCCAGGTTCCCTAACATGTTTATACGAAGCACATGAAGAACAGCATCACTCACTGCTATGGGAAAACATATAGCAATGTTTACATAAAATATGAAAATCTTTAGTTTTAAGTACTACCTCATTTTCTTACAGTTTCTATTAGTTTACTTAGTTATTAAACTGAAGTACAAATAATTCTGGTTTTTTCCTTTCCTTCTGTGGTAAAGCAGATTGCTAACAGGTATCTGTGGTCTCGTAATTAAAGTAAGCACAATTTTTCCAACAGAAGTGTGATTTTCCAGTGAATGGTTCACCTTCAAGATTTCATATTTTGTTCTGTATATGTAATTCCAGATGCTGCACAACAAACACGTGATGGTTCGTGTTGGAGGAGGATGGGAGACTTTTGCAGGTTACTTGCTGAAGCACGACCCATGCCGAATGTTGCAGATCTCACGAGTAGATGGAAAAACTTCTCCAATCCAGAGCAAGTCTCCAACCCTCAGGGACATGAATCCAGACAATTATCTTGTTGTTTCTGCCCATTACAAAACCAAGAAGGAGATAAAGTGAAATATGCTTCTCATGTGATTGGGACTTTATGTATGTAGGTCCAAATTATTTTCTCAAGTGTAGTAAATTTAGTTTATGCTTTAAAAGGACTTCAGAAAATTTAAGACAGACTGAAAATGGCAACCCATTTTGAAGATCTTTGAATTGTAGAACTATTTATTTCTAGTACTGTACCTTTTATAGCAAATTACCCTTGATAGGCTAATTACTACAATCAGATAAGAAACAGACATATATTTTTAGCCAAATTATTACTCTTTAATATGTGAATGTATACTTAGAATTACATAAAGGAGTGGATCATGTTAACGGAAGAAAATACACAGTACA
Source organism: Struthio camelus (assembly GCF_040807025.1). NCBI lineage: Eukaryota > Metazoa > Chordata > Aves > Struthioniformes > Struthionidae > Struthio > Struthio camelus. The sequence continues at coordinate 30,456,950 of NC_090946.1, read as the reverse complement.
ATATATTAGTATGAAACTCTTATGACATTGAATCCTTGACTGTTAGGCTAGTTGAAAAATATCTATGCAGGTAGAAAATGAGTATTTGTGGAAATTATTTGGTAATGCCTCCTCAAATGAAATCAAAATTGTCTATTTTTATGGGTTGCAAGATTTTCTTAAGCAAGAGAAGAAAATATGAAAAGAATTATTATTGCATGCCAAGCAATTTCCCAAACTGAGCACTTAACAAAAAGCCCAAGAAAATAACCCCTTTATACTCTCTATAGCTAAAGACAATGCTAAGTGCCAGATCTGTATGTAGAGCCTTCCTGATTTTTACACATTTGCCCAATATAGAACCAAAGGGAAGTCGAGAGGTTGCCCCTTCCTCTATCAGACAATAGAGGTGGCCAGTTGTCCCAGCAGGGTGAGGCGCTGCAACCCATGACGGAAGCAGTGAAAGCTGCACAGCCTTCCTTTCACCGGGTGGGAGCTTCAGAAGACGCTAGTCCTTCCTGCATCAGAAAACACTACACTGTTCTTGAATCTGAGCTTTTTCTTCCTCCTTTTTCTAATTCAGTTAGTCATGCCAAATGTAAAATATTCATTACCCTGTCAGTAGAGTGATTCACATTCTTGTAAATCATTCACACACCTCTAAAATAGCTAAAGGCATATTGGGGCTTGGTTCATAATTGTGGCTACTTTTCTTTGTCTATATTTGGTAATTTATGTGCTTTGTAACGTCCTAGAAAAAGCATTTTATAGGATTATTTGACTGACTGTATAAATTTGAGCAGAACTCAGTTGTTTCATTAGCAATGAAATAAACAGAATTTTTTTAAAATACTCATACATATTGAAAGTCTTATTTATTATTTGTAATCTATATTCTTGCACTTTGCTGCTACTGGCTGGATGCCTACAATATAGGACTACTTACTAACTTGATAGTAAGGGAAACAGCAAACAGTGCAGGTGTTCATTTACTACGGATAGCACAGAAAATAGCTGGATTTGTTCAAAATCAAATTTCCCTTGTAGGGAAAACAGGAAAGATTTGAAAATGTTCTTGAAATAATTTTTAAAAGTAGTAGTTGGTATTTTTCCAGGATGTTTGTTTGTTTACAAATTTAATTTTAAAACATATCTCTAAGATCAGCTCTTGTGGTCTTTAAAATTAAAGGCAAAATTTCTATTGACCATAGCAAAATAGGTCCACGACTAATCCTTCATGCTGGATGTAGCCTTGGCCTTATTAAAATCAGCTTGTTTTATCTCACTTAAGTGGAACCATCCTTCCTCAGTGCCCATAAATATCTGCTAAATATAAACAGTACACAGTTGCCTGGTGCACAGTACTAAGTAGCAGTATATAATTCCAAAAATATTTCTTAGAAAGAAAAATGGTAGCCTTTCATTCTTATTTTGAGAAATTTTCTAGGAAGATTAAATATATACTTTAGCAGTAAATCCTTTGAAACACCATAGAAAGACCCAGTTCTCCTAGAAGCAACGTATGCAGCCCTTATAGGAGGGTAGAAGAGAACGTAAACACCATTAGTGTAAAAATGCAGCACAGCTGAAAAAATTGTTTTCTTAATATATGCACTAAGAGATCTGTTGTCAAATGAACAGAGAACAAAAAAAATCACTTGTGCAACTGTCAGATGTTCATTTTGAAATAACGGTTACTCTTTTAAACTTAAATAGAAGCATAAATAGTTGTTACCTTTCCATCAATAAAGATTAAGGTTTCGCCTTTAAAATATTTAAAGATGTTTACATGTTAATAAATCAAGAGCAGACACTAATAATTATAAAAAAGTATTCCTGATTTTATTTTAATATTAAACTTCAAATATATTACACAAATAACCCTGGTAAACCTAAACCAAGATCTTTAACATGAACTGTGTTTTATACATTTGGACAGGAGCTTTCAGAATTCTTTTTTGGGTGCTTGTTAAAATCACATTGAAGTACTTCCTGGTTTCTCAGTCAGGTCCAAAATGGGAGATCTATAAAAGACAACTTAAGGTAATGCCCGCTTGCCACCTAGTTAGAGTAAAAAGCTTGCAGGTGGAGCTTATAAGGTTGCTAGAAAGGGAAGTGATTGTATTTGCTGCACCTGGTATAGGTGTGTATGGCAAAGAAGAAGATAAAACAGGAGCATCCAAAAAACTGTAACTTGGGAGGGAAGGGCTGGAATATCTTATTTGGAAGGTAGGTGTAGATTATTAGGTAGGTGGTGTTCTTTCAGTGTGATAGACCCTGTAGAGACATAAAAGTTAAGGGATTTATTGTGAGTCAGTCCTGCTCAGAGGAGTTCAGAGCCTGAGACTTGAATTACAAAGCCTGAAACAATAGCTGAGTGGCAAAATCTTGCTTAAAGAAGTGTGGTCCTTGCTGCTTGTTGGAGTGATAAGGACAGAATGGAGTCCTTCATGTAGAAAGGATGTGGAGAGGGGAAAAAAAAAAAAAACAAAACTTGTATGAGCAACTAGGGATAGCAGATGATATTTGAAGTTTCTAAGCTGTAATGTATGATATTCAGGTATCTGGTGTAGACTCCTAGGTGGCTGAACTGAATGGCAGAAAACCAACAGGGAAGACCTGCAGCTCCCAAATGAGAGAGGTGTCTGCTGAGACTGTAAAATAGTTTCTTGTTAGGAGGGCAGGTGATGAGATGTTGAAATGTTGAACTAGCCATAGAAGATACCTGGAAGAGTGCATTGAGGTGATTTTTAGCCTCCTTCAACACTGTATGACTCAACTGACTGTGAGTATTGGGGAGGATGGAAGCTGCACAAAATTCATCTGCTACAAGCAGCAGAGGAATCTCTCCTGAAGTTCTAGTTGCATCACAGAAAAAGCAATAGGGATGCTCTTGCTGGCTGCAAATAACTGTGCTGAAAACTCAAGATGGTTAAAGTTAACTTATGTAAGACCACTTTTTAAAATTATTAGTATTGTGTAATGTCAAATGTCACCACGCTGGAAGCAACTAAGAATTAGTTTGAAAACCTAATTGTGACATTTGTCATTGCTCATTACAGCAGGTATCTTCTGTCACCTGTCTGTTCATGCATTAGCTAGAGGTTTTTTTTTCCAAGCCGGATAATCTATATAACAAATTTTTTTTCTTATCTTTATTACAGTGAAATTACTCCTTTATTTATTCCACCTTTTTTTCCAACAGCAATTTGGAGAGGGTATCTAAAATCTATGTAAACTAGTTCAAGGGCTGTTGGCTGATGATTAAAATATAGAGGTGTCAATATGTGTGTGGGAAGGTATAGCAAGTTTGTTATAACTTAAGATCCAACACTGAATTCATTATGTGTCTTCATTTTAGATGAAGGAGATGAGCTGTTTGCCACACCATGGCATTACAGAAGCATCTGTTAGGGAAGCTGATAAGGGTTTTGTTCTTTACGAGCTTAAATTCGGTACTGTCTTGTTGGCTGCTACCATGCAGTGATTGCTAATAGTGAAGTACAGGATTTTCTTCTTTGCTTTGTCTCTCCTACTTCTTAGCCTGTGGGTATGCTGAGAATCTAAAGTAAGGTGAAACACACATGTTGGATCATGCATTTATGGGGCCAGAGAGGTTCTTCCATTCCAGTCAAACTGCTGGCACTGCTTCTTCCTGATGAGCTGTGTCCCAACTACTTAGTCTGTCACTATGCCAACTCCACATGCTGAAGTCATCTGTTTTCCTCAGAGCCCACTGTGCTGCAGTGTTTCTACACTACTGCTACTGGAGGACACAACTTCTGTGTCCTCCCAAACCTCTGGAAGTTCTGCCCCAAACACTTTCTCTCTGGCATAATCCATCTATTTTAATGCAGCGGAGTAGCAATCTGTTTCATTTTCCAACTATTGCTACAGCAAAGATTATACTGTTCTAGTCACTGCAAGTCAGTCCTTTCGTTTCAGCTTATGAGCACTGTGCTTTAACTTCTATGAGTTTTTCCAAGTGTTCTGCAAGAAACTGAAAATGCTTTCAGGAGAGGTGTAGTCATACCGCTGTAAAGCGAACAAAATGCCAACCACTTACACTAATCTACTCAAACGTGTCTTAACAGTCTCTAAAGTGAAGTAAACGCTTTCCCTTGGACGAAATACGGACAAAATTCCTACTGTGTTTAATATCTTAGTACAGCACAGATTTGTATGTGGGTGGTAAGGGAGGGGACGTGTTTATTTCTACAGATACAGTGCAGCTCTAATCCAGGTAGCTTTAAGCTTTACCATTTAATGATACTCTTCAAGCAACTATCATTTGTACGCTACTGAACTGCAGTCTGTTCTGCTTTCACTCTGAACTGAAATTAATTTTACAAAACTTAGTAGCAAAAAAGCTTATGAGAACAAGAGGTGTTTTTATTAACTCATCATTCCCCTCATTTTAACTCAGTTTAGAGTGTGGTCACCCAAACTGTTATATCAACATGATGTAGGAATCTCTTTAAAACCAGCTTTATCAACCAGTGACTTGTATTATACAATCCTCTGGAGTGTTTTATCAGCTGGAGGAATAAACTTGATATTCAGGACTAGGACTCTTAAGAAGCAGACATAACTGCTTTTTTTCTTAAATGAGGGAGAAAGAAGCATTATTTTCTTCTACAGTAACTCTGAATTGTAAGAATCACCTTTTTAACACAAGGGTCACTCAATCTGAAGAGATTCAGATCCACATTCCCACCTTCCAGGAAAGCTGCTAAGCAGAGGGCCACAAGCATGCCAACCCTCTTGCGAGATTAACAGAGCCAGAAGACTAGCACTCTGGGTGAATTCAGATACGGTGGTAATCTTTTAACTAAGCGCAGAGCACCTTTACTGGTGACAGCGCTTGAAGCAGAACAAAACAAGCTTCCCTTGGGCTACCTACTGAGGATGGGCAGCACAGTATGACTGCTTCATGGTGGAAGTTCCTCTCATCTTGACAACATCAAAACTTCAATGGGTGGCTTAGTAACTCTGACTTATTTGACTAGGTTATATCAATGGTATGTCTTCATGGCATTAGTCCAAGCACAGAGTTAGGTCAGTTACTTCAGCTGGGTCAGTTGGCCAGCTTTCATACGGAAGGAGCTTGGAGGAGAAAACAACTTTGCAGCTAATGATCTCATGCAAGCTGATGGCAAACCAAGTTATTTCTCCCTTTGGTTTTGTGGGAGGAGGAGGAGGGAGAGCAAAAAAAAAAAAAAAAAGTATTAGTTTGGAATATCTCAAGTGACAAACCCCAGAAGATAGGTGGAACTTAAATGATATGTCTTTGTAGGACACCTGCTGTGACATACGTTGGACTGAAATCCACATCCCAAAATAATATTTAGTGCATTTTATTACATTTCAATGCATTTTCATTAGATTCAAAAAAAATAAAAAATCACTAAGACCAATTAATACAGTGAAGAGAACAAGTACTAACAATCAAGTGAAACTGAAGGTATTCAGCTACCAAGGGAACAGTTATTTTTAGCCCTAACACTTATATACTAATATTGAAAAGTCTCCCTTCTCAACTGAATTAGGAATGCCAGGCCAGGAAACTAGTTGTGTCAGGACTGGGCTCCTAACAGTGTGAGTCGCTATTTAGGGAGGTAAAAAAGAAACATTTAGCTTTTTTAAAAAACAAACAAACAAAAGAACCAACAACACGTGTTATAGCCCAAACTAGGTCAAGAATGGGGTCAGTGACATACTAAGGCCAAACATAACGCCCTCTCAGGGAAGATAAGAGCTAGATTCCTAGTGTTGATCATGCTGCAACAAACTTCCCTCATCTATTACAGCAGTAGCTTGAGGCCACTGGTTTGGAAGTCTAGTTATAACACCATAGTTTAGCTAGCTGTAAATAATCAAAGGCAGTTTCACATTTGGGAAAGGGATTATGGACATTCCTGGATGTAGAAAAAAGCAACAGAGCTTCTGGCATTTGGCAAATATTACTGTACTGTAAGAAACCCACCCAGATAGTACAGAAACTTTAGGAAATCAACCATCCAAGAGATGATGTAATAGGTCTCTTGCTTTTTGTTTTTTCAAAATCCTCAAAAGTGCAGCACTGCCCCCTTGTGTTACAAAGAAGAAAAACGAAGAGCATTTTTAATTTAGTGTTTAACTTCCAGTATACACTATAAATACTTAAAGACTCAAAAGAAATTCACATCAGAAAATGAGGAGAACAATAGTTAGACTCAATAAAACAGTGTTCTTAGTATGAGTGTACAGGGTTTACAAAGGATGCTTTTTTAAATAGTGTCACAAAATGCTTCCATTTATAACAGCCATCATTAATCTTTCTTTTAAAAAAGGCACTAAATCCATAAGCAGTTCAAAAATCATTAGGAAACTGAAGAGAAATGCTGTCATCCATATATTTGAATACCTAGTCAAGAAAAACTTTCTGTATGAAGACAGAAGTTTTAACTGCACAGCTTGAAATAAACATCAAAAACAAGCGGTCACCTGAACTGTGCCTAAGCTGGTCAAAGACAGACATCAACTGACAAGACGGCATACACTGACTGACTACAGGTAAGGAGGTCACTTCTGCATGAGAACGCTTATCTCACTGCCTTGCTGAGGAAGCAATAAAACATGCACATCAAACGAAAAACAAAAATTGGCCAAAACTCCATGTTCAGAGGCTTGAGTCCTTAGCTTTCTTAGTAAACGCTTCCACCGTCTGCCCTGCTACAATGGCAAAGTACTGTTGAGTCTTCATACAAAAGCCACAAACAGCAAAAGCCATGTGAAAAGTGCTGCTCAGCTGCAGAAACTGGCAAGTTATTGGCAGTAAACATCAATCCTCTTCTGCTCAGAAGTCATACTCTTTACCCAACCTGCCACTAAAGGGAAAAAAACAAAACAAAAAACCACACGGTTATGCAGAGGCAGAAAAAAAACCCCAAACACACCAAATGGTTGTGTAAAGACAACCAACTCCCCAGCCTATCATAGTTCAGCTGTCATATTCAACAACTGATGGAGGTTCAGCCCACGAGCCATAGCTTATACAAACTCCCTTCCCAGAGTCAAACAGAGCAGGGAGGGGAAATGATTAAGGCCTTATGAAGCCTGTATCTAAACTGGATGCGTGCACTGTCCTGAGGAGATTCTGCTTCTCAATTAAATCGCCACCTGGCCTTCTGAGACAAAGTTTACTTTAGGGAAGGAGTAGCAGGAGTAGTAGAAAGGTTCATCAGTACACATGTCAACACTGCAGGGCTTTTGTGAGGAGATTTATACATGAAATCCAAAGCTATGCAGCTCCTTAGTTCAAACATTCTCTCCTCACTCGAAGCTTATAGAAAATCTCAACTAGTAGTAAAAAGGGGCGCTGAGTACAGGTCAACTCGATGAGGAGGATCCCCAGTGCTGCCAGTATGATAAAACTGGAGAGATTTGGATGCACTGCTGATGCAGGAATCGGAGAGAAAGAAAAACTGGAAGCTCTCTGCCATCCTTATGTCCTAGAAATGAAATCTCACTGAAAACACTGTGATGAAAACACGCTTCCATTTCCATTCCTTTTGGTTCTTCCTTGGGTTACCAGTTTTGCAGATGATATATATCAACATTATATTCACTAAGAAAATGCCACTTTATTAAGACAGTTGTATCATATTAACTTGTTTCTCTTTTAAACTTACTCTCAATCCTCCTCCTTCTCCTCCTGAACCTGAAGCTGCAATTCTTTTCTCTAGTTCTTCTTGCTTCTTTTTCTTTTGCTCTACAGAATAAACATTCTTAATACCGCGAGAGGAAGCCTGGGAAAAAATACATTTGAGGAAGACCAGTTAATTATTTTTTGGACAGAAACAAAACTGGAAGTTTTGTTGGCAACACCACTTTGTGAATTTTTGTTTTTGAGATAAATTTGAAACAGTAACTCAAGCTACTGTTGTGTAAAACTGGGCCTTTCAGGATATTTTTTTCATACTGTAAACTCTTGGTTCTGTAGCTATGTGAGGGTGTTTTTAATTTTATATTACTACTATATCCAGGTGAACATACTTTAACACAGTTAAGTGCACCTGGTTCACAGTCCAGATTTTGAGCCAGAACTTCCCATCCCAAAAGCCCCCCAAATTTTTATACTGTTTTTTTCCAGTGTTAGGGGTTCCCCATTCTTGTCCTTAAAAACAGAGCTAACCGGGAAAAGATGATTCAGGCAGTTAGGATTTCCAAGAACCCAAGCTGTTCCGTGATCTCATCACTTCTCCATCCTCTTATCAAACGGCTGCCTGGAGGTAGGACACATCTGATAGAAACTGTAGTGAGGTTTTCTATTCTAACATTGAATAAGTGGATGAGAGAAGGTCACAAACTCTGCAGAGTTACTAGAGAAATCAATGGGAATTTTACATGCATGAGAAAAAAAATGGTCCCATTATTATTGCTAACCTAGGCTGTGAGAAACCCAAGGTTAAATCCTGGTCTGTGACAAATATCCTAAGTGATGATCTACCCTTCAAACTCCATATGCATGTGTGGATAGCAGCACTGTGTCCTGTAGAAGTGCTCAAATGAGCAACCTATTAACTGACTGCTACCATGGGAAAACAGAAATGCCATCACTTGAAATCCAAGGCACTGATGATGAGCACAATTCACCTTACACTACTAAGATAAAACTTATCAATGAACAGTAAATTACTTAGACCCCATAATTTCTAGTTTTTAGGCGTTCTGAGTGAGCAAGGTAACCAGACACACTCTACAGCACACCAAAAAGGAAGTTCATGCTGAACAGAGAGTAGTTAAGAAGCATGCACAGGAGAACACTAAGCAAAGAAAGACATCTGGTATACTACCTTTCCCCTCCCAATGAGGAAACCGAATTAGGCTGCTGGCAAGCTATTTCTGTTACTCAACGTTCAGAGGCCAAAACTCTCTCAAAGACAGTCCTGAAAAGTTTCGGTAGATGCTTACCTCTTTGTCTTTAAAGGAAAAAAAAAGTAAGAGAGAGAGTAATACTTATCTCTTTAGTAGCTTAATGGCTACCACAGAGCTTCAAAACCATCCATACATTGCTTCAGATTTCCTTCCTCCCAGGAAAGGGTTTTAGCAACTTAAGATCTAGATGAGGACACTCCACTTTTACACACTTCTCAGGAAGTGTATTTTAAATAGCTATTCTTAAAAAAAAAAACTTTGAGATTTAAGGAAATTACATATGGAATGCTTTTAATAAGTAGCCTGATACAAAGCTAAGTGTTTTTACAGGACTCCGAGGTGTCACTCAGCTGTTGCTACAGCCATTAGAACCAGATCAATGTGTTCCTCATCAATAATGATGAATTTTTTATTTGACATATAAAATCACTAACACTCATACAAATAACTCTTCACAGTTCAGCTGTATTTCTTTAAGATTTATTTTCTGCTGGTTTTCGATTTTGTATGTTAAAAACTTTTTTTAGAGAAGGCTGGAAAGGAAGAAACAGGCTAAGGCACTTGCTTCAAATGTGATGAATTTCCCTCTTCTAACTGTCATTTCTTTTCTCCTAGAACATTTGCATCCTACCTTTTCTAACTTTAAGGATATTGAAGTAGCTAAAGCTTAGAAACCTTAAAAAAAGAACAAGTTCGTATACTCCTTTGTCTTTACTGAGATTGGATCCAAAAAACTTGCTCAATTGTTTCTATACTAAGAAATGGAACTTACAAGTGCCCACAATCTGCATTTGTAAAAGTATTAAAATGCATTACCACTTGAAATTACCAACAAAACAATTGTATGAGAAATATTTAAAAGTAGAGTTGTGTATCTCTTGTTTTCAGGTCTTATCAAAAAAGAACGGTAAACTTACTCTTCAATGCTTAGATTGTTTTCTAACTATTGTAAACCTTTTTCCACCAAAACAAGCTCAACTGTCTTGCAATGATATTCAAATACCTCACTTTGAAAATCTATGGCAAATAAATACATAAATACAGGTCCAATATTAGTACTTTGAAAATATTTAATGATCTCTTGCCTACAATCCATGCATACTATCAACCTGCGTTCCTGCAAGTCTTCACTATTTTCCACATAAGCTAGTTGTTACCTAAGCATATTCTGACTAAATGGCATTTTAACAAACATTACCTCCATCTGTCTCTTTTCGGCAGCTTCTGCTAGCTGTCTTCTTTTTATTTCCTAAATAAAAAGTGAAAGACAGTGAAATTCTTCAATAAATAGTCTGCACATTTTTTATGAAGTCTGAATTTTTAAATGACTCAGATCTGTTCTTAAATACTCAGAACTGTAACGTGAACTGTCAGAAAATGCCATCCTTAAGTCAATAAACATCATCTTTCCCTCCATTACCAGTCTGTAAGAACAAAATGTTTTTAATGACTAATATGCTGCAAGAGTAGCTGCTGACTTATCTGCAGTCAACCCCCACCAGCAGTCTGTATTATGCTGTCTGTACAACGCCTTCACTCCAAAAAATTCAAGCTGCAAAGAGAAGGGGGCATGACGCATGAAACTTCTGGTGTATGAGAAAAGAAAAGGCAGAGCTTTCAGGGTGAAGCTGCTTTGTGTTCTTCTTCCACCCGATAAAAATCTCAGGGGAGGGGTTCAAATACGTGGAAACTGGTAACTATTCCCATTTTGTTTACGGAGCAACTACAGCCAGGTTTGTGACTGTGCAGGGCAGACGTCGCTACCCGCGAGCAAATCAGAAGCAAGCATCGCTGCCGAGGAGCTGAAGTGCGTTTCCCCCCCGCCCCCCCCTTTCCAGTTAAGATCAGCGCCATCCCGTCCTCGGTTACAGCCCGAGCCCTATTTACACTAAATCCCCGGGGCCCTGCACAGCAAGCGAGAGGAGAGGCAGCTCGGGAGCGAAGGCGGTGGCAGGCCGCGAGGTGCGAGGCCGCTGCCTGCCGCCGAGGCCAGCCACTTGCGCGGGCCTGTTCCCCTTTTACTGGCGATCCCTCCAGCACTCCTTCTGGGGCGCACAACACACAAAAACAAACAAACCCTGAGCCACAGAAGCCGTTAACGTAGGGTGACGGGCGAGGCCGCCCCCACACCGATACCGACACCGCAGCGGCGGCGCCTGCGCACTGGGCCGAGGCGGGCGGCTGCCGGCCTCCATTTTGGTCGGGCGCGCAGCGCAGCCCCCCGCCCCCGGCCGCTTCCGCCGGCGGAAATGGCGGCTAGAGCCGCGGGAGGGGGCTCGTCGCCCCGCTTTCCCAATGGGGAGCGGCGCGCCTGAAAACCGCGGGGCGCCGTGTGGATCGCGGGTGGGAGCGGGGAAAGGGCGCTGCTCCTGCGGCCCCGCACTCACCGGGTCGGGCGTCTCCACCACGTCCTTGACGGCGCCGCCCATGCAGGGCAGGCAGAGCCCCATGGTGGGCGCCGCCGCGGGCCGCGCTGGCGCAGGCGGCGGTTGGGGAGGAGGCGGCGGCAGCCCCGCCCGCGGCTTGCGCCTGCCGCTGCGCTGCGCTCGGCTGGGCTCCGGCAGGGCCCGCCCCGCCCCGCCGCGGCCGGGAGGGGCGCCCCGAGGCGGCGGCGGCGGCGGCGTCGGGGGCGGGCAGGGCCGGGCCGGGCCGCGGGGTGTCCGCCGGGGTTAGGCGTTAGGGAGGCAGCCTGCGGGTGAGAGGAAAGCGGGGGGGGGGTTAGACGTCCTGAAAGCCGGACGAGGCCTTAATGCGATGGGTAACAAGTACATCAGGGAAATCGAGGTGGGGACAGATTGGGGATAGCTGAAATAAAAAGCATTTTTTGTGCTGGTGTCTTCTAATGCTTTTTTTTTTTTTTTCTTCTCGTGAGCTATAAGCACCCAAGAAGACGGTTTTCACGTATGCAGTTGAGATATGGGACACTTAGGGTGACAGGGAATAGTAAGGAGCGGGTCGCCAGAGGGGAACACACCACACCCGGTTTGTACCTGGCTGCCGCTGACATGGATGAATAACCTGATAAGAGGGGTTAGACAAAGACAACTACAGTAGCTTTGTATCTTATCTGTTGTTAACAGTTTATTCTGGAAAGTTGCAGAGGCAAGTTTGCCCCAGCTGCATTGCAGTTACAAAACTGAGGATTTGGTCATGTACCACATGAAGAGAGCTACCAGAACAGAACCATAACCCCCTGCCCGTCAGTTGCCGCTACGGTAAAGATTTGGTAACGATCAGTGAGTGACGTTGCTGTTTAAACAAATTTGGGTAATGCCAGAAATGGGAAATGTTTCCTGTTAAAGATACTTGCTTTCATATAAATGTTGAAAGCATGAGCTTCCATTACAAGGGGCAGGGTCATTGACCTTGTGCATTACTTTCTGTTCAGTTGTCACTTGAATTGATAAAGCAAAACAGAAGAAACTGTCAGAAAAGGGCTGTGAGTTTCTGTGAATGGAAGTGTTCCAAAAGGCTCTCAAAATTACCGAGTAAGGGTATATGTAAGCTGAACCAGCCAGAGGAGATTGTGCTAGAACGTCTTTTTCAGCCGTAATTCTAGGTAACAACAACTACTTAGTTAGAAAACTGATTAGGTTCTCTGCTCTTTTATTCAGTCACTGTCACTGTGAAAGAAAGGTTTCTAAATCACAATTTGTGATTGGCTGTTACGTATATGGAGATACATCTCACAGTAAGCACTGGCAAGCTGAAGGTTATGCCCTTAGTTATCGCTTCTGAAGGTTAAGAGAATATTTCAATTTCAGTTCACTTCTATTTGTAACATTAATGTAGAGGTCTGTTCATTTGAGGGTGTGGAAAATTAAAAACAATAAACTAAATTGAACTCATTCTTTTGGGGCAAAAGGGACAATCATCTAATTAATTGCAAGATCACTCTGGTAAAACTTACACAGGAATTCAGATTCCGCTAGAAATATGCTTAAAATGATAATTAGCATTTTCATTTCCTGATATTATGCTGCCATCCACTGGTGCTGACCAGAGACTGATGCTACTTCCACACACTAGAAACAGGTATTTCTGGTGAGAAAGCATTAATTACACTGATACTGCATGTCTCCAGGGGCCTTCTTGGCGTTAGTGGAAGGCTTTTGATGTCCTAATGCATAAACCTGAGACTACTCTTTCCCCTGGCCAATCGAAAATGCACTTTGTTATCAAAAATAAAGCAAAATGTAGCTTTTTAACATTGAGCCACAGTATCAAGAGGCAAATCCTCATGAGAAATAATACATGGCCATCTTCGGCTATCACAGTTTCCACTGTCTACATATTTTGCTTTGGTCCAATTGTATCTGTTTCAGTACCTGACAATCCTTTGTTGCCATCATATGTGTTCACATGAAACGTGAACTTGAAAGTTTTTGATTTTTGTGTCTGTAGGCACTTCTGTCTCCATTTCTTCCCGGTTGGCTTGATCTGGCAGTTCCAGCTAAAGCTGAGCTTTGCTGTGACCCTGGCTCAGCCCAGGGTTCTCCTCTTTGGTTGATGGTCTTGGGGCAGCCTCGTCCCGTGGACCTCTGCGCCCTCCTGGCTTTGAAATGCCATCTTCTCCCTCCTCTCAGCTCATAAAATGAAACTCCTGTTTTTCAGTGCACCTTAGCCTGCTTGTCAGCCACTCTGCTTTGACCTTGTCCCAGTAGCATCCTGACAGGAATTACACAAGGCGATCTCTGCCCTACCCCTACACGGCTTTGGAGGTGAAGCTTGTGTCACCACATAGTGCAAAATTAAAAATTCCATATCTGAAAAATTAACATAAACTGTTAAATGGGATAAGCTTTGAATTAGATTCACATTAAAGTTTAAACCATGTTTAGGGGCATGCAGTTTAGTCTAAATACTGCTTGTACTTCACGCTCTAGTATGCTGTTAGCAGCGCGTCCTGAGTGTCCTTCTGAAAGCCAGTAGTGATTTTCCTGTTTCCAGATCCATAAATATTGTCATCATTGCTTGCAGTTCTTCGCGCTTGCATGCACTGTCTTTTTTACTGAAGAATGTAGCATGTGGACCTAGGGAGCCCGTTCCTTGTGCTGAAGCAAGACAAATATCTGTCGCATCCAGCAGCTTTCAGCCTTTTTTGATTTGCATATGCAGCTGAGGAAAAGACTATTCATATTTCTTTGGTAATGATTTATGTTCATCCTTAGATGTATGTGATTTTTCTTTTCCGATTCTAGGATGTTTTTAAAATGCTCAGGTCGTTTAGAAAGCTCTTAGTATAGGTGGTTTAGTGTCTTATTTTGCCTTCAGTCTTTTGCCCTCCTTGGGATGTCTTGCTGAGCCTTACTGTCAGGAACTGCCATGCAAGTTTCTTTCCTTGTTGGTCTCCATTGGTTTCCTTTGTTTATTGATACTGATTTTCATATCGATTTTTTCCCAGAAGTCTTTTGTTCTGGGTCTTCTGCTAATTCTCTTTCTTTTCTTTACAATTTTGCCACCTTCTCCTCTTGATTAGTTATTTATAGCAGGCTCCAACTATGGCGTTACCCTGTCCTGCATTCAGCAACGTTTCCTGTATTTTGGTGTTTGTGTATACCTACCTCCCTGAGGGATATATGAAGAATATAATATTTGTTCTTCATAAACAGTGCAACATCTGTCCAATTTTTCTGGCCTCTGTGTTTCTGCACAAAGTATATCTTTTTGCACCTGTGTTTTAGTCCAGGGATTTATCAAGTTTCTGATGTCACACATTATTGTAGGGCACTACAATATTGTTTATTCCCTTCATGTTATTAGTTGTCACAGAGGTTTATCGTGTTGCTAAACTAAGTACTCTGAGGAAGTCACAGCATGGCGCTCGACTTTGTGAAGTGAACATCAGAAGTCTGACTGTTACCATGGGAGATGGGAGGCACCTGGGAGGGCGAGGGCGAGGGCGAGGGCAGCAGGGGGCTCACCTGCTGCCCCTCCCTCCCCGGCGAGGCTGCTGCAGAGCTGCTCTGGTTTGGCTTCCCCCAGGAGCTGCAGCGGAGGTGGAGGTGCGGCGGCGACTCTGCTGCTCCCGTGTTGTAGCCTGCCAGTGTTTAACTGTCCTCCTTCTGCTTTGTAGTGAAAGTACTTTTGTACTTCTAAAACATCAATGAGCTTTTGTTTTTATAGGTATGCAAATCAAATCATCTAGTGTTTGTCAAGCTTCAAGTTAGAAATCAGGCCTTCTTGGGTGGATACCATCCCCTGCTGGATCTGTCAAATGATAATCCCCCAGTGCAACAACAATATGCTTTGTTTCACTCTGCACCCGAAAGGTTTAAAGGAAGATGTAAGCATATTTGAAGAGAACTTTTTTGCATAGAGAAAGAGAGCAGCTTTCTGGTAGCAGGGGCTGATAAGATTCAAAACTGAAAAGGTGAGCGGCACAAGCAAAACTTTGACTTTTAAAACTACATGCTTAAGGTATTCAGAATGTTCCTGATAGAGAAGTAATGGGCAGAAGGGTGACAACTTCTTGTTCCGTAATCTAGGGTTTATAAGTTATCCCTGAGGTTTTCCATGTTTATGCTTTTACTGCTGGAGTTCTTAGGAATAACCTTCCAGTGAAATCACTTAGTTTGAGGCGCGTTAGTAACTGGTTTCTTCCTGAGTCGTCCTGGGGTAAGTTTTAAGGAATGCTGACCATCTGCAGTTTGAATTGAAATCAACAGGAGGTTCGTGCGTTCAGAGGTGCTGACAACTGGCAACAGCTCAAATAGGTCATAAAATACGAGCGCAGCTTTTGTAGATGATTTGGGCTCTGTCCGGGTAAGGAGTTAGCCTTAGAGTCTTTCTAAGTTAGCCTTAGTTAAGAGTCTTTCCTCTGAACTCCAAGAGCCCTATGAGGAGTGATAGAGAGCTCCCTGAATTGCAGCCCCAGGCTGTGGCCTGGAGTACTGAAGCTGTGGGTAGCTGTGTGATGTGATAGCACTAATAAAACGCAGAACTGTCCTGCGCTTCTTGGCTGAGCTGATCTGCATTGTCTGTGGAACAATTTCTGAAAACACATGGCGGTTAGCCATCTTTCTCCTCCGTCTTAATCCTTACCTGTCAACGTCTCCTTTTCTTTCTCCTGGAAACTTACTCCGTGCGTGGGATATGTACAGTACAGAGCATCCTCTGCTCTTTCGCTGTAAAAGGGGTGCAGCTCATCTTCAGTAAATAACACAGCGGTGATCACTTGGCAGAGTGAAGTGTGCTCTTCTCAATTATGCATGCCAGTGCTCTTTGATTAATTGCATGCTGAGTATTTCTTGACATTGTGCGTTCAGAAATACTAATGCCTTGTAGCTCAATAATAACAGATGACAGTTTTTGTTTTGTTGTCCGCTTCCCCCACCCCACCAAAGAATACTGTAATGGAGTAACACTTAAGTAATGTGATCAACCTAAAAAAAAAAAGAAACTAACAGTGACATTAACAGTATGGCACATTCTTTTTTAATGGGATTACCAGGTTAAACAATATTAGTGTGATGCGTGTAGTGGTTTTTGAATGTCTGATTTAGCAAGAAATAGGTATTTCAAATGCCAGTGAACTTTCTGCAAGTTTTTGGCAGCTCATTAGAAGGTGTGGCAATTCAATTTCAGTTGTAACAGTTTAGTTATGATGACATTCCTGTAAAAGTGATATTTACTTCCACCTTAATCTGGCTTCTGTTCATGTGGTTTGCTGTTTAGCTCTCTTATCTTTCTGAGGTCCAGTAGGTGGTACTGTTGGCACAAGAATTTCCTCTATTTCCCAGCCTGTAGCCACATTGTCCATCTTGTTTTGTTTTGCTGTTAGGGACAGCGTGGCTCTGCATAGGAACGAAGAAGCTACTATCTGTTAAATTTCTAGAATGCCAGAAAGCTTTTCCTCAACAACTGTGACGAGGCCTGCGAGGAAAGATCAAGGGTGGTTTTGCCCTGTGCTGCTTTGGGTGCAGCAGAATGCAGGTACAAGGGAAATTGCTTTAAGAACCCTGGCTGGGAGACTCCAAGGTTGAAATCTTTCACTTTCAAGATGAAAATCAACCTTTGCATTTAGTCAAACCTACCCCTTAAGTGCCTCTTTCAACAGCTCCCTCTTCTGAAATACTGCATCTCACTATACCACTACAAAAGCACATTTATTGGCTACGAGGTCTAAGCTGGCACAGCAATTTCAGTGTTGATCTTTGAATGCGGGAATTGACAGTTAATGGAGAAATAATATTGCTGCTATTAGACGTAAACCTAGAGAGAAAACTCATTTTTGACTGATAGTTTAACAAGTGATCGTGATCACGTAATTATGTATTATTAAAAAAAAAAGAAAGAAAGCCTGTAAAGCTGTTATTACTGCTGTTTAGATCAAATTATAGTTGTGGGAAATAACCGAACTGTTTTGTTTCTTGTTTTTATTAGCTCAAAGGGAGGTACGATATTTATTTGACCTTTAAAGTTTATGAATTTTTCTTCAAGAAAGAGTCAAATGACCGTGACAGTAGTTGAGACTTAGTCTTAACTGTGATTTGTGAACCAGTAGTGCTCGCTATCACTATACGTGTTAACATAATTCTTAACAAAGAAATATAGCCTTCAACAGGAAGGGCATGGGACAGCTTAATGCTAAGCAGGGTTAGTTCTGGAAAAGTAATTGCAGCCTCTGTGGACTTCTGTTTTAAGTCTTTGTGACCCTGATACGTTAGTCTATGGTAATTAGCCGTCAGTTGAGATATCAGTAGGGAAGGATTGAAGCTAATCAATGCAAAGCTGCTCATTGTTTTTTGTGAGTGCAGGTGCAGTGCTGACAGGACGTTGATGTGAAGCGTATGTCAGTTGGATTTGCTTAGCACGCCTCCAGGTCTGACAGTCTCCGCGTTAGTTCCACTAAGTCAGTCTTACTTACTTTGTTTCTCCTCTCGCTGTATTGTCACATATCACCATGCTCTCTGAGTAGTAAATTAAAGGTGAAAATCAATTTCTGGTTGCAGAATAGTTCTTCTGTCCGTGTAAATGCCACCTGCGATAGAGGGGAACACGCTTTTGTAGCCGCCTCAGCAAGCTGGCCTGAAACGGACTGTTCCTCCAGTTGTCCTTTCCTGTTCAGGTCTATTCACATGCCCTATAAAATATGCATCATTCAGGCAAGAAGCAGACTGGCAGCAAGAAACAGGCAGGCTCTGTTATTCGTCTGTTACACTGGGTATATTGCAGCTGGGCTGGCAGTGGTGCAGGTTTTAGATCCTCAGCTTTTGTTCTAGCTCTTTCATTCTCGGGTGGTTCAGGAACAGGCGTGTGTGTGAAAAGTCTTTGGTCCGAAGGGCAGTTTCTAGAGATGTGTTGTTTATTATTTTATTACACCACTGCTCAGAGTCTGCAGCTATGATATCTTTTATTCATAACATTTTATTTATATATGGGAAGATTGATTCCTGCAATACAGGTTATGTAGCCTTAAAACATAAGTTGATTCTTAACTCAGTACCCTGTTAGTAGTTCCATGAAAGTCCGTGGTAAATAAAAAAAAGATAAGCGTCTGCTCTTACTTTTGAATGAAAATTGATTGTGGGAAAAGACAAAAGAGACAGCTGCATGATACAAGCACGGTTTAGTGATTTAATGTTTGGTGTACGTCTTAAAGGACAGTATCTCAAGAGTTGCTTCCTAAAACAAACTTAAATTTGTACCACTCTGGAAACCTATGACATAAAAATTTCCAGAGTGTGTATTTCTAGGACAATTCAGAAAACTAGCTGTTAAATCACAGACTTATCTTAACTTTAAACACCATGTATTTTTATATACATATATGTGTATACACGCACACATATAAATACATATATATACATGTACATATACACTATGTATTGATATATGTATGAATGTTAGCAATGAAATACTAATATTCTTTAATTATTCACTGTACTTAGATGTATTCTGCACGAAACATGGAAAGACAAGGGCTCTGTAAAAGCAGTCAGGTTAAAATACACAATTATACTTGATAACTCACCGTAAACATACTAGTTGTTGCTTTCAATGTCATTGAAATTTTGATTTTTTTTAAAAGAACGTGACAATATTAAGGTTTTTTTATTCTAAATTGCTTATCAGAGGTGAATGAGTATGGTGTATTGCTTATTTGTAGAATACAGACACAGATAATTCGTGATCACTTTGTGACTTTCTACAAATCTCTCTTAATACTTTGTGAATATCAGGCTGCAATCCAAGCTACGTGTAATTTATGTTTCGAGAGTAATACTTTGCAGAGGTCCATGAAAGCTGACCCCTTTTAAGCTAAGGCCGAACCTACTTCATAAGCTTTCAGCTAATCTTGGTGATGTTCCCTCATTAGTAATGAGTCCTTCTCCGTTATTCTTCCCGTCGTTCCTAATGGAATGCCATGATCTGCCCTGCAGAAACAAGACTGTGTGTCTGATTTAAGGATGTTGCCAGGTGCTGACTCAAAGCTTGAACACTGCCTACAAGCCTTCTGTCCGTACTTTCTTCTTCTGTGCAGAAAAGCATACATGTGAAGCATTGACATTGCTGGGGAAACTCACTGTCAAAGTCAGCGGTATCATGTACTTGAATAAAATCTGCAAAAGCACCTGGAAATCCTCCTCAAGTGACTGTCCAGCATATAATGATAAACTTTAAATCCTAGTAAGGCTCCTTTGGATTTTTTTCCCCAGCTAAAGCAGCAAAGAATGCTTTAAGGTATTGTGCTTGGCATGCTCATGTGATGCAGTTATCACTACACAATACCTCAGTGAGATGATACTTAGGGACTGCCAAAAGAGTATTTGTTACAATCACCACTTCAAACAAATTTGCATCATGAAATATCTCATATTTGAATGCAAGTGCAATTAAAACCAAGCAGGAATAATTCACTGCTTTTTAAGGTTGATTTACACTTTGTTTGCCCTTGTACCTCTACATAGTTTGAAAAATCACTCTGCAATAGACTCATTTACAAGGCATACAGCAAGGCTTCTGCTTTCTGCCTCTAGCATGTTAGAAGAGGGAAACCTCTTGGAGTCATTGGGCTTAAAATAGGTTTTAAAACACTTAATGTAGACCACTTTCCCATGGTTGGATAGGAATGGGAGCAGATGATTTTTGGTCTTTGTATTTTCTGTTTGGATTCTGCAGGTGTCTGATATTTTGTACCAGTTTCTTATCTTTAGTACAGAATGGATTTAAGCTGTCACACAGCTGACCTCCGCATGTGTAATAACCCTCGCCAATGCGAGAAAGGTCTTCACAGTTTGCTCCCTGCTGTAGTATTGTTATTCCTGGAGACTGGTGGTGCTTTAACATATCATGTTAAAAGGTGATATTCTTACTGAAGTTTTGCCCTTCTCAAAACACTCTCTTGATCTGGCTGCTCTCCTGCTTTCCTGTTTGTGCCTTGTACCGGCTGACCGTTTACGAACGTGTGTGTGTTGTATAGTTGCCTGTTCAGACTTCAGAAATCCATAGGTCCTTGCAGAGTGCTGAAAGTGTTCAAGGACAAAGCTGTGAGAGCGGGGGCGTTGTGCAGAGTTCTGCAAAGGCTGGGTGACAGTTTTGTAACACACACCCTGAGGACAAGTGAAGTTGCGTGCACGTGTATGTGTGTTCTGTTTTGTTTGTTTTTTGTTACCTCTTGCATCCTCTCAATGGGGCATATTGGTATTCACTCATGCAGTTTAAATCAGTATTGGGGGGGGAACAACGACAAAGGCGGAAGGACACATACATGCATTTCTTTCCCTACCCCCCAGTCCTGGAAATGTGACTTAAAGAATTGAGCCTTTACATTAAGAAAAAAGTAATATACATTTCCATGTACCAAAACAAAGCATCAAAATTTGATACTTGCAATTAGCACACCTTGGAGTGTATGACAATGTACTTGACTGAAATTAGCTTTTTTTAAGGGAGCATCAGACTGGTTCTTAATTTACATATCACTAGAAGCTTTATCTTTATTCTGTCAACAAAACTCATGGTGCCTGTTCTGGCATAATTTGCAGTATTAATGTGAAGTCATCATGAGGGCCACATAGCTGGCACCCCGATATCAACAGTGAAATTTAGCAAAGAAGTCATGTCCAACTCCTGGACTTCCATCTGTGTATCATGTGTCCCCCCCCCACGAAAATCCTGTTGAAGTAAGGTTTAGGTCTGTTCATTTGCAGGTCTTTATTTGCAGGTGTTTACAGAGACAGGTGTCTTAGCTTTCTATATTGGTCCCTGTGACTGTTGATATTTAACCCCATGCTAGAAGAGAACGGCAGTGGACCGAGGGAGGAGTTCATGCTCCTAGCCCTTTACAGGCCTCTAATTTGCACTCATGTTAATTCAATCATGTTTTCACTAATCATCATGTAAAGAACAAACAAGCAGGCCACAAGCTTAAACAAGCCTTTGAAGGGAGGCACTCCTAGACTGTAGCAGAAGCATGTGTTTATAAACACACACAAATGCTCAGTGGGCACACAAAAAAAGTTTGCCTTAAGAATAAAAAGGTGGTTTTCATTGCTATAGAAACTCTTCAGGAATTTGCTGTGTCTCGTAGATAGTTTGCCATTTTGAAACAGGCTCAGCCGTAGCATTGTTCATATGCTTTGGAAAGGACACCTTGGAGCTGGTCTTTAGCTGAGTAAGCAGTCCACTGCTTTGAAATGCTGACCGCAGAAGGGGGGTAGGTACGCCTTGTCAGAAGAAGCTGACACAAGAGTTTTCGATGATACTTCACTCCTTCATCCTGTGATAGTTTAGCATTTACACTCACATTTGTGTCATGTCCTGCCAGTGTCTCAACTTTCACTTTCTTTTTTATGTATGTATTCTCTCAACTGCTTCTTATCTTATATTTTTCTTTTTCACTGGTGATCTTGCAAAACCCTCGTTCTGTTACACTGACCTCTCAGAAGCGTACTCTCTCAGTTCTGCACTTCTCAATGTGCTTATTATAGACAAAGGTGGTTGTGTCACTCTGTTCAAAAAGTTTCCTGACGCTCAGCCTGACAAGTCTTGGGTTTCGTCTTTTTCTAGTGCTGCCAAACTTGAACTGCTTTGGATTTAAATTCTTCATGTGGGTGTTTGCCTCAGGCTGCCTTAGTCTGAGGAGTTTAAGCAAAAACTTTGGCTACTATGAAGAGTATTTGGGAAGCAATAAGTTGCATATTTAATGCAAACAACAGCTCAGAGAAACTCTTGTGCACCAAACCTCTAGAGCAAAGCTGGTCTTACCCTTGTGTCAGAGGTGTGACTTGGGCTGTTCCAGTGGTAAGCTACCAAATTTCACCCACTTCAAGATATTGATAAACATAGGGAATAAGTGCAGTAGAAGGTGACTGGCTGTGGAGAAAAAGCTGCGTGGGTTTTAAAAAAAAAAAAAAAGAATGAGTAAGTGGGAAATGTAACTACTCCATGGTGGATGAAATTCTGGCTCTAATTTAAATATTATTGACTGTATCTTCAGAAGCAATATTCACTATTTCTAACTGGCTGCAGCAGTTAAAGAGAAATGCTATCTTTTCCCTTGACCATAGATCCAATCTGAGTCTCTTTAGGGTAATATTTCTATGGCAATATTTTACATGTTTGTTCTATATGGTTGAACCCAGAATTTGAGTTCAGATAAACTTTATATTCCAGGCAAGTAACAGCTTTAAACTGAATTAAGACAATTATGAACAACTAATGCAGAATACTTTACTTTTTGGTGGTATATCAATCATACCTCAGACTGCGAGTCACTTCCAATTCATTGTTGTATGTATAAATGAATGAGAATTATAAAGTTGTCTTGAAGCCTGCCCAGTTATCAGTCATACTGTCTTTTCCATATGAACGGCTCTTCAGACAATGAAAGAAAAGTTTCTCCAAACACTACAGATTGTGCTTACTCTGCTACAAGCGATGGTGATAAGGTCTGTAGAAAAACATGCTGTATAGATTTAGGAGGCTCTAAGACTCAAGGAATCTCAATGAAATCCAAGCTGCAAATTGTTCATGAATATTCCTTTGCAGGATTGCAAGTCTGCATTTTTTTTGAACATATTACACTTTCTGCAACTACTTTTTATACTCGATTTGATAAATCTGAGGTACAACTGAAATATTGGATGTATTATCAAAATCTCATACCATATTACAGGAGCCATTGAACTGTGGCAGTGCTGGATTCAGAGCTGGCACTAGCTGAACAATCAGATGTTAATATGGTACTGTGAAAAGTATTAATATTACAGGTCTTTCTGCTAACTGCCATGACTTGCTAAAAAACCAAACAAAATAACAAAGAAAGGACAATAAAAAAACACATCAGACATGAATTCTGTTGATCTTTTAGGCTGACTATTGCAAAAGATTTGTACTTCTCTACTAAGATATGTTTTCAATAGTGCTATGTTATGCTTCCTCTTTCTGTTAGGTTTTGGTTATTACCTGGTTAATGGCTAATTTCAGCTGTTATTATTTGATGTGTATTTTAGCAGAAAAAATAACTTTGGCTATAACTGGATTGCAGAGGGAAAGGTGTAACTTATAGCTGGGTCTAAGGAATTTATGAAAACAGACACAGATCTCACAGGTGTGAAGTGTGCTTGCAAGGTGATAGTTGCACCTTAAATTAATGACCAGTAT
Source organism: Struthio camelus (assembly GCF_040807025.1). Lineage (NCBI taxonomy): Eukaryota > Metazoa > Chordata > Aves > Struthioniformes > Struthionidae > Struthio > Struthio camelus. The sequence continues at coordinate 30,433,442 of NC_090946.1, read as the reverse complement.
GCCCAGTGTCTTCCACGACAGTGTTACTGGTATGCTATATAAATTGAAGATGATCTTTCACAACATTTTCACCCTGATGCCTTTTAAAATAGTATTTTAAGTAAGGTTTGGAATATATTTATATTCAGTACTTGAAATCTACATTTCTCTCTCTCTTATATATATAGTGTATATATGTGTGTGGGTATAAAATAGAAATTATATATACACATAAATATATGTAAAAACTCTTTCAGTTGTGATGTTGTGAAAAGTGCAGCCATAGCAGCACATCTTCTCTTGGGTGCTGGTTAGAGTGCAAATTTAAAGCAAACTAGGAGGGGTGCTGGTGAGAACACTCCAGAGAGCCAAGACATGACTTGGAAAAATACTAGTGAATATTAAGCTACACCCGTGAATGTATGAACTGCTGTGTAGGAAACAGAAGAGGAACCATCAAGTACCATTAGAGATCTTACCTGTGACAAAGTTTAATGGCAGTCAAATAATCAGTGTATTGTCTGAGCACAGATGTTTCTGAGAGCCTCAGGAATTGTGTCTAGATATTTGAAGGATGAGTTGTATCTCAGCTCTTAACTAGTAATTCTAAAACCAAGCAACTGATTGTTGAGAAGAAAGATGGATTTATAATGCTCTGAGAGACAGCTGACCGGTTCCTGTTGTGACACTGAGTTTTTGCTTGATCTCCGGGTTTTTGATGCCAAAGAGTCAGAATGCATAGTACTATGCAGAGACGGTGCTTAGTAGAAAATACATGAGTAGTGATCTGTGCGATTTTATGCAGGACAATATACAATACTGAGATGCCATTTTAGGACTGATGGGTTCCTAATATTTAAAATGATCCCTTAAGAAAATGAAAGAGGCCACAGGAACTAGTCAGACTTATTTTGGAAGTGCTAATATAACACAGTCTTTTGACAAATCTTTCATGTAGGAAAAGCGTCTTCCTGCAAAAATTTTGGTTATAGTGATCAAATTTGTGTATCTGGACATAGATCTCATTCTCTGTTACTCTACGTTTCCCTACGTTTTATTAATTCATGGGATTAAATAAAGTTAAGGTATTTTTTCTGCTGAAATTAATTCCGTTATGGAAAGTCCAATACGTTTAACAAGAATGAAACCAATAAGGTTTTCCACAGAAATTACTTTAGAAATGTGCATATTTTAAAGGAATTATCTGTTTTTTAAAGAGGTTTTTTGAGCCCTTCTCCAGAATTATTGTAGGGATAGAATTCTTTGTTAAATGCCAGAAGGTACTTTAAGACGACTGTTCCCTATGTGATACTCAAAACTCCTCCAAAAGGGGTTTCCATCATAAACTGTGATCTGTAGATTTCAATTTAAATAGAAGAAGAAGTAGCGTTTGTTTTTAATTTTTTTTTTTATTTTTATTTTAGTGTAACTTTAGCAAAGCAGGTAAGGGAGGGAATGATGTTTAGCTTTCAAATGTTTAAGATATACATGGCTCATACCTTTGCTGCCCGTGACCTGGTTTGAACCACAGGAAGGTGGCTACACGGAAGGTTACCAGCTGCAGGCAGTGTTTCAAACACCTGAACGTAATATGTAAATATAGCCTGACATCATCTTGCTCACTTACAAGCATATTCTAACCCATGGCAAATGTGCGTTCCGCTTTTTTATTATTTTACAGATTAGGAGAAAAGAAGTAGTTCAAAACTTCTAGGGAAGTTTTCCACATCTTCATTCCAAGGAATATCTGTTTCCAGCCCAGGACAAGGTGCTCAAGCTCCACAGAGAGAACGCAGGGTATGCTTAATCCTTATTTTGCAAAGTCTCTTGCCAGATAAGTGACTAGTTCCCTCCTTGCCAATCTGCTTTGGTGCCTGACTTTCTTTCCTCCTGTATAAGGAACGTGTTGAGTAACATGGGGCTTTGAATCCTGTTTTGAGGGTCAGTATTTTAAAGTGAGGTACTGCAATAGCTTTTCTGATGTTGAAATGCCTTTATAGATGTAGTTATGCTATATGAAGGCTGATTACAGCCTAATACATTGATCGCAGATGTCATTACAAACATGTAATGACTGTAGCATGCATGACAGCCTGCAGTTATGGGCCTTCATTGCATAATTTTATTCTAGTGAGTCTTTCTTGTTACCAAATCTAAGATGATAAACTGGAGAAAACAAAGAAATTCTAAAAAAAAATCTATTATTAAAAAGCTAGAAGCAGCAGTAGGGGTCTGAATATGTAGCCTGTGTGCAGTTGGAGTGTCTGCAACGCAACTGTGTCAGAATAGCACAGTGTGTGCAGTTGCTGTGGATGTCGCAGTGCTGCTGTTTCCTTGCTGGAGAACGAAGATCCAACAGATAAAAGCAGCTCCTGAATAATTTCTCTCTTAAACATCTCTGAAAAGGCATCAGGCTAAAGAAAGGAGAAAGAAAGTTTTGAGCCTTGGGAAGTAGCAGCGTTAGAACGAGGAAGGAGGTTTTTGTGGTGTTCTGATTGTCACTGGCCGAAATGGGCTTGTCAAAGGAGGCTTCCACATACAGCACGTTTTGCAGAGCAGAGCTCAAGCGAGACACCGATCAATACCCATAGCACTCAATCAATATCTAATGTTACTCCCTCTTGTTTGTTCATTGGATAAGGAGCACTCTGGCCCATATTAAGAAGCTGAAGCCCATGTTAAAGAAAATAGGAAGACTAGGGAGCCAAACTGAGCACTTGGTATTAGGGTGAATCTGGGTTATCAGTTTGTTGCAGGGGATTTCTGTATGCATTGGCTCCATAACATCCCCTGGAGGTCTGGTGACAGACAGATCTTCCTCATAGTATGTTAGAGGAGTTTAGCACGTGAACCCACACGGTCTATACCGTTGTGGAATATTGCTGTGTAAAAGATCAAGGCGAAAAAAATGCACCCTGATTTCCTTGAGTCTCCCTGGAGAATTGCAAAGTAATCAGGGTGCTATTTAGTTTTGACTGGTAAATTGAAAAGACTTGACAATTGCATCAGAAGACTTAAAAAAAAAATTCTAAGAAACTTTTGGATTAGTTTCACTTCTTCCTTTGTTCTCAGGCTAATTTCAGTTGCAGGTTTTGACTGCTTGATGCAAGATACTTAATCTGTACTCATGCGTGAACAGTATTTTTGGAGTCATCTTTCCCAGTAGATTTATATTTGCCTTTAATAAAAAGATTAATTTTTCTGGTTTAAACATTGTACCTGCAGTATGGAATCCTGACCTTGGACAACAGCCTTCACTAACATGCTCTATGGGGCTATTTTTGATGTGTTTGTTTTATGTGCTTCATAGGCTTGTAGTACCCTTGCAACTAATTTAATATTCCCCTCCTCCCACCCCTGAAGTTTGTTTGCAATTGGAAGTATTTTTCAGATTGCCTGCTATACGAATTCTTCACTGCAAAGGACTTTCACTGAGCAGGTCACTAGCCAAGAGTGCGAGAATGGCAATTTACAGGTGTCCCAGGCCCAAGATGCCCAGCTTGAGTGTGAGAGAGATGCAGTAGTCATAACCAGATTTCAAAAGGCTCTAAAACATGAAAGTATTCATAAAATACTCCCACTCTACACCAGCAGATACACTCATAGCAGTGGGACAAATCCTGAATTCTATCACTCTTTACTGCATTGGGATGACCTACCAAAGGCAATTCAAGACGATGAAAGGAGAGCAAATTCTCTTGCACAGGAAAGATTTAGAGGACGTGGTGGTCAGCCAGAGGCCAGGGAAAACTATGTGGAGTCTCTCCTTGCATTGCAGTACTCGCTTTCCAGTCCTAGTAGCTTATGAGTGCAATGTAGCTGTCCTTACTTGAAGCTGAGTATTTTATTTCCCATTTCAATTACTTTTTTAAATGCGTGATCCATCAAAACATTTTAGCATGTGACTAGTCCCAGTGATGCAGATGGAGTCAGATCAGTGTTTACAGTAAGACATGTGGCAAGAAAATACCAACAATGTAAATATTGTATTCGGGTACAAATGTGTATCCTCTTGAAAATATACATTGATTTAGAACAAACAAAATCATGCTTATCTCTTTCCTTTCCCTTAGCACTCTCTCCTGTGTTACAGGAATGCTGACTACCTCCAGGATGTGCCTCTCTCCTCTTTGGCACGTGCATCCTTTCAAACCCCTAGGTTGCAGACAGGAAAGGTAGATATTTTTAGGTTCCATCTGAGTACTGTCTCTCATGATGAAGTATAGATCAGCTTGAAACTTCTGTAAATCAACTTCTGTTGATTTACAAAGCAAATCTGTTCTGTTCAGTCCAGTTCATTGGAACCAGCTGTTAAAATAACAGCCAGTTCCTGAGCTAGCTGCTAAAGTATATTGCCTCAAGCAAGCTCTGCTTCCTGCTGCTACTGCATCTTTCAAGAGCTGTTGCCAGTGTTTGTTAGTAGACTGTTCAGCTTTGGTGGGGTTTTTTTGTGTGTGTTTTTTGTTGTGCTTGTATGTAGGTTGTTTTTTTGTTTGTTTGTGTGTTTTTTAGCAGCTTCAGGAGGCCCTGAGTGCAGCGAGTCCAGTTGGTTTCCCATGTTTGGACTCCTTTGACCTGAAATTATTTTGGTAGCTCTTCTCTACCTCTGTGACGTAGGAAGTGAGGACTTCGTCCTCTGTGCACGTCTCCAGTGTTCGACAGATGGCTTAAGAAAACTTCTGTACTCCACTACTTAAGAAGACTCTGTACTGCAGAGGTTACAGGCATACTGTTGGAGGAGTGTGCTTACAGACATATTAGCAATTTGGTCAATGAATTCGAATAATTCAAAGTTGCCTGGAGCAAAGGATTTGTCCTCTTCAGAATACCTAACATTCATTCATTTCATTCATTACATGGCGCCTGCCAACCAAGTAGGCTGTCTTTTGGTAACAGAAGATGCGTCTTTGTTTTCATGGAGATTAACTGTGGCTGTAGGAGGCAAAATATTGTTGTAGGTGGCTAACTTTAGCATTTAAGATGGAATATTCCATCTTCACAGCCTTCCACTGTATTCCTTTTTTTATCTCAGCAAAAGGCAAGAATAGATGAAAGAATATTTTCCTCTTCAGGGGTATATTAGAATTCACTGAACGTTGCATATTAGACATCCCCCGCCCCCACTGCCTCCTCTTCCCTCTCCACACAGTTCTTTACGATTGCTTTAGGTATGCAAGCGATAATCCACTGTCGTGGATGTTTTCCCCATGCAGATTTTCTAAATAACTACCTGTAGTGGTAGACCTGTCTCCTAATTCAGCGCTTAACCATATTCTTTTTCGAGGTATTTCTGCTGCTATTCAGCCCTCCCATTCTTATAACTCTAACTTCTGTGTGGAGAGGAAAAATTAGTTCCTCTAACCAGCAGTAGCATTCAGAGAAGTCTCTTTCCTGTGAAATGGTGTGTTTGGACTCTTGTCCAAAACTTGACTCTCGTCATTCTGGGCTGGTTCATGGTTAGTCCCTGTATAAGGTTGGTGCTCATGCTGTTTTATTAGAATAGACGAGCTGTGAGCGAAGCACGTGTCTTAAGTCTGATTATTTCTCTGAGGAGCTCGTTGCCTGGTTATCGTTGTAGATTTTTTTTTATTTTTCCCACTTCAAGAATGTCCTCCCCAAGCCAATGCCTTGACAAGCAAGGTGACCCTTATGATGAATATGGAGATCCACTTTTCCAAATACGGTGCTAGAACACCTGCTGAAACTGTTCTAGTACATCCGTGTATGGCTCCTTCTCCCACCTCTTTCTCTGAAACCAATGTGACATTTTAGCTGCCACTGCCAACAGCTGAAACAACTATATCGGTTTTCTGCCTCATGCTGAAACTTCAGCTTGAAAAAGTTACGGGTAAAATTGGTTTTTGGAATCAAAAGTCAGAGAAAGCTTGGCGTATCCACAATTAGTTGAATTGCGTTGTTTTCTGTGGGCTTTAGAAAATTAAAAAGCAACAACAGACAAACAAAAAAACAAACAAACAAAAGCCTGTAGTGCTGCAAGTCAAATGACTTTGTGAAGCTAGCAAGACAAGAGCCCCACGGGGATACTTTTACCATACCAGAAATGGTCCCTTCTTAGGCTTTTTTGTTTAACTCAGGCAGTATAAGATGGGCCCACAACTGCTTCAGGTTGTGAAAGAAGGGCTCTTTCAAGCATGAATCCCGTTTTGGAACCCCTCTGTGCCTTGAACGACAAGGATTAAAGGCACCAAATCTCAGTGAGAAGGTTTTGGACAAAATCACTGAGGTTTGTATTGCATGCTGACACTCTCTGTACTGTGTAAATCTTGCAACGGCTTTCTGTGGGCTGAGGATCCTTGCCGAGTCGAGGGCTGGAGCGTGGCAATCTCTTGGAAACCTGGGGAGCAAGGAGAGGATTCGTTCCGCTGTCTGCCTGCTGGAAAGAACTGATCTTCATCTTCAAAAATTTGCTGTGTGAGCTGTTCCATATAAATTGATTTACTATGTGTAATATGTTAATAATGAAATAAACTATCCATCATATTGAGCTCTTCTGACTAATAATAGCTCTGGAGTGCGCTGAGAAGTCTTGCAGCACTTCAAGCTTTTTTTTTTTGGTTAAAGATGCTGCAGTTGCGTTAAGTGGTATATGCTTGCAGTGGCTGCTGATCTGTTTAACGGTTCTGTGCCTGGAGAATTACTGGTCAGGTATTGAAACTGTTCTGTGTGTATTTTATGGCTATGCAGATTTTCAACCTTTTATTCCTTTTAGGCAAGTAAGCCTTATAAAATTGTCGTACAACTAAATGCAAAGACCAAATTCAGGAATCCTTTTCCACCTAAATTCTTAATGAAATCAGTACAGCAAATCCTGTAGCCCTTATTCAGTGGAAGGCTTGTTAATTTAACGCGGTGTCCAGCCCTGTATCAGTTATTTTCCTTCTGTGGATGTATGTTCCCCCTTCCTTTCTTTCTCTTGAAGGAAATTTGGCAGCTGGTCTGTCCCAGAGGCTGTGAAATATTGGCAGGTTTCAAACCTGAGCGTGTCAAGGTCTCTGAGCGTCCGTCAGTCGAAGGGCAGGCGGCATTGCTCTCGCGTTCGCTGGAGCCAGCCAGGGCGGTGCTAGAGAGAAACTGCCGCCGTGACATAACAGCTACAAGAAGACACTTCCTGAAATGCCGCCTGTGAATGTGCACTAATATTGGAGATGGTGCAGGCTGTGGCCTCAAATATACTCCGCCACGTCTAGAAACGGAAGGAAAGTACTAGACCCGTGAGCCTGCAAGTCCTTCCCTACGCTACAAAGCCTGAAGCCGAGGGTCGGTCAGCTGGCTGTGGCATCTGCCGACCCGCGGCGGAGAGTCTGCGCACGCGTTTGCTTTTGCCTTGGTTCTGGAGTAGCAGGCTGGTCCAGTCTTCAGTGCATGAATTTGCCAGTGCTTAGACTGAGGCTTTGGACTACGTGATTCAGAAGGCAGGAGATTTCTCCTGAGAGAAGAAGGAAAAAAAATCCCCAAGCCCTGACCTTCACACTGCTCTTGTCCCTCATAATTTTGGTCAGGTGAGAACCGTTAGTACCATGTGTTTGCAGGACTGAGAGGTGAGACTAGTTCTTGGGATGTCAGTCCAGGCTTACAGTGATGTGGGGGGACCACAGCAGAGCATTTAAACTTGGGCTTCTTGGCCTCCCAAAGAGCAGGGATTCACGTTGTGCCCTGGACGGCTCAGGCAGGTAGGTCTCTCCTGAGATCAAATGGGAACTTGAACATTTTCAAGTGGTAATCTTTTAACCCCTAATTTGGGCCAGCTGCTTTATACTTCACCAGTTAACAAATTAACTATTTGGGGCTATAGCTTTTTTACTGAAAAACAATTTTTTTTTTTTCTGACTAGAAAACCACGCTCCCAGGAGTTTCAAATGATACAGTAGTAGTAATTCTGGCAGGACGTTTTAACATGCAGCCCCTGGCTTATTTGCGGTGTTTAAAAGTCATCCGACTAGCATCACTTCGGAGATCCCCTGCTTAACGCATTATGTTACTCAGTTCATTTGCCCTGCCCTTGTTACCTTTAAAAGGGGAGTTTTGATGTTTCCATTAGCTTGGGGCTTTCTGCGAGAAATGAGTTTGTGTTCAAATGAATGGTTCCTTAAACTGGGAAGTGATTTTTTTTTTTTTTAAAGTATTCAAGAGCCTGTGGCTTTTTCTTACAATCAAGGCTGCAAATGGTCACCAGTTACAGGGCATATTTATTATTATTTAAGGAGAATCAGGGTTTTGAGTATTTCTTGCAACTTTGCAACTGAGGTATTTTAGTTTTGAAATCGTTCTTTAGTGCTGCTTTCTTTCAGTAAACAAACTTGTAGATTTTTTTCAGCTATACTTTTTGAAAATGGGAAGAACCTATGTGTTTCTTTTTTTAAGCTATTTGTTACATGCATTCATATAAAATTTACTTTTATGCCACAGAGACTAGAAATACAAAAATACCATAAAACACATTTTGGGATTCATAGCCATTTGAATTGTGGAGGGTGTAGGTAGCATTTTAGGAGTTGCTTTTAAGTAAAAATACATTTATGATAGCATATTATGTTGAAATAGATAATACGCTATTCTGAGGAAGAGCTGGAAGTAATTTAGCTGTGTTATTGTGATATCCTACCTAAAGTAGTTCCCCCATTTGGGGAGGAAATACAATGAATCATGTATACCTGTTTGTGAGTGGATTAATGCATGCATGCTCATCATACTGTGTATCAGATGTTGTTTGCTGCTCTTTGAAATTGCTCTTGAATTAACATAACAAAAAAATTGAAATGTATCTAAAGAATCCTGATTAATATGTGGCTGATGTAAATATGCCATAAACCTGAAATAAGATGTAAAAGGACAGCAGGAATCTCATGAATGCATCTTGCCGGGGTTAACCTCTGGGATTGAAAGATATCAGGAATGATTTTTTTAAAAGCCTATACATCTGGTGGAATTTCCTGAAAAGGATTGTTTGAAAATTGTACCTTTCACTAAAGAAAAAAGTACCATATAGACTTGCATTTTAATTGGGGAATGGAAGTATGTTGGGGAAAGGGTTTTTTTTTTTTTTGGTGTTAACAATGAAAGAAAAAAGGCTTTGTGATGAATTTTTAAAGAGGCTAAACTTGGCACTGTCTAGTTCCAGGTTTATAATCAGGTTTTCTGACTATTTGTACCCCACTCCTGATTTGGTGTCTGTTACACCTTTCGTCCTTCACTTTAGAAGAAATCTCCCTGCTGGTATTTTACGCATAGCGACAAGAATCACCATAGATTCTCATTTGGTAAATGATGAAAGGGTGCTGAAATTCTGTAGTTTCTTCCGTTATTCTGACTGCTACAGTGAGGTTGGTTTTGCTATTGAAGAAATAGTATTTTTCCTGAAGACTCTGTATTTATATTTCAAGTTTCTTAAATCACAAAGAGAGGAAAAACAACCTGTGTGTTTCTGGAAGCTAGAAGACTTTTTAATCCATTTTTAGCACTACATTAACCCACAGGTTTACTGCAGTTTTGCTAACCTGCTCATTTAAGTTTCTGAGTGTAAGATGTAAATAAAAATCATGTTTCTTTTCAACAGCTGAAAGTCTACTTGGTTACCTACTTGGGTGGAGAGTGTGTTGCAGTGATACAGTGCATGCAGCTTGCACAAAAAAATGCAAGGTCTTTTAGTGACAGGGCTCTGTTTTCAGGATCCTCCTCAAACATATATTCGTACTATTTACATAGGATAAATGACCAAAGCCAGTTCAGAAAAATTATATTTTAAGTGCAGTATAGGTCCTCCTCCTTGCAAAAAATCTCTGAGCACAGAGGAATGGATCCTGTTACAGTATTTTCCATAGACCAATGAAAATCTAAGGTGTCGGTGATTGTGAATTATGAAGTGAAACATATTTATTATGGAAAAAGTACTTTTGTCTCCATCAAAGTGACACGGCAAAAGGGAATCATAAAAGCTGCCTGCCAACTTGTTGTTTACATGCTCCAGGGGAAACTCTCCTGCTGATCATTACCCTTTATTTATCATGTCTTTCTGATACTTAATACATGCCTCTAACTCTAATCTTCGATTATTATGCTGATTATACTTTGAAGTCCTTTTTGAAAGTAATGCCAATGTTGGAGTAGTTGGACAGATACAAACATCTGGAGGTCTAAAAAGATAGTTTTGTTTTTCCCTCACCATGTCAAATATAATTTCTTTCCCTTTTACTTATGAGTGTAATTAGTCTTATTGACATAAGAAAATCTGCTTTACCAGAAGTAGAATTAGTGACGAATCAACTGTGAATAGCAATAAATAAGCTGATTCATCAGCGAGAAGTCGTCATACCCCTAACCGCATTAGCACAAAGGTCTATTTAAATACAGTGTGAAAACAAATTTATATATCAATAAAGATAACTAATGTGAAGATTACCTGTGTATGTCATCTTTTGGAGATGAAATTGCCTGTGGTAGCCGTGGCATCTTTAAAATGAACTATTCTCAACGGAATAGCTTCCCCTCTCTGCTCCAAAACGTTAGTGATTATGAAGAACACTAAGGAGGTGGGGGGGAAATCCTCAGTAAGCGGGTTTCATGAAATCTGACTGCTGTTTTGATATACAGATAAAAAACCTCCACTCCCCAAGAGCCCAAAGGAAATTTGTATTCATCGCCATACAGACTAATGAAGTATCTTTTCGTGCTGGATCTCCTACTCTAGGAGACGTTCTCTTTGCAGTAATAGCAGGGGAAAGGAAGGAAGTCCAAAGTGAGGGCACAGGGCTCTGAGCAGAGGCAGGCTATTTCTGCTTTGGAACTTTTTTCAAATTATTAGAGAACGTTTTGAAGTTCCACACAAAAAAATGCTGTAAGGGGTAGTCCAAGATTACCAGAGTATTAAGGCAGTGCATGATTCCTTTGCTCTAATAGAGACAACTGTTTAATAAAACAAAATAGATCATTAAGATAATTAAAATATGTTGTGTACAGGAGACTCCATGCACTATTTAGTTTCCTTAAACACTTGATTAACAAGCATTAATACTAGCTCTTGTTACTTCAGAGCGCTTAGATCCTTTATTGCTTGCTTTATTTTTAAATGACTTTAAGAGAGCAAGAATGTTTGGCAGGAACAAGGAGCTGGGAATCAAGATGTGCTGAGCTTTTTGTTGTAGCTCTACCCGTGAATCTGCTTCATGAGATGTTTTCTGTGAACCTCTGCTTCTGCTTTTCTCAACTGCAAGATGGGGATAAACACCTGCCCAGTTTTCTGAGAGACTTAACTTGCTTCTATTTGCACAATGCTGTAGTACCCTTGAGTAGGCAGTTCCGTGGCAGTGCCGAGGAATTAGTAAGATGATGATTATAGATGGTGCGACGAAAATAGCTATGATCAAAGATTGTGGGGACAGGTCAGAAGGAAAGGTATGAAACCTAATTGCCAGTGCTGGGCTGACACTAGCTGGGGAAGATGGGGAGCTCGTTTCCAAAACGGAGTCTGTGATCGTTTCTCCAAACGGTAAAGGACTCTCCCCCTCAGGAGAATTCTGCTACCCTTTGTGTGGAGGAGGCAGCGTTGTTTGTTTTTTTGGAAGGGAGTGGCCATGTCTTACTGAAAATTGAATGCTAATTAAGAAATTTTATGTTGCAGTGGCTATCTCTGTACTGGTAGCTTGTGGGAAATGCCAGTGGATGATCTGCTGTGTAAAAACTGGTGAAGTTTGAAAATGTTTCACTGTTTAACTCCTTTCCTCTAGTGTTCTTTGAGTGATCTTTGTCACTCATCATAGTGAAACGAAGGAGAAGGACATCTGAACATGCATAGCTACATTTGACTGATAGTATCTAAAGATAGACTTTGTAGAGTTGTGCTTTACATGGACCACAACAAAAATTAAATGAATTTCAGAATAACAACGTTATTTGTAGTTTCTGGCTTGTATATCATGATTGTATCCATCTCTCCTTTCTAAGGTGTGCTTCCTCTTCATGAAGACGTCTTTTGTGACTGTTAGACTATTGCAAAGAGCTTTTCCTCTGAAACTCAGCACTACCATAGTAGAACCAGTTCTGTAAGTATCCAGTCCTTTCCAAACACCTTTGATTTTTGATAGAAAAATCATGCAGACCTCTCTCTGATCTTTTTACGTATTACTGTCTTTGGCAAAGCTAACTGAAATCTCAGCCCCTTTCCCGCTGATGTAAGATGATTGTGTTTGTATAGTCCTAGACTTTAGCTTCTGGCTGTTTAGAAACAATACTGCTTTCTGTTAGTTTTATCTTCCTTTCGTCTGTAGGCTGCATAAAATGCTCAGGGCACAGACTACGTTAATGTGTCTCCCAATTCTTGTTAATACAAACTTGTTTGCAGCGTTCTTTTTTTCAACATGCACAGGATTTTCCTCCATCGCGATCTGCGTGTTGGTCATCACCCATCTCATCACAATTTCTTTCCTGTGTGTTCAGTTCCTCGGGTTGTCGGCAAGATTTTTCATGCGCGTGCACGGCTTCTGTAGTGTAGATGTGTTTGTATCCCGTTTTCCTCATGTCTTGGTGAGACTTATCTTTCTCCCATTTCACAGGATGGTTTGTGTAAGTCTGTTAAGAAGCCCAGCCTAGGTGAGAGAAACGTGCTCAGAGTTGTCAGTCTAATCCGGTTAATGTAGATAAGCTGTGACTATGTGCCACTGGAAATGCTGAACAAACCTCGAGGCTTTGCCCTTATAGTAGTGTTGTTGTAATATCAGAATCTGTCGTACAAGCTAATGTTTTCCTCTGTAGTGAAAGATTTTTAGTGTATCCAGGTCATCTCTGATTTTGGACATCAACAGATATCAGCTGAAGCACTCAGTGCTATGATCAAGAACACTTAAATCCTTCACAGATGAAGCCTGGAGTAAAATTGTGATCCGAATGTCCCTAATAAGGTAGGGAGAAGGGTGAATTTGGGGTTATTAGGCATCTGAAACCTCAATGTCAAATAAGATGGGTCTTTTATGTTGATTCTTCTCCATAATTAAATCTCTAGCTATGAGGTAGGGATAACGGGGCTGGATTCATATAAACAAGTGATAATGATTCTATAGTGAATGAAGCTTTGGCCGAAAATACAGCATGCAAATTGCCTTATAGATAAAAATTCTGTTTAAAAAAAACACATAGGGCCCCCTTCCCCCCTCTCATCCCCCAAAAAACCTCATGACGCAGGAGCTACTCTTAAAAACTCAGGCTTTACTTACAACAGTTTACTGTTCACAGAGGTATATAGCTTATAATTATAGCAACTTAAGCTACTATTACATCTAACTGAGGTTGTATATTTGCCAAATTTACTGGCAGGTATTCTTTCTCTCTCTAATTCTGGTGTCATATTTCAGAAACCATAATTTATTTTCTTTTTCATTTTTTAAAGCCCTGGGCAGCCAGGCTGTGCCAACCTCCATCTGAACCCAGCTCTCAGCTGAGCTGGTGGTTTACTGTATCTTATGTTGTGTATCGAATGAGCTTGAGATGTTAGTCATTCCCTCTCCTGTGAGCTGGACTGTGGACTAGCGTAGAAATAATTTTCCTCAGTTTCCCCTTGGCCTGTTTCACGGTTTCCTTTGCTGGCAGTGAGTGAGTCCCACCTGAGATCTGCACCTGTTTGAAGAAAGGTAATTCAAACGCTTCCTCCTCTTATTCATCTTGTAAGGCTAGTACAAGTGTGGCAGCCGGACTTTAATAGGCCCTTTGCCAATGTGGAAGTGCACTTTCAGCAACTAAACCTCTTACATTTCATGTGCTCTTTTTCTTTTTCTGCATCTTTGTTAATGGTACAGTAGAAAGCTCTCTTGCCATTTATTTTACTACAGAGAGCCAGTGCTGCCTTACTTGAGTTAGAGATTACTTTTTTTTCCCCCAAACTTCCACCCAATGAAATCCTAAAGAAAGAGCTGCCTGGTGTAATTAGTGTACTTCTGGGCACAGTAGAAGGGCCGCCTTTTTTTTTCCCTTTTCTTTTCTCTTGCTCTGTCTCTCTCCAAGAAGTGTTACAAGCTTCTGGTCTGATGGATGTTAGCGGTCCCCAGGACTCGAGGATAGATTATGTGGAATCATCCTATGAAGTTTACTGCAGCTCAGCTATGCCATTTTGCAACAGTAACTTTAAAATCAATGTGGAGGAAATGTTCAGATGAATCAACAGGTGAAGGAATGATAAATAAAGGTTCATTGAAACAAACAAAAAGAAGCTTTAAACGCAGTCAAATGTAAAATGACTCCTATAGAAATAAGGAGCATGAGCTTACCTCAAATGAGAAATTACCCTGCAAGGCAATGACTAAAAGGACCTGGGAGTAATAGTTTACAAGCAACAGAGCATATGTTCTCTGTGTGATACCATAACCAAGCAAGGCCGTGTACTCCTTAGGGGAATGAGTAAGGGAGTAGTAAATCGGAGCAAGGAAGTGATTCTTTTTTTACAGCGCTGGTGAGAATGGTGGTACTGGTATACGGCGCTCAGTTTTCAGTGACTTCTTTTTAAATTGTGACACTCAATTGATGATGTAAAAGAAAAGTCTGACACCTTTGAAGGCAGATGAAAATTCATCATGATGAGAGAAAGTTCAATCTATTTGGTACTTTAAAATCAAAGAAGAAAGGAAAGAGGAAGTTATAAGAGACAGAATGTATATAAATATAACAGGAGACATGTTTCTCCCCCCTCCCCGCAGCTGTTTACCAAAGCTCTTTACAGTCCAGCTGTTCCCAGCCTGACAAATTCATGCTGGAATAAGTCTTTTTTTTTTTTTTTTCTTTTTTTCCCCCTCTCTACCCCCTCCCTTGCCTTACATTGACATGATTAACCACAAAAGCTAATTACTGGAGAAGCTGTAATTCTTTCCCATGATCTCATTGTGATTTTAAATAAGACTGACTGCATGTGGGGAAGATGTGGTTTAGCAAATGCACTTTACTGCATTCAATGCAGCAGCAATTGTGTGAAAGACTAAAGCCTCTGGTATTACAAACCTCAGGGTAAAAGAGCTAATGGTCTCTTCTGGATTTATTTAGGAATTCAGGACCTGCATGACCTTTTCTATCATATCAGGTTTGTACTGTGCCACACACTCCCTCGTGGTTCAGGTCTGTGTTTTGGGGTATAGGCTGATTAAAGGAATCTCTAAATTCTCGAAATTTCTTTGCTACTTTTTTGCCATATAAGCACTTGATTAAGTATCAGGAATAAGTATCAGTAGTAAGCATCAGGAATAGTAAAATCAATGCTATGCATTTTCTATTTACCTGATTTTGATTGTTTTTAATATATATAATATATGTGTGTGCGTGTATGTATATATATGTGTGTGTGTATATATATGTATCATTCACACTATAGTCACACTGGACAGCCTCTGTTCTCATGAGTAAATAGGACTTCCTGCTTGCTATGGTTAGTAATAGTTTAATGTACTGGATGCTGCTTAAGTTTCAGTGCAACTTTTGCACACATGTAAACATCATGCAAAGATGTAAACCAAAACAATAAACATTGTTAGGCTGTAGTGGAAAGGGTGTTTATTAGGCCACTTAACTTGCTTTTAACCTGACTAAAAAGTTGAGATAGGTTGTAATAATTGACAGTACATTCTAAAAGGTCTAAAACATTGCTATGGGTGCCACTTTTCTCAACGGACAAGTACCCTTTCTGAATTCCTGCTGCTCCTCTGCTATGCTCTCAGAGGCCTTTGGACACCAGATGTTGGCCGTTTAATCTTCAAAACCAGGCTCTGAGTGAGGCATGTGGGCCATGTCATAAAATCATTTCAGTTCTTTTATTTTAGTTGACTTTTTATGCACTGGCAATCCCTGTTACTGTTGTCCTTCCAATTTTAGGTTTGATGTGTCAATCTCACAGCAAAATTCATCTCAAACCAACAGGTTTCAAGGACAGCAATATATATATTTTTTTCCCCCTGGGGAATGCTTTATGGGTTCACTCAAAGCATTGTGGACAGTTCAGTGGCTGTGAGCCAGACATTGTAGGCTAGGTCTTAGGCTGGTGTAATTGACTTTCACAGTTATTGCGTCATTGATCTGAATGAAACTACTATGCCTCTTAATAGCTTAGGATCGGACTTCTCTCTGAATCCTAGAGCCTGAAAAATTCTGTATGGTTATCCGTCCAAAAAAGTACTGAATTGTATCTCTACCTGCTTACTGTAGCTATTTTAAAGTGCTGTCATGAACTATTTATGAACTATGTCACCATATGTTTAAAATGAGTAGCCCAATGATCTGTTTAATAGAGTTCAGAGTTGTTCCATAATAAATATAAGAAGAGAAGGTGTACTTTGACTGTGTCCCTGCAAATTGCTTTCCTGACTGAAATATGTATTTCAGTCTGTGTCACATAACAGTAGAAACGAAAACAGCTGTAATGGATTTGAGCTCTTAGTCACCGTGGGTGAATTTCTGATACTCTGGAGATGCATTGCAAGAGAGAGAGGTACCTAATGTATAGTTTATTAGTTCTATTTTATTTGTATCATGTTGCTTATTTTGTCCTAGTTTGCTTAAATATTCAAAAAGGGAGCATGAAAATGACATATATTAGAAATGTGTTGACTGTCCTGGTAAAGCGAATTCCAGCACACTGAGGCATTTTCTGGTCTGTGCACAAAGCTGATAGCTTTGGCACTGGGTCTGTTTTTCTACCCAGAAAAGCTTTTCGTATGCTTGTGTTTCCTATTGAAAATTACATTTCCAGAGAAAATAGTTGCTATAAATTTGGATAGCAGACTACTATGGCTTTTTCAGTAAGCACAAACATCTATCATTCAGCTAGCTATTTGTGAACAGCTTACAAATACAGATAATGGGAACTAATGCAACAAATGCAACTCTAGCATTTTATTCATCTGTCTGCCCCACGGCAAAACTTACATTGCTGTAAAATTTTATTTTCATTGTATGTATCACTAGAGGTGATCCCCAAATTACTATTTCTGGAGCAAGTCCTTGGGAATCAAACCTACCAAATTCCATCAGCAAAACAGAAATGACTTCAACCATCTGACAAAGCCAGTGTACATTCATTATAGCAGACATTTTTTGCGTTCAGCTAGCCCTAGGAAAATAATTACAATGGCTTGTGGTTACAGCATAAGCAAAGATTTTTCTCTTTTTCTTCTCATTAGCCTAGTGAGAAAATTTAGATGTGACTATTCCTGCTGTGACTATACAGTAGTGGTTCATTACTGCAAGAGGGCTTTTTTTGTAATACATCATACATATGTGTATTGCGGCTAACTTGACATTTGTATAAACGACTTTTTGAGATTTGTAGGAAACTATTACTTCTATATGCTGCTTCCCCAATCATTATGTCAGTGTGTCATTCATCATTTATAAATATTATAGCACAGCAATAACCAATCTCTTATCAGAGGTGTGGACAAAAATGGTTTTTAATTTTGCATGATAAAAATAATTAAATATTTCTCTACTCATTTATACTTTGACTAGCCCCTTTGCATAAATCAGCCCCATTCAGTTTCTGTGGTGTTTCTACTTGGATTTTTTTTTTTTTTTTGGACTAGGGTAGGGATAGCATATTCGGAAGCATGGATAAACCTTCATAGATGGAAAGAACATCAGTCTACTTAAGCCGATTCACTTTGTGTAGAAGAGTTAAATATTCGTTGGTGTAGCAAATGGAGCCAGCATGACTGTAAAGCCCAGTGGTTCTGGTAGTTAGCTGGGAGATAAGGAGGCATCCATCCTAGTGCCTGTTCTGTTGAACGCTTACTTTATATTAAGCATTCAGTAAAGCAGCAAAAAAAGCTGTGTTTCCCTGCCTAGTAATCAGACACCCGAACCACTGGTCTATGAATCCTTTTTCTTCTTTTCTTGGCTCAATGCGTATTTAATTCATCCCTGTGAAGTCGATTATCTTCAGTAGAAAAGATTGAAACCACTGCCTTTCCCACCTCAGACTGCCCCATATCTAGAGGTTTAAACATTTCCCATGATATGTGGCCACTTGAGCTCTGTTCCATCTTTTGATTTGCTTATCTGCCACGTCTTCTGTGACCGGTTTAACCCTGCATTAGTGAATAAAAAGGCTGAGATGAGAAGAGAGCGCAGCACCATTATTGTCTCTTACCCTGGAGCATTATGCCCACATATACTTGCAGATCAGCTACCAAAGGGTCATGGAAAGGTAATGGGTGCAAGAGAGCCCAGTTTGCCAGACCTGGATTCACAAAGCTAGGCCTCTACTGATGGACACTGCCAGGACTTACGTAGCTCTTGGAAATGCTTTAGGAAGAGTTTTAGGCATATGAGGCATGTTAATTTGGAAAACTTAAGCCCTGTGGATTTTAACTGACTCTTCAACTGAACAGAACTAAGGTGGGGAGGAACCTCTTTATGGATTCGGTATGTATTCTTTTTGTATTTCATTTGGCTGCCAAGGGAGCGCCTATCTCTGCCTACTCTAAAGAAACAATAAGACAGGGATGTTGAGAGGCTTACACCGGTTCTATAGCACACAGCATATTGGGCTCTAGTTTTTGGTGACTATGTGCACAAAAATAACTATGTGCTATTTTAATAGCCCCAAAGCGTTCGAAAGCTGTTTGCACATTGACACATTGCATTGTTGTTTCTGAGCTGTGGGAGGAAAGATTTTTGAAACGTCAAACTCACACTGGAGTCTTCTCGACTTTGACTTGCTTGTTAAATGATCAGGGACAGATACACTGAGTTAGCCTGGGCTAGAGTTTGGTTCGGAGAGAAGACTTAAGCAGATGCAGCGTATGGACAATGAAGGCTTCAGAAAGGCTATTTGATTATGACGCAGAGACAAACCCTGCACGTGCAAACAGTCAAGAAATGTTCTTGTTTCTCCTATAAAATTCAAGAGCAAAACCTTCACTGGGTGAGTGGTTCAGGTTCAGACAGGAGGATCCAGAAAGGATAAGCTAAAACATTGCTCACCAGGAATATCCCTTAAATTCTTGTTGCTTCCCCAGTGTTAGTGCCTGGCGCTATCACGTACATTGCATTCTCTTGGCAAAACCCATTAATCTCAATGGAAATAGAATTCAGTATACTATTATTCAGTATTTGTTTTGTGGCTGTAGTGGTATCACCATCAAAACTGGGAAGAAGTAATACAGTTTTTAGTTTTCCCAAATGGGAGAAGAACTATTATTCAAATTATGTTTTTATAGCTGTAATGGTATAGAACATAACACATCTACTTGTACTCATTTGGGGTATTAAACAGAGGAAATGTTGCACTGAGTATTGGAAGATTCTCATCTTAAACATTGATCTTGTTGCAATTATTTAATGAAATGCTTGTACACATTTCTCTTAAGGATAAGAGCTCTGTGTTTTGAATATCTGTCATATGATAAGTTAACATATTGAGCAGACAGGCAGATGCTGTTCCTGTATGTAAGAAAAGGCTTGGAAATATTCCAAAAAATAGCAGTGAAATTTCTTCCCTGCAGCCTTGTTTTATTTCTGATTAGATTTAGTACTCAGCTGTCTGGGACATGATGAGTTATTTTTATCTTATGGAAAATTAATTTGAATTACTGCATTACATGTGATACATGTGAGCTGCAGGGAAGCAAAGTATAACCTCGCTCTATAATAAAGTGATATTTGGAAATATGGAGCACTAGGCTTCTAAATTCTCATTGCTGCCTGATCTCATACGAGTCCTTATTTGCATGCTTCCCTAGGGAAAAAAAAAGTGACATGTATTCCATTTTTAGTTTCAAAAGCTACTGCAAGAGAGCAGTGGTAAAATGGGGAATTTTTTGAGTAGTGTTACTTAAGTGAGCCTTTCTCTGGGTCAAGTTACCTAAATGAGAGATCACACTCAAACGATTGCACTTAGTCATTTCTCTCTCCTGTTGTTCCTTTGACCAGCATTTAAATAGCTATTTTTGGGCATTATGAGGTTTCAGAGTCAATGTGGAGTTTCATGTTATTTAAATACAGACAGCAGAGAACATAAGTATTTAACTTGGACCCTGGAAAAGGAAGTAAAAGCTTTATCCCAAAATACTGCCATAACCATTTCAGATACCTCTGATTAATGGTGTAATATTCATGGACGTAAGTTCTTACAAAAGTGTCAGCTCACTTCTCCATAGGCATGGTACCAGTTAAACAGCCTTTTCCGGGGTGGTTTGCAGAGAGTTTTGATTCTGCAGTGGATCAGACCAGAGATAAGCATTAGTTCCTGGTGTCAGCAGTGCTCTAGCTTCTCAACTCTAGGCAACAAAATAAACAGCACTAGAGCCCTGGAGCTTAACTGTGAGATGTTAGCAAAAATCTCGCTGGAAGGTCTTTTAAATTTCTGATATCCCTGTGCTTTGTTATGCTGACTCCTGTTACTAGCTCGTTAGGCTTTCTGGTTGTCATTCTGTCTCTGCTGGTGTTTCACTTTCTCTATAATACTATGTAATGCTTAAAAAGTCTGAGAAGTATACTGTTTTGTAATAAATACATAAATATGTATGCTTATATGAAATGTATTTATATAAAGTAGGGTTGATGTGATTCACATATCCTTTCCTACTGAAGAACATTACTTCTCAGGTCATGTGTGTGTACTTAACCGGGAGTGCTAAGCACGCTTTGTTTGTCCAGGAATTTTCTTTGGGGGGGGGGGGGGGGGGGGTGTTAATTAGAAATGCACATACTATCGACTGCATGGAATTTCTATCATGTGTTGCTCTCTCTGTGGATGTGATCATGGATTTTTAATCATTCTTTTAAATAATAGAAATAGATCAATATTTTCTTGAATCCCAGCTGCAATCAAAGTTACTGTTTTATTGCTTTAAAAAAAAGAGTACTGACGACTACTTAGTGATGCAAATGCATGTCTCTAAATGCAACAGCATTTTCTTGAAAGTTAACAGATATTTTAAGTGAATAGTAACATAGGCTAGAGTCCACTGGCAAAACATCACAGCAAGTCACTCCTCTGTGTTCTACAGACTTGTGAAAATATTGATGACACTAGGCACATCCCCCAGTCTTCTTTATATTTTATTTGCTTTGTTCTTGCAGGCTACAGAATCCCTTATTTTGCCATTGTGCTTTTCGGAAACGTTTTTCTGATCTTCTAACGTTTGCAAATGGCTCCTACATGTAAAAGAAATGGTAACCACCAAACAGTTTATTGCTTAAAAAATGAGAAACTCGGTTACCTCCAATAGAGTATTTAAAGCTTCTCTCTTGTGTGTTTGTCTGTTGTAAAAACAATGCACGTTTCAGCAGAAGATGCTTCAAGGTTACATTAGAGTGTTTTGCCCTATTTGAGTTCTTTAGTTTGGGGTTTTTGATTTGTGTAATGGTTCACCCCTACTGTTTGCAGTGAACTTGGGAAACATGACATCCTATTTTGTCTTGTTCTCCAATTTGATACATTACTCTATTACAGGCACTAAGACATACAGTTCTGTCAAAATCTGCTTTGCTCTACAAAAACAGACCCTGACCCAGAGATATCACAGTCATAGAATGATTTTGAAACAGGCTGCGATATATTTATATCTATGTTTTGGCTCAGAAAGAGCACACCGTTTTCCAGCATCTTTTTTTCCTTCCCTTTTTGTATAGATTGCATCACTGCCTGAAATAGGCCAGATGGCTGACCAAATTCAGTCTGCACATAAGGTGACACAATTCCTATGTATTTGAATTAGCTTGTGCTAATTAGATTTTTTGTATATTATATTACAATGATAAGATTATTTCTAAATAACAAGAATGGAAGATAACTGACAGAATCAGGAGAGTCAGGGAAAATATATAGAGAAATAATCATGAGACCTGTGTTAAATTTGAGTTTTTATTTGATTTTTGAGAAAGTTTTATCAAATGGAAATACTGAAATGCTTGCTAAGACATGGTTTTGTGTGTGTGTGTGTGTGTATACCTGAATTCACTGATCCCTGTACTAATGCCATAGCTGATGCTCATCTTGGAAAATCATCTAAGGAACCATTGCTGCATTTAATAAAGATGAGGGTTTATATAGAGAATACTGGAATCATAAAACCTCCAATTCTCTTAATATTTAAATCAAGTTCCAGGGCATTTAAATAATGGTGTACTTTTTTCAGTCAGGAGTTATGGCATGATGCAAAAAATGTTGGGTGAAGTTCTTTGATTCATATGTTTTGATGGGTTTCAGACTATGTAATACCCATTATTTCTAGGACAATATGTAATTGAAAGGCATAAAGTAAGAGAACTGTGTGAAGGCATGTTCAGAAAATAGTTCTTTCTGGAGGGAAACCAGACTGTATGAAGAGCAATCTGATTCAATTTGGGTAGGCTAAATATTAAATTAGCGATTGTGTGGGCATGCCTGAAAACTGTAGCAACTGAAATTGCTGCAGTTGTAATTGCACAGCTGTCCATTTTGTAAATAATAGCCTTGGATTTTTTTGGTATCACAGCTGTTGCTCTTTCTGCACATATGGGAGATTCAGCCAATTTTTCCTATCAAGAATTTTTTTTTAAATCAGGACCTTGTGAAAGATTTATCTGCACAGGTTACATGAAAATTTTCAATTAATATCAGAATCTGTGTGTCCAACCTATCTCCACGAAGCAGCATAACGTCACAGGAATTGATTAAGTTGAACTAACAACCTTTTTTCAAATATTCTTCGGCGCATGGTGCATATATATATATATATTCATATGTACATTTATATACATATATCTGTATAAATATATACATATATAATGTTTTGATTGCAGTATAAAACCTGTTTATTGTAAACAGGAAAAACTGGAAAAATATTTAAGCTTCTTTGCTTTTATTTTTTTTTTTCATGGTTCATGTTCTGCAAGGATTTCATGGCTAATTTATGTAGAATGTTGCAGCAGGCTGGGCTGGTTTAGGTCTGATCTCATCTATTTGAAAGTCCAGCGGAAGAGGGAGGGTATTTATTCACACGCATTGTTCAAAGCAGAAACGAATAATTGGAGCCCAACTCTCCAGTGCCCTGAACCTTTGCTGTTTTCAAATAAGCTCAGAAGCAAAATGGGTATAAAATGTTCTGACTGGAGAACACTGTCCACCTGTCTTCTGTAGTAATGTCCTATAAAAAACAGGTCTAACTGATGATCTGGCTGCGTCTCTCTAAGGCATGGTGGGAAAGGGAGAGGTTGAACGAGGAACAAGAAGGCTGGGGTCTACTACTGGATAGTTGTCCAAATAGTTTTTGTTTTTGTTTTAATCTAGCATGTAATTTACTTTTCAGTAACAGGAACTACTTTGAGAGCTCTGTAGTGATGTTCAGAAAGCTGTTTTTACGTTGAGCTGAAAGCGTTATTTCATCTTCAACTTCCTCCAGATATTGCTGAAGTCTCCTGATTTTGCTATATACTGTTAGGGTAATAGTGTAATGGACCAGTATAACTGCTAGCTAAAATTCTAGTTAACTTGGCTGTATCTAGGATCTGAAAATATTTACATCATGTTCTTGTTTTAGATGAACTTGAACTGAAAACCTGAAACAGAAATTACAGCAGATTCTGTGAGGAAAGGCTTTCGTTCAAAACTCGTGATCTTAAACGTCTCATGGAAGAGATGTTGTACAGATGTGTGAGTGTGTGTCTGCGATATAGCTACATCCTTTGGGTACTTTTTAGCTTTCTAATTTTTAAGACACATTGGGCAATCATCTGCAATTTCTAATATCCCCAGAAGTGCATTAGGAGTGGAACTGGAAACCTCACTGTTGCGTTAGATGGCATGGGATAAAAACATAGCACCTGCTGTGCCTGAAAAGGGGAAAATTTTTCAACTATTATTTTTTGCCTGAGTGTACTGAACAGTACTACTCAATTTAGTCTAAAATAACAAGTTCTTCCTCATACACCCTCCCCCTTTTTTTTCTTGAAATAGAACAAGATTTCTCAAGGGACTGAACTGGAACAGCGACACTAGAAGTAATGTTGAACTCATAGTTATTTGTAAAAATAAGGTGTTTCAGTTTGAAGATGCTATTGTTATGCATACTCTGAGAACTTTGGTATCTTTTGTCTAAATTGATAAAGGCACATGCATTTTGTTATGAAAATTGTTAGAGCTGTAGGGAACCACTCAGTGTAGAAGGCTGTCTTTCAGATAAGTTTATAAAAAGCCTGGATGCATAAACATATTTTCTAAGCTTGCAAAACTGTGCCAGAAATCTGAGACTGACAAACATTCGGCTTTCTAATCATATTGGAAAAAGGAACACAGAGCTGGGGAAGGACTCATTTTCCTTCCCACTTCTGCAATTGACCTCATGCTTTGCATAAATTTTGTAGCGAATGAATATTGTCTTGCTCTCTGACAGACTATGGTTATAATGAATCAAGATCCATGGAAGTAATATCAGATATGATTGGAAAAAACAGGCAAAGTTTAGTATGTATGAGGCTAGCTGGTAAAAGCTAGTCTCCCTCCATCTGTGTCAGTCAGCATAACAGAAGATACTATCTCATCCCACAGAACTCCCCATTCAATCAAGTTTCTGCGTCCATTAGAATTTTTAAGATGGTTTGTACAAACGCAAATTGAATTAAATATGTTCATAAGAGTCTGGAATGCCGCTGTTTTGATCCTGATGGACCTTTATGGTACAGGTACATGACTGACTTTACTTACCTTGCTTAAAAACAAAAAAGAAAAAAAAAAAAAGCTTCAACAGGGCTGTTCCAGCATATTTTCTGCATCGTTGTTGTTATTTTGCTAGTGTGGCATAAACACATACTTTCTTTTGTGAAGTGAACCTTGATCTGAAGGCTTTTAATTAGAGTTGCCTGGTATGCATTTGTGTGAACTGCATTGTTTATCTAAAATGTTGTACCGCCCTAGCTGGTCAATAGGTGCTTGCAGCAGAAAAAACTGGGTTCTGACAGTAATTTAGTTTCATAGGAAAGAGAGAAAATGGGTAATAGTTTCTTTGAATAAGGTGCATCTAAGGATGAAACAAGTTTAACAAATGCAGAGCAACATGTCAAAGCAACGTGTGTCTTTGTAATCTGGTGGCTCAGCTCAGTGGAACATGATTTGTGGGAAGAGCTAGGAAGATTACCTTGATTTTGTTGCTTTTTTTGTTCCTTTGTAATACAATTTTTGGGTGCAGATAACAAAAAGAAAAGTAAAATGAAGGAGAGGATAAAAACAGTCTTTAATCAGTTCCATACTTTTTACTCCATGCTTTTTACTCTGCAGCTGTTCAGAAAATACTCTGCAGCTTACAGAAAATGCTAGTAAGACTGGGTCTGCCCATTCTTTCTTTTTGTATTTTTTTTCCTTCTTTTTTCTTTTTTAAGATTTTAATTAATTTTGGACAAGTGAAGAAAAGGCACAAAGCATGAAGCAATTATTAAAAAAACAAAACAAAACACTATTCTTCTCTGATTTCAGAGTACCTAGAAAAGTAAGGTGGATAACGTCTTCTACCTCCCCCTGCCCCGTACAAATTTTTCCATGGTAGGCTTCTGATGTAAGGCTAGTATGAGAAGAGAAAAGAATTTTTGCTGCTGTATATAACTAGCTATTAGACTGTCACAGCTAATCAATACAAACAACCTCAAATCAATATAGTCCCAGTATATGGGAAGAACTGAGTTTTCAATCTTTTTGTATACTCAAAAACAACTAAAGCAATTGGATTTGGGGATGACAGAAGATTGCATTTCTTATCAGGATCAGAAAAGATATATTTCCTGCCTTCCAGAATGATGTAGAACCTATCATGTCCCATTTTATAGATTATGATTATTTTAAAAAGCCTGTACAGTCTTCCTCTCTGCTTATTTCTCTACATTAACTGACAATAGAGGGATAATACGTTCCCCATGCATTCACTTCCTGGAATTGCTGTTCATTTGCTATATGAGCCTTTTTGTTTTCTGTGAGTCAGTGAAGACCAAGCAAAATAATTATCTTAAAACTTTACTAGAAAAGTAGGTGTAATTCTACAAAGCACTCTTTTAGAAAGAGAACTGATATACATAAGTCATTCAAGCAATTTAGATGGTTTTCTTCTTCCTACAGTATTTTATCTGAATAGCTGGATATCAGTTTCTGGTTTAAGACTGCAAATGAAGATAACGTTCTTCACAAAAATCTGTGAAAATCTTTGGTGTGGGATCCTGCTTTTTTCAATTGATATCCTTTCCCAGCCATGAAGCTTCCAGATTCTTTTTGTATCAATTTACTATCTAGGATCAGTTGGTAGAGATGTTAGTATACAAAGCAAGTACAGAAAGAAGAGCAATATTCTGTGAGGTGGAGGTATAGCTTTAGAGTTTGATATCAAAACTTTTTAACTAGAAACTAATCATTTAGTTTTCTCTTTGGAAACTGGAAATTCTCTTTGGAATTGGAAACCAATGAGACTGTCTCATTCATTATACAAAGGTAAATTTTATTTTATATATTTATTTATTGAAGCTTGCTCAATCTCAACAGCAGTAGTTTTTCTTAAAATCCCTCATGCAATTGCTGGCTTAGGGGTGAATAGCTTTGGGCAACGCAAAGGGTTACTTGCTCTCCACAGAATAATTCTTCTCATTTCAGTTTGTGGGTGGAGATACTGAGGCACAGAGCAGGTAGGTCTATGCCTAAGGTCCTTGAACAAATAATCAGCAGAGGTGGGAGTGGAATAAAGAGCTCTAAACTCCGTCACATGTTTCAATTACTAAATCATTTCTTCTGCAGGAAGCTGTAAAGAGTTTGCTCTGTCCGTTTGATAGTGAATCTGTATTCTCTCAGTCTCTGGGACCTCCTACTCTCATATACTCTTGTTGCCACGCACCTGCAACCTTCGTACTCCTCCATACCCATCCCTGTCACTTTTATCCTCTTCTCCACTTGTTACTGTGGCCTTGTCCTTTGCCAGCACCCTACCTATATTGCTCCCCACACTGATCTTAATGCCATCATCTTGCACAGATTCCTTACCTTTCTTTAAATCCCTGTGCTGGCTCTTTCCCCTGCCAAATAGGATAAATTTTTCTTTTTTATTAGTGTAGCCCTTCATAACCTGTGTACTTGCCTCTCTGTATTGTAATTTCTTCCTCTTTGTTTTCTCAGTGATGCCAGCCTCCTTTAAAGCTTGCTTGGGTTCTCACATTTTTGTTATCTAATCTTTTGTATCACTGTCCTGTAAATATTCAAATCCCTCCCAATGAGCTACTCTGCTGGATACCTAGAAGGGTACAGAAATTTAGAGATTATCTAATAAGACATTTCTTTGCTTTTTAATACCTTCAAGGTAATGTCTTACTAGGATGACATTTAAAGTCCATTTCTTATTTTCTGTCCCCTTCTTTTGACCTTCATTTATTTTTTTCCTACCCTCTTCTTTTACTTTTCCATTATGTTCGTGTTTGTGACTTCTATGTTTGTGTTTGTGGCTGTTCTTTGCCACCTTTCTTTGATTTGAAAGCAGCAACCCCTCTGAGTCAAATTATACTAAGACTAAAACCCACATCTATGGCTTCTTGGAAAGATAAAGATTTGGCATTTGCCAGTTAGTAAAAATTTGTAGTTCAAGGGTGAGTATCTTAAGCGTGTTCGAACTTTATTTTTTCCTTAAAGAATTGTGGTGAGATGAGGCATGTTATAACTTGGGCTGAAGTTAAAAACACTAAGACTCATTGGTGCCTGGAGAAATATTTGTAAATATCCCTCATTTCCAGTCACCTTTGAAACTCTGAGTCATTCAGTGAGCCTGAAGTTCCCAACTTAGCGTCAATAATTTTTTTGGCCTTTGTCTCCAAATAACTTGAACTCTCCTAAACTCGCTCCCCCTGGGTTCCCCGTGGTATATTTTGTTTAGCTGCTTGATTAGGTGCAATTTTTAGTGCTTTTAGGTGCTTTCTACTCAATGCTTCAGCTCATTTGTGTGACCCTGTTTCCCTTTTGCAGTGTTTCATATAGGCTCTTGGTGTTTTTTTTTTTCCCCCCTGCCGTCTGTACCCTTAAAAACCCAAATAATTCTAAGATTATTCACTCATCTAAATTATTCATACTTTAAGAAAATTAATGTTAAGGCAGTGTTTGTCACCTCTGCGTCTACTTTCTGTATGCATATGTGTAAGTGGATGTAGAAGGAAAGTCAAGTAGCTTGACTGCTCTTTGTCCCCACACTGCTACTTCTGCAGAAATGCTTGCTTGGTAAGAAATTACAGAGGCATCACATCACCCTGTAATTATTCTTTGGAGCTAATGAAGACCATTGCAGGCGGCTCCTTTAAGACAATCAATAACTGTGTGCTACTGTGATTGCCACCCAAGGACTTAAATTTGCTGGTAACTTGTACTAAGGGAAAGTATCAGAAATGTGTATGTCTGATCAATCACAGCCCAGTCACTTTTCTGGTATATGCAGTGGAATAATTTCTATGACCAGTACCCATGGAGATGAGTAATTAGCATTAGACTTCAACCTTGGTGCTCACTTGACATATATAGACCCTGGATATACCCTAATAAACCCTGGTCCCTAATAAACCTGGTGAACTGGAAATGTTAAAGACGTTGAAGTGTTAGGTTGCCTGTGGAGACACATGGCTGAGAATGGCAGAGTTGAGGAGTACATGAGATCTAATTTTGCTGCACTGCATCAAGTATAGCACTTTATTTGATTTACCACATGCTTTTCAAAAATAAAGCATAACTTGCCATATCTGGTGACCACTTGAAAGATACTGCCCAATATATGTTCAGTGCTTAGCAATCTGGACAGCAACATTAGGTATAGTGGTGTAGGAATGTCTTAGTAATGGTACATCATGGTAATAACAAGTTGTTTTATTTGATATTCTACTGCTAATCCATTCAAGGATTCCATTTACTCCCATTTGCATTGTCATAGATTCTTATTTGTACATGAATATTCATTCTCTTCTTGAGGTTTTTGAATTCTTAAGCTTGCCTGTGATGTATATTCTTGGTTCCTCACAGCAATTTTTGTAGAACTATATTCCACATAATTTTTTACCAAAGCTGAACATACTGTACAATATGATATTTCATGGGAAATAACTATCTGCTTACTTCTGCATCACCTACGAAGCTAAAATTATACTTTCATAGTTTCAATTCCTCTTTGTTAATCTATCAATTAACTGCTTATTAATGAATGTAAGAGTAATACTTTCAGATAGCATTTATTTCAGTGCAAAAATTATTATTACACAAAATCAGGTTTATGTGTGCATTAAGACATTTATTTACACAGCCGACATTAATTCTGAATAATAAAAGCTCTGAAATTGAAGCTGAATGGGTGCTCTTTACTGATTGAAATAACCCTGGGAAGTTAAGTGCATTTCTTCAAAGCTTATTTCTACCAGGATAAGAATACTGAAATTTTACCTCAGAGTAAAAGTATATTAGAATGCCTTACACTGAATAAACTTAGTCTGGAATAAAATTTCAATCATGAATTTAATTATACCAATATTAATTAGTTGAAACAAGATTCTTTTCTAGAGTCTTTTTCAGTTTAGGTTACTAACTCAGCAAAATAATTTTGTCGGCCAAATGTATTTTATTTTGAAAGGAAAAAATATAGGTCTTATCAACTTTGTTTGATAAGACCTATTTATACCAGTGTGTCACCATCTGTCTGTCTAGCTATGAGGGTTGAGGCATTCCTATCTGGATACATATCAGTATAAAGCATAGGTTTAAGTGTTTCTGTCATTTTATTTACGGGATCTTCTCTGCGGTGGGAAGAGAAAAATAAGAATGAACATGGTATATCTGTAATGAAAACAAAATTTTGACACCTTCAGTTTAATTCAGTTAAACATCTGTATGCCAGTGTTTGGTTTGCTCTGCATATGTCTGGAACTTGTGATCTGTGAATTCTTGCAAACTGGGACACAATGGCCCGGACCTGCTTTTAAGCTAATACATCTAAATGGCGCCAAAGTCAGAGCTGATCACATCCTCCCAGCTTGGTGTAGGGGTGGAATTCGATCATGACTTTCTGCACTAGGTTCTGAAAAAATACCAATTGATTTATAAAGAATAAGAGAGCCATTTGTCAAAAGTAGTTGAGTTTCTTTTTTTTTTTTTTTTTTAACTGTTTAATGATGTAAGATTGCTGATAAATGTTTATGAGAATATTCAGAAGCATTTAAGTGCTTAATTCTTTTTCAAATTTGGTAAGATGTCTAGTTCCTTTCAAAATCTTACTAAATAAGCTCTAAAGTTGAAGACAAATGATGAACTACCACTTAATCCCAGCCTTTCACTTGACTTTTTTGAAGTTTTCTTGAGAACTAGGTGATATTTTTTCCTATTTAATGGCAGAGAATTATAGCTGAATAAAAATATAGGCAAATTGACCTGTAGCTTTTCAAGCTTTCAGCGCAACTGCTCCTTCTGACATAGCTGACTAGTAGCCTGGCGAAGCTTTCTCATGAAAAGTCATCTTACAAGGAGGATATACCTCTCTGAGTTCTATGCATTATGCAGTAGCCTCTCTTTCCCAGGTGAAACAGTCCAGTGCTAGGGAGCTGGATAAATCGAAAGGAGGCCGGATTGACAGGTAACTGTTGAGAGCTGTTGAACTCCACTCTGCGTGCGCTCTTTCGAGCCCAAAGAGTTAGCTCAGGGTATTGATAGATTTAGTGATAGGTTAGTAATACTATAACTGAAGCAGAATATTTTCTTTTCACTTAATAGGGAAGCTGCTATTTGACTGACCTATCTGATTGTGTAGGCATCAAAATGTTTTCTATTTCTAGTGCAGAGTTTGATAGGATCTCTAAAAGATAAGTAAAAAATAGCTTTTAATCAAGTAAATAGAATGGGTCAGTCTGTCTTCTTGACTGGTGGCTTTTACTTAAAAGTTTATTTATTATTTTTTTTAAAGCATTATATATGCTATCTCTGTTTTTACTGGCTCCCTGTGCATGCACTCGTGGTCACTGTTTGAAATGCTGAGGTAGATCAACCCATAGCCTGATTTACTATGCCTGTCCTTGTGTGAAGGAAGTAAAAAGCCACCTTCCCCTATTTTACACGTTACAATATTGGTCCTGTCATCAGTTTGTAGTAAAATAGTAAGTATAAAGTGAGAGAAGATGGACTTGTAATCATATTTCAAGAGGAAAACTTTTAATAAATTATTTTGGGAATGTAAGTTACATAAAAAATACTTTTTTTATGTTTGGAAAAAATTACTAATTGCAAACATGAATTTATAATGTTGAGGAAGCTTCAGTAAACAGTGTTAATTTTGGAGTGAACCATATTGGGTTATGATAACCAGGTTTACGATAAACTGGCATTAGCATTATATTCACTTAAAATGTTATCGAAGAGCAGTTGATGGGGTAATTCTCATAGTTATCAAATTGTAAAATCATCTTTATTCATGTCTTTATGCTCAGCACAATGTTCTTCAAAAAAGGTCAGCTTTATCTATTTTTAAATGATTGAAAATTCAATTAAATGTGTTGGTATAATCAAAAGAAGAACAAGATGTACTTTCAGTGTATTTATCACTCTGGAATCCTACCAACTGTGTTTCTGAAAAAGAGCATAGTTTATAGCAAATATAACTGAGTGAATGATACTGCTTCTCATTTTTTAATCAAAGTTTCTTATTATCCTGTGATGATTCGATAAGTTTAACTTCTGAGACTTGCACAGCAAATATAAAGTGGAAGGAACCAGTAGAAATATCAGTGTCTCTAGGATTATTTAGACCTGTGATATACACAGCCATTTTGACTGAGGAGACATCCAGTCAATGCTCATGTATGCTTACCTGCAGAGATTATCAGGAATAGATATAATATAGAATTAATTTATTTGAAGGATTTTGAGAAAATCTATCTATGTCAGATTCAGCTGGAGCTATGGTGATTCAGGATAGGAGGAGAGAAAAGAAAGTCTGAATCTTCAGAACAAGTAGCAATCATTTTTATGAAAATGGAGCTTGGACTATACGTCGTATCTAAACCACGATTTAACTTCACTGCTGAACAACCATCACAAAACTAGCCATAGTGTGATTTCTGCAAATCTGGTCATAGCTGAAAGAAGTGACCGCAGAAGAGGCTAGCAAACACTGACGTGATTCAGATCTTTGTGAACGATGCTCACATTTCAGCTCAAACGTTCCTCTATTTCATTGCTCAGTGTTCTTATTTTAAATATAACTTAACGGTGATGAGATGAAACTAGATATAGAGAAAGGTGCTGGGGTTGATAAGATGGAAAGGCTGCAAACTCAAGCAGAAAGAGTTCTGTTCTGTTTACAGACAAGACTTTCCCTGGAGTGCAATAACTTTGAAATTACCCTAAAAGAAAGAATATTATCTTGTTTATCAAGTGCATGTAGAATTTTTCAGTTTGAAAACTGGCTTCAGGAAAAAAGCTAGAAGTAGCATCAGAGGTGTAATAACAGTATCCTTGTATTGTGCCTACAAATGACACAAAAAGATTACAATCTGAAGCATGACAGCAATGCCAAACTGTTCTGTGATGTCCATTCCAGTTGTAAAGACGAAGCAGCAACTACATAAAGGACAATTTTTTATAGTATGGAAACAGTGAATAAACTCAAGAGATGTTCACTGAGGAAGCTGAATCATATTCCTTATTTTCCTGTGGTCCCTTATTCATTAAACAGTTATTTTTCTTTTGAACGAAAGCATTTGTTCCTAATAAATGAAGTCATACTTCCTTAACAAGAACAAAACTAGCACTAAATATAAGAGATAAGGAACATGGAGCAAATGCAGAATATACTGTGATTAGATTATTTTATTGCTCTGGCAACTAAAGAAAATGGAGATATTTCAATGTCTGATTAAAAAAAGAAAAAAGCTTTGAGAAAGATGGAAAAAAGCAAACAAAAGAACCATTTCTTCTTGTCTTGAGTCTTTCTATTTTCAAGCACTTAAGCTTGACAAAATTTTCTCCCCTGTGAGAAGCAAGCAGATGAGAACAGGAACAACCACCGTGTTGGCCTAATAAAAACAGAAGTGCAGGTGCATTTAGACTACACTGAGAACCGCTGAGAAATTAATGCAAAAATTGTAAAGGTCATTGCTGAAAACACCAAAGAGAGACTCCTGGGAGCAGCAGTCAGCTTCTCGGAGTTAACCCCTCTCCCTCTAAGGACAGGCGGAGCGTTCTGCATTTGAAGCTGGTAATGCACTTCTCAGCGTTCCCATTTGAAAAACAGAGAGGCAGAGAAGGCAGCATGCGAGGACTGAGGATCACTGCCCTGTCTCCTGTGCTACGTAGAACGAAGCACAGAATCTTAAGAAGAAGGTAAACAAAACAAAAAAAAAACAACAACAAAAAACCCCCTCAAACCTGCTAAGACCGTGAAGGCAAAAGGGAAGCTTGGGTCTTCCCTCTGTTTGCAGGGGAGGAGTTGGGGTGAGGAAAGCAGGGAGGAACCTGTGCCATGCTGAAGCCTCGGAAAGAAGCAGCTTCTGGAGGGAGAAAAATTGAATGAAATTGAAAATTAGGCTGCAAGCATAGCCAGAGGATGGGGGACAGAGGAGGGAAACCCAAATGCTGAGAAAAAGAAACTTTTTTTTTTTTTTCCCTCTAAAGGGGGATGGGGAGGGGAAGGAAAGCAAAGGCCAATTCTGAGGTCTTTAGGGTCCCTGCATTGAGGTAGAGAGCACTAGACTCAGTTCATATTTTAATAGAATTTTAATATGAAAACGCTGGTTAAAATGACTCTTTGTAAAAATATAATAAACATCAAGTCAGGATATAATCATAACACGGAGAGAGACCCGGGACTGAAACATGCTTTTGGGTATCACACTCAGTTGGTTGCTTGCAGAGCAACAATGTGTACAATCAGTTTCATAACTTCCAGTGAGCCCACCAAGCTGGTGATGTGCACAACTCATGTTTTTTGCTTCTTCTGGTGCTTAGTCACCCTGAATTAACCGCTTAGTGTATTTCAAGGGCTTGAACAAGGTAAAGAGTGAAGTTTGGCATTGAAAAGTGACAACCCATTTCCAAAAAGGATTATGGTTAGCATTATGGGAAGGATTTAGCAGAAGTAGGTAAGTCTTTGAAAACAGTCAAGTACTCTGTGACTGAAAATTAGACACAAAAAAGTAGTGCTGCAGAAAAATATGTGAAAGTTAAAAACCTGTGTGGCTTTGAAGCTGGAAAAGGATTTATACATGCCTAGAGGAAAGAACAGTGACGTTCTGGACCTGCTACAAAGGCCGAGTCTTTCCAGCTATTGCAATGAGCTCTGTGCAAGTCTTGGGACAATTGTGCCTCTGTGGTTCGGTAGAGTGAAGTATATGCAGTAGCAAATAAGAAGTTACTCAAGCAAGACGGCTGGCATGTCAGACTTGAGTTCAAGTCCTGTAATCTTTACACAGAATGCATCAGTTAATGTGGTTTAAAATACAAGTATTTGTTGGGTAAATTGGATGGAATGTAGCAGGCAGATGTAGCAGCCAATATCTGCTTTTCCAAATATGGTATTTAGTGTCTTGATAACAAGTACTTGGAAGGTATTGTATTTAAATAACCCAGTATCTGAAAAATGTGTCTAAATTTGTCGGCATCTTTAGAAAGACATATTTGTATTTATGTAATCACTCTCAGACATGTAAGATGTGAACTCAATATTCACTTTAATTTTCTCTGTATCTCCTATGTTCATCCATCAGAAGAAAGCAGACTCCCCGCCCACCTGGATGTCTGCTCTGAAATGTAGAAGAGCCATTTGTGCAACATAGATGTGCATTATTTGTGCTCCTCTGACAACTTTGCAGACAGTTCAAAGCCTCTGGGTCACATCCCAGAGAGACAAAGGATGATTAGGAGCAGTGGGAGGAGGGAGGCACAGGCAGGTGAAGCATCTTGCTTGGTATTGCATACACAGGAAATCTGTAGCAGAACTGGGAATAAAATGTAGCTGTCTTACTCCCTCATCTCTGCTGTATTTGAAACATCGGTGCACACATGGGAACATTAGGAACTAATGGGACTGACAGTTAAAATAATTTGCTGCTTTGCAGGCAAGCATTCAAGTAATGTGTCGGTCTGATGGATCTGCAGTTCAACACATTTGAAAGGTTTCCTATTGTGCATCCCAAAAAAAAGCTTCCAGGGCAGGCTTTCCTATTTCCACTTTACTTCTTCAAACTTTTTTTTGAAAGTAGCATAGATTTTTATTATAAATGCATAGTTCTGAGTTTGAGAACGGCCTTTGAAATGTTTCCTCCTATATTATCTTAATGGACAATATTTCCGACTGTGCTTCCTGAAAAAGGCCATTGCATGTTCGATTAAACTTTATGAGGAGATTGTAAAATATCTTCCATGATATATTGCTTTCAAAAATTCAAATCGAGGTGAAGGGGACCCAACAGGATTAACTGTTGGCTCTGCCTGCAATGGGTGGAGAAAAATCTGGGGGATGAAAGACAAGAAAGGACCTCCCATCTGAGTACAAATCTTTGCCCTGTTCACTATAAGAAGGTGAGAGCAGGTCTTATTTTTGTTTTTTCTTTCTAACTGCTTAGGGTTGTTATGTTTTTGGATCACTAAAGTACTCCAGACTATCTGAAGCAGGAGCTATGCCACCTAGATATCTTGGTCCTGGGGGTTGCTCAGCTGGCAGGTTGCTCTGGCTTTTCCTTCCATTTGCTAGCTGAGCAGCACAGAAAAGCCATATTGGGGCTGAGAGGCTGACTGATCATTTGTCACATTTTCATCGGAGTGTGCACCCTTAGTTTTTAGAGATATGCTAATGTTAATGATCTGCCATTTTTCATTATGATACATGCAAACCCATTGCATGTAGAGCTGGTCTGACGAGTGAGTCTCTAAGCAAAGCACCGCTTCAGTGTTTCACATTTTTCTCCCTTATAGATTCCCAGACCAAATCTATTGAATTACATTACAAAAAATGACATTGTTTTTTAAATGTGAACTTCACCTGAACGTGGGCATCAATCCCCAGACTTTTGGCTTTATGGATTAACAATGACAATAAGGACAGAAGCATTGGTAATTCTAAATAATCATGTTAGAAATAAAGAGGCCAGCTTGTTCTTATTCAGCTAAACTGGCTCTGCAGAGCAGACAGCAGGAAGAACTCATCTGCCATTTTCCATGAATAAAGCAATTATTACAGGAGTAGAGTGATAGCTTGTAGTGAATAACAGATTCAAAACTGCATATCCTCTCTCTGTTCTTTTTTTTTTTTTTTTGCAATTTGTGGTTTTTGTTTTTTTTTTTTTTCCAGATTACATGAGAAATAATGACTAATTCTTGGCTGGGAGACTTCCGTATGTACTCAGCAACCAAAGATGACTAGTTGAGCCATGTTGGTTAATTTTCGCTGCAGAAATTGTGTACTATGCCTGGACTATGAGGCACGTATGTGTTGTTTCCTATGTCTTTGTTTCAGTGCATGACACAACTTTATCTCTCTCTCGCGTGCAGAGACTTCCTTTTCAAGGATTGCACTTGCTGATCTGTCCGGAACAAGGGGTAGATGTGCCTGCACTGCCTTCCTGGGAGCATCTGCAGTTCCAGCACTTGGTACGTAGTTGAGGGGGACTGTTCATGTGTCCCCCTGCTACGTTAATGTAACCTAAAGATGAGATTTACAGAGACTGTTCCTCTGCACCTGGTTCAGATATGCTTTCTGCAAGCATATGTATTAGAATTTATCACAAAATGCTGCAAAGGAGTAGCTGAAATGATCCTGGTCCAGAAAAGTAGACAAACGTGCCCAAGCTGGTTTAGTAGTCATGATATTGATTTCACTTAAAGCTGAAGTGAAACACTTCATTGAACAAAGATCTATCAGAATATTTTATAATACTATTCCCAGCTGCAGGGATGTTACCAAATTGCATAGAAAACATATACGTGAATATAAGCTAGATCGGGATCTAGTCAACAGTGTTTGATATACTGGGTAAAGTGTTAACTCTACAGTTATTTTTCAACACATAACCACACCTTGCTACTGTTGTGAACTGTTAACTTGTTCCAAAAAGCACTGATCAAAGAGACAAAACATGTCCTAATGTTAGAAATACTTGACTGGGGCTGAGGAGACCTGAATTCTTTTCATTCCAAATTATCGACAAGGTAGTGTGTACTAAATGCTTTCCCTGTACTTTATTTCTTCCTTCCTGAAAATGAAGATCGGTGTTCTTTGTAAACAGTTTAGCCCCCTACTGATGAAAAGTGATTTTAAGGGTTCACATATTAAATCTGCTAGAAAACTATGCAAAGTTTTGAGTTTCTTTAGACAAATATAAAATGTATGACCTTAAGATACATTTCCCAAAATTTTGGAACTAGTGAAATACGTTATATTTACAGGCATCAGAACCTCAGCCATAATCTTTTCTCCATTCTACAAATGGAGAGATGGAAATACATAGGACCTGAAAGTGACTTTCTAAGACTATGCTTCAGGGAGCTAAGGTACTGAGAGTCAGTAGAAATTTTCTATTAGCTTTATCAGACTTAGGATCACGTTTTGTCGCTGGATTTGGCAAAATCCATAAGCGGAACTTCAATTCATGGTTCTTGAGGTGACTACAAGGTGATTTTTCATTCACCTGTATTAGCCAAGTAGTTTGACTGGAAAATTCCTCAAATTATACTGACGCTGCAGTACAGCCTTGTTTGAATGGGCTGCTTCAAGGACTGAAGTAAATTATTCTTGTACTTTGTTGTGATGGCTTACCCTCTTATTAGGTTTGTCACTTCACTTGATTTGTTTCTAAGTTTCTATCTAATGTTAAAATCAATAGAGTTTCTCCTTAGCTTTCAAAACATCGTAAATAAAAATCATTTCTTAAAATAGATGCCCAATATTTTCTGAAATAACACTGTAACAGTGGAGGGTAAAAAATGTAATGCTAGTGGTGCTTTGAAACTCAAATATTCCTACTCAGTCGTCTTTCTTTCATTCAATGCTTGTTTTACGGTCTAAGTGCTTAATCTTTGGGGTTTTGTTGGTATTCCTTTTTTTCTCTCAGTCCTTCCCTTTACTTGTCCAGTCATGATTCCAGTAATTTAGCATTCATCACATCCTGCTCACAGTGGAGAGGAACAGTCTGCGTTCATAATAAGAATAGAAATGTGTTGCTTGTCTGTAGCAGATATTTCAGCAGCAGCTGAGCATTTTCATCTCTGCACTGCTAATAAACTGATTTGACAAAAATGACACTTCAAGTTATTGGCAGCATTTAGGAAAAAAAGGAGCATTGCGTTTAACCTTTTGCGTTATAGCCCAGGATGCCAATCACGGAGCAGGGTTTAAAAATCCATATTTTCAATACACAGAACTGAATTCCTTGCTCAGTAGCTATACAAATAGTTACTCAAACAACTAGTTTGATTATTCAGATACCTGGGTACCTGTTAGATCCTGCTGACAATAGCTATCTCATATACGGAACAATCTTAGGTAAGTGAATTTGGTCAGAAGTTAAATCCATGCTTGACAGAAAAGATTAAAGGGTCTTAATGAGCCAGGCTGCTTTACATACAGAAACTATGGCAATAGTTCAGAGTTGTCACATCCACACTGAGACAAGTTTGATCTGAAAGAATGGAGAAAAAGTTACTCCTAAAACAGCCGGTTATTTAAGGTGGTCACTTTGGAGGTGACCATACAGGCCCCTAAGATGACAGCTCTGGTCTGAGACTAGCAAGTAACACAGAAGAATCCAGCCTGCAGGCTGGTTAGAGCAGCGGCCGGGCTAGCTGTCTACCTACAACACCAATTTAAAGACCTCTGAGAGACTGGGCCTTTTTCTCTGACAAATCATTCCTCAGTCTTATTTCCTCTAAAAATCTGTACTGCTTTTGTAAAAATTTGATTTTTCATAAATCAACCTTTTCCCGCAAAGATAATTTCCTGGGAAATTCCTAGTTGCCGGTAATTATGTCAACTTTTATTCACATATTAGTTAAAAAATCAAAATATGAAATTATGTTGTATAAGCTTTCTTCCTGGTCATCAGAATGTCTTTTGTTTTCTTTACTAGAAGCACAATTCACTGCCAATAGGGATCATAGTCCCATGGAATACATACAACTACAGTATGGCTATGCCTTGTTCTTAGTATCGTTATGAGAAAACTTAAATAGGATACAACTTTTAATGACTACCTAAAAAAAAAATCCTTAGATTAAAACAACATGTTTAAATTTTCCAGTCTATTTTTCCACTCTATTTTATTTTTGTTTTGTTTTTTCTCACATGCATAGCCAAAGCAAAAGAAGGTTTTCCTCTCCTCTAAAATATATATTGCTTTTCAGCTGTCAAGATAGTCAGAAGAAATAAATAAATCTATCTTTTAACTGTTCTTTGTATTAAGCGAATGAAAAGACTTTAGGATAACTGTTGTTTTGGAAAGCATATATCAGAATTACACCCTCAAACAGGAGAATAGTCTGCAATGTTTGGGCTTTCCCTACATCTGAGGCTTATCCCAGCACATGGAAAAATGGAAGTTTAAAGCTGAATAGATGATCTGAAATGATCCTGTGGTTGATGATAGTATAATTCAGCAAATCAATAGGTTTGCTGGAAGAAAGAACCCAGTATGCGGAGGCAGAATACTGGTATTTGTGGGTTTTTTTTTTCATTTTCATTTTATTTTCCATATTGTTTCCCTCTCCCCTTGATGTTTCTCCTCTTGAAGAGGTTATTCAAAAAAACCTTGTTTTTTTAGTTTAAAAGCTCTTTTTCTCTGTCAAGCGATTACTGTAGGAGAATGTTTAAGCAGATCCACCTGGAAACTGTTAAGTGTGGGTTTAGTTTGGATCGGGCATATGCTTTTGAAGTGAATCTCGCGGTTGGCCCTATCACTGTGTCCGTGATAGTATCGCAGAGCAGTTGGGGAGCACATGAACTGGATGGAGCACACCCAGTGCACCCCAGCCACAAATGGGCAGCCCGTTGATGGGACCAAGCTGGAACTAGCCTGAGGTACTCCCTAAAATGTGGATAATGTGGACTTCAGGTCTTCAGCACGAACTGCTGCAAATCTGCATGTGTTAGCATGTGCCATTTGCTAATGTAAACATAGTTGTAGTGTCCCTAACACCAGACTAGCTCAAATATTTTTGCTGTGGTGCATGCTGACGTATAGGCACACCGTCAGTTTATCTTGAGGTACAGCACCTATTAAGCTTTTCTGAGCATTGAACTATAACGCTTTCTAAGTGAAAAGTTAGGCTTTGGTCTTATAATGTGATGACTAAAACTGTGGCCTTTGCACTATGCGTCATTACTCTGAAGATTGTCATGAACATGGGCATTAGAAATCTGCTTTGTTTCTGTGAGAGCAGCACTAGGAAGGACAATGCAGGCTGAACGCTTCAGATGATGATGAAAGGCAGCATTGAATAGCAATAATGAGCAAAAGCGGGTAGAAATTTTCCATCAATCGATTTTCTGACAAAATTCCTATATTTTTTCCCCATGAAAATGTTTGTTTTGCTGCATGAAATATGTTTTTACCATTAGGTCAACAGCTTTACTTTCTTTGCAGTTCCTTTTTTCTTATTGGAGTTTTGCAAGCTGGTCTGAGTAAGTAATAGCACCTCCTTTGCCCCTGAAACGTTAAACTGTGTTTCTGTTCTGGCCTTTACCGAAGCTGCATTTCAGGACCCTGAGTTTGGCTCACTGAAGTACAGAATCTCTTACAATGTGGTCATAGACCCAGCTGACCGAAGAGTCAGCTTTGGTCCCATATGCTCCCACCAGCAAATATGGTACATAGGAGCAAATCTGTGCCAGACTACTTCTCTACAGTTTGCCTTTTATAAGACAAAAAATGCTGGGCAATGCTGGTCTGAAAAGAAAAGGCAATGTTTCTGCTTAATTCAAGAAACAGAACATATGAGCATTAACATCTTATACTAATTGCAATAACTAAAATAAACTGTTTTTAAAACAACATTTCTGGAGTTAGTGTTTCAGAGAAAATATTTAAAATAGCACATTTAAAGTCTGCCACACCTTAGAAACTTTAATTTTTGCTCTTTTTGGAATAATCATGGAGGGTAAAACTGGATTTATTTGCTTAATGCCAAAGAAATAATAAAAAAAAAAATTAATGCTAACAGCACCGCAGAGAAGAAACTTCACTTTGCTGGTATTTTTGAGAACACAGAGCATCCATTTGATTTTTTTTTTGGTATAAGTAAAAAAAGAGAGAGAGAGAGAAATTCTTAAAAATAGTAAAAGAAGCCATTTGCTACTTTTAATTAGAGAGTTAAAGATGTGTAAAATATTCTTCTCTGAGCAGGTCTCCATCCACTTAACTTCAGAGACTCCTTCTTAGGTAAAATGAATCCTTAATTAGCAATGCTAGGAGTCTAAATTAGTCACCAGACATCTACTTTATGCTTCAGATCTCTGCGTGGCAGTCCTTTGATCCATAATAAATATGGACATAGATACTCATTGTCCGTTCCTAAGAAAGAAGTTATGATTTAGTAGCTCAAGGTATTTAGCTGAAAGCTGCAATACAGTGGTATTTTCTGTAAATAAAGGCTATTGCAGATTTTGCGTGTAAGGAGAAAAAGCAGGACTCTGTCTAGAAATGGGAAAAGCATAAAAATGCAGCACACCCACCAAAATAAATCCCTTTTCTCTTTGTATTTTTCCTAATATCCTCAAAATAGAAATTAGCTTACTGCCAAGACTCTCTAACATGGCTTGAGCAATTCAGTCAAATCGTTTCCTATCATGTATGAAAATGAAGTATATTGCATTTACCATACTAGTGTGGGCATGCTGTTCGTTGCAGTCCCTGATTTGAAATAATGATCTTTCATCTCTGCTGTTCTGTTAGTGGGTTCAAGCTACTATTTAGCTTCCCTGCATGCGCAAAGGTGACGAGTGCTATACTATGCAGTGGCCTATATAGTATACTAACCCCATCTAATATGTAGGAGTGAAAACTCCAAATAGTGACAGCAATTAGAGAAGCTTATCTGCCCAATTCATAAAGCTTCAGGATGGGACTAACGCTGCCTTCTCGTCACATCCTAGTATTTTCTTTTTTAAATCGGTAGACAATAGCAAGCAGCCTCAGAGCATTCTTGTTTTTTTTTTTTTTTTTTCCTATTTCAACTAACAAAAACAATGAAAACATGAAACAGGAGTTCACCTTTTCAGTCCGGAAGATGTTGTGGAATAGGGTTGATCCTGATAGCATGCTCTTATCTGGCCAAGCACGTTTATTTATGGATTCTGCATTTCCAGGTTATTTGTAAAGGCCTACCTTGCTGCCACAGATTGTGTGCAATTCTTACCACATCTCATGCTTCCCTAACAAGTCAAGGCTTCCTGTGTT
The DNA here is from genome assembly GCF_040807025.1 of Struthio camelus. NCBI lineage: Eukaryota > Metazoa > Chordata > Aves > Struthioniformes > Struthionidae > Struthio > Struthio camelus. The sequence continues at coordinate 30,391,079 of NC_090946.1, read as the reverse complement.
TTTGTCCAAACAACAATTACTTTCAGAGTACAGGAGTTGCTATTACAGAAGCTGTTATGGCAACCTGCACCATATCTCATTCGGAAGAGGCGTCTGGGTCACCAAGCTCACTATTTTGTTGCTCAGAATGACACAATATAAGAAGTTTGAGAAAGGTCTTTCCAGCTGAGCTAAAGTACAGCAGTTAATGGGAATATACAATTGTTTTGGAGAAGTTAGAAAATTACAAAATACCTCAGAAAAGGGTTTTTGTAAGCTTCGGACAAACACTTCCCTGAGAAGAAGCAATATAGCTTTGCTATGAGGATAAGATTAAAATGGAATTAAATCCAGCAGTTGAGAAAGTCAGCTTAGTTTGACAGTAAACTGTAAGAGAGTTTAGGATAAAGGTAATGCAGGGCTGTTTAGACCGTCTGACAGTTAAAATCCTTTTCATTTGAATTACTAAATCTGGGTTATATTGCTCAATTCTGGGTATCCTGTTTTACGTTTTTTTGCTGGCATGACTAACTAAAGTAACATAAGCTCTTCTTTCCTTCACGCTGCCAGCTCCGGAATTCAGCTTTTCAAATATCTTTTTTTAAAGTGAAGGTGATAGTTGGGGGAAAACTCTCTAAAAATGTAATTAAAATTGCTCTTTTAAAATTATAGGAATTGAAGATGTACTATTTACTTAGCACAAGACAAAAAGGAAAACAGAGAACGGAGTCCAAAATATAGCAGAGAACTCGTGATCTTTGTATGAAAATTTTCACAGGCACTTTAAATGGTTTAGTATGGATCAGTGGAGCAGTGAGGCCTCACATATCTATTTAGGATTTTTATAATGAATAAAAGGCTGTACTTCAGTAAGACTTTTTGGTCTGCTGATTAAGACGTTGCTGTTCATTTGTTAAAATCCCTTTCTTCTTTCACATCCCTTCTTTGTTCCCCGCAGATGTTCCTGGAAGAGCAGCACGCCGTGCCCATGTTGGGACGGCGGTTTGGGAACCTGCTACGTTGTCCCAGAGGGCTTTTAGCCCTTTTTATCACAGCAGAAACTTCTGCCTTAAAGATGTGCGGCACGTTGGCTTTCCACTGGCCTGTCTGGGGCTTGCTGGTGGGGGTGAGCATCTGGGCCTCCCCGCTGCAGCGTGGGAGCGCGCGGTCCCCGGGGCTCGCTCAGCTGCAGCGGCTGGTGAGCTGCACCCATCTCACCCTTTGGTTCTTTTGGGTTTGAAACCTGGAAAATAGGTTGTGTGCGGTTGAGGGGCAGTGTTTAGAAAGACTGTCTAGGCTGAATATCACAGCAATTCTTGCCTTAGGAGAGTCTGAATCTGTTTTGTCTGATTACCTTGGTGACACAGTTCACCTTGAAGGGTGGAAATGCCTCAGTGCTCAGTATACCTAGGCTTGTAAGTGTATTAGGTATGGACTTTTTGCAGACAGGCTAGCACAAGCATTCAGCTGCGTGTCAGACGTGGCGGGGGGTGGCCTGTATATCCTGAACCAGCACAGGAAAAGGATACGAGCTGGATTATTGTGAACTGTCTTATAAATGACATAACATTATTACCTGAGAGCCTTTCCCGTAGCACAGGAGCCTGTTCTCCTAGATCTACAATGCTTTAGGCTAGAGAAGTGTGTATTTCTTTGCATGCAGCTGCCTTGCCCGCATATGCTGCCTCTTGTCCATAGTCTTTTGAAAGGGGTGAATAATGCTGAAGTATCTGATGGGCAGTTCATTTGGACCACTGCGAATTAGGTTTAAAAAAATAAAGAAAAGAAAAAGAGAAAAGAGGCAGGGTGGGATGGGAGAAGGGAAGAAAAAGAAAAAGTGGAGTTAAGTCAAAGATTCATTGTGAGATTGTGCACTGAAAAATTCCATAGCAGTGTAAAAGAAACATGTGCTCAGTGACAGAGCCCTAATAGACAAGTCAAATGATGTTGCAGGCTTCTGCAAGTGAAAGATCTGGAAAGAGTGCGCAGAATTTAAAACCTGCTTTGACAGATAATATGCCTCTCTTCAGTGCCTAATGATACATTTAGAGAAAGAAAAGATTATACCATACATTAAAAGATTTAAAAGATGCATTATGTTATCAATTCAAAAAAGCAAGATTTTTTTAGAGCTTACTCTAGTTAAATTGTACGTATAAATGTCAATATATATACATAGACATAGCATACATACAAACTGATATTTTAGTCCAGAGACTAGAAAAACACTGCTTTTTATCCAGGTAAATCATAGGGAAATTTGGGGTAATTATTAATAATCCCTACATTCGCTGACTAGGCTCAGATTTGCAATCACAAAAAACTCTGTTCAGTAAAGCAGTGTTATTCCAACCAAGTGTAAAGGTCTATACAGGAAAAATATAAGCTTTTACACAAAAGGATGCAAGTAATTCAAATGCTGACTCATTTACCACCAAACAGAGAAGAATGTTATATGTAATCAAAGGGTATTTGAAAAAGGTGTAAAGTGGTAAAAAATAAAATACTGAAAAATGGGATCTGATTATGCATAGATAAAAACATGTACATAATTTCATGAATGAGAATAGTTGAAACCAAAGCTAAATATATGTTTACCTCAGCATAGGTTCAGAACATTTGGAATTTGCTTCTAATTTCTGGGTCATGTGAATAATGCAATAATGCTGCTTAAGTCAGTGAGTGTGATTCTTTCAGTCACTATAGAACTGGTTTAAATAATGTGATCAAAAAAAATCTTTGAAATTATTTTTGGCCAGCTGAAAGATCAAAAGCTTTCAAAAATGGAAAAATATCATGGGAAGATTTGTTTTGGTTAGATATATTTACTAATTTGAATAAATACATAAGAATGGCTGTACTGGATCTAACTGAAGATCTAGTTCAGTGATGAGTAATGGGCAGTTCAGTAATGTCATGGGCAGTAAGAACAGAGTGAAGAAGTAGTAACATTTCCCCAGAATATACTCTCTCTTACGTCTACTAATTTGCGATTCAAGGATTTCCGGGGATCAGTCTTTGTAATAGCTTTGGTTACTTATTTTTACTGACAGATCAGTTGGTTTTTGAACCTTTAACATCTTACAACAAGGAGTTCCACAGCTTAATTACATGCTCTGTGAAGAACCACGTTTTGGTTTTGGTTTTGCCATTGGCTGGTACCATTTGAAAGAAGTCGGATGTAATTGGCAGAAGTGAGACCTGACTCAGGTCATTCCAGATTATCCACTGATACGAATAACTGAATTCTTATGGTAGCACATCAAAACATGAGACACAAATTCTGCATGGTGTCATGTGGGAAGAGGGAAGCTGCACCTCAGAGCTAAGCATCTAAATGCCTTTGAGGATCTGGGCTTTAGTTTCTATGTTCCTCAATTTAATAGCCTTCTCTAGTACTATTTTCCGTGTAGTCCACTGAAGTTAGCGTTCAGTAATAATGTCCCAGCAGTTTACTACTTCACTCATTTGAACTGAAGTTGATTGGTATATTCTGGGCTGCACAGCAAGAAAGTTGCTTGGCAACTATGACTGGCAGACACCAAAGTTATGTAGCCGTGGCCTTTAACCATCTTTAGGGATGGGTTTTGTACCATACAATATCTGCCACAGTTGAGATGCCACATGTTATAATCAGATAGGTCTAAATCATGTGCTTCCCCTCCGTCACTGGAGTGGGCTTGCTTAAGGGCTGATCCTGGAAACAAAGGGACCATTAGTGAAAATGAATGCTGAAGCCATGCATGTTTGTACATGAAGCTTGAATAGCAACAGGTTTAATCATAAGGGATCTGATCCAAATCTCACTGAAAACTGTGTCAGTCTTTCATTTCAGGATTAGCTCGGACCTTACTTTCAGATCAGGACTCATATTCCAAGTTTTCAGTATTTTTGAATGCTTGAAGAGCTTTATTTGTAACATATTCAGATACTATGTTCCAACAATGTAGTGACCTGAGTGAAGTGGTCTTGATTGGCTATATTGGCTATTTTTCTTGCAAAGCACAAACCTGGACATATTCTGATGTAGATTTCATTGTACTTAAGCAAACAAGGATGGATGGCATTCTAATAAAAGATCCTACGTAAGCCCATAACAGATAGGTCCTAATCAGGAATCATTTTAAAATAATTTTTTCTTCTTACTGTAAAATAAGGTTTTATTTTGAATGCTTAGTGAATGTAGCTAGAGAAAAGGTTAAAAACAAAATACAGAATTGTTCAAATTTATCAAAAATCTCCGTAGTCCTTTAATTTCCAAAGGGAACAAATAATCAGAGTTTCTATCTTAAAAAAATATTTATATTGGTTTTGTCACTGTTTGAGTGGAGATAGTTCCTGTCGTATGAAGATCACTCTTTAATCAGGGAAATGGTACAATAAGGACACCTGAGCAAACACAAAGAGGCATTAAGGAGAATAGTTTTGAAATAATTTTTACTAATACAAGTATTGACTAAGTGCTTTGACAAACACGCGAATAAAATCAAGACTTTGAATTGAAAGGGGTACTAACATGTCTTGTAGGGATACAGGAGACTCGAGCCTTTCTTTTTAGTGCTTACTTTTGGTTGTTATTCATGGGGTGGCCCAAATCAGCCAAGAAGCTTCCCTAAAGAAGAGACATTATGGATTTCCAAGATTAAAAGAAAAACCTGCAGTATGAAGAAAGTGTGGCCAGATCTGTGTGACTAGCTCCCCTGCCCCATTTTGGGAAAGTAAAACAGGGAAGCCGCTTAGTGTCAGACCAAAGAAATAGTCTCCTGACTGATCCTTGACTGAAGATCAGTCTCTGTGCATATATTCACGAGTGCCTAATTTGCAGCTGTACCATATGTCTAAATTTGACTCTTGTTTCCAGATACGTGGAGCAGAAAGGGGGCTAAAGGAATAAGCTGAGAGTTTTGTTCCTCGTTTATCCCTAGTTTAGCCTGCTGTGCAGCTCTATGCAAACCAGATTTGTGTTCATCCTCTCCCTCTGTAAAATGATGATCATGGAGCTGTTTCTGTCTTTGCTTTGTGTTCTGCAGATTATGATGTCTCTGAGCGTCACTGATGCATGATTCCCATGAACCCAGTAAAGTGCCAAGAAGTGGTGCTAAGTCCACAATAAATGCAGTGCAAAGCATGGAGACGGTTGAAGAGATTCTCTCAGGATCCCTGTGTTTGGCGTCACTGACATTCAGCTGCTGAGGTCAAAGAGCTAGAAGGAAGTCTGTAATATACTGATGAAGTTTTTTTCAGTGAATTGTGCTGGGCAGAGAAGTCAGTAAGAATGTGTAAACAGAAATTAGAGCTTTTCAGGTATTAGACTTGTGCTTTGTAAACACTTGAGTGATCAGTTGAAGAGTCCTTCAATTTTGATAGGCCTAATACTCGTTAGAAATACCTGCTTATAAAGGTCTCTGTTTTAACTATTAGATAGTGGGTCACCATATTTAATCAGAAATTCACATGCTGTACTTGACATAATTAAATTCCACGTTAACGACATTTTCATTTAGTTTTAGAAAAAAACACTCTATTCCCTTACAAAGATTTCAATGCATGCCCGAGAGTTGATTTTGCTTGCTTTCATATCAGATGGGCTAAATTTAAACAGGTTCTGATAGAGTTTCAGAAGGAGGGGGGAGTTTTCATACTGACATTGTAAGTGGGAATTGACTCAGGAAACCTGCCAGAGTTCACTTTCTGCCTACTCACACTCAGCAAGGCATTTTCAAGTTGCATCTGAATCTGTTCCCGCTGACGTCAATGGCAAAACTTCAATTAACTTGAGGTGGGAGAAGGAGGAGGCCCTAGCAATGACAATTGCAATTGTGAACTGTAAAATCAGAAATACGGTTTGCTACACGGTATGAAGTTATTCCTGTAGATTTCCAGATTCAGCAGGGATGAAAATGGTAGATACTTTTGCAGGTCATACATTTCTCCCTACCTTGATAAAACTGCCTCCATTTGTGAACTCATTAGCAGATGAATCATTTATTCTACCAAGTGTTCAGGAAGAAGGGAGTGTCTACATAACAGCTTTTCAGAGGGTTTTAGATGAATATATTTTTGAAGAGCTATCAAGTAAGCATCATAAGAGCCATGGAGTACTATAGAAGCAAATCAAACATAGCTATCTTTCTTGTGATTATAGAGGACCTGGCTTGTGACAGAAACCATTGGTTTGAGGGGAATTAATTTCTGGGCTGCTTTTGAACAGGGTTTTTCAATGGTCTTTGTGCTTCGAAGCTTAGTTCCTGCATGTTCTTGCTATTTTAAAGCTTCATGGAACTTGGGGTGCTTGGAAACTGCCTTAAGATAGATAGATCTGTGATAATTGGGCTCCTGCTTTTATCCTGTGCGGTAGGGACTCAATATTGCTCAACTGAACTGGGCAGGAGCTTTTTACAGAAACCTTTTTTCTGAAGTGGCAAACTGCTGAAAAGGAAAATTTGCTTTGGGAAGAGGTGGTCTCAGTGATTTTTTTATTTTAAAATATTAATTAAACATATATTTAAAAATTTGATCATTTAGCCTGGACTTTTTGGAAACTCAGAACAACTGGGTTTTGTCATGTGAAATAAAAAACATGCAAGAGATGCAGGTAAAAATGGACTAAAGACTGCAAGATTATTGAAATGGATTCTTTTGATTGACCTGAATATATAACGTTTCCATATTTGACGTTATATTTCATTTGGAGATTTGAAAGGAATTAAAAATATCCAGCTTATCTGTGACAGGGAAAACTCCCAAAATCTTTTTCAACTTCAGACCTACTGCAGTGGTTCTAGCCCTACTAGCATGTAATAGAGTTGAGGTGAAGAGAGAAAGTAAGTTTTTTAAGGGTTCTGTGACTGGATTTTTTAAGGGGGGGGGGGGGCGAGGAAGAAAAAAAAATCCAGTTAATGAAGCGTGTCTGAGACAGTCCTTATGTCTGTATATTATTTGCCTGTGGAAGTTTTTGTCAGACTTTTTTTTTAAATGCACTGTATTATTTGTTTGTTTATTCAGATTCTTGTTTTTATTAGGTTAGAAGTTTTTTTCATTTTAAACATGCTGAAAATTTATGGTGCTTAAGACTCTAGAAAAGGGATATTATTATAAAGCCCTTTCTGTGTGAGTTTATGTTCATGGGTTCTATAGCTACCTATAGGTTTGGATGTAGAAATATTTGCTAGAAGCAGCAGGCCAAAGAGAGGGAAAAATGCACTCTAAGAAGGAAGTGTGTGAAAGTTTCCCAAGGACTAATAAGCTCTGGAGACTCCTAGTCCAGTGGTGTCTGCAAGAACCAACAAACATAGAAACCAGGACCCTGCTGAATCTCCACATCACCGCCAGCACACGCTGTGATCAACAATGCGTTGTGCTATCTGTACCACATCTGTAAATGCACTGGCGAATGTATGTAGGCAAGAGCAAAGGGATTATATATGCACCTGATAAAACAAAAGCTGCTCTGAGAGACCTTCTGAACAAGTGGAAGCTACTGGTTTGCTGGTGCGACCCTCCACTCCTGAGTGAGCAGCTCAAGTTGTCCTCCCAGCTGCTGCTCTGGCCAGGTAACCGTGAGTGAATGTCACTGTGTCTGCCTGAAATCAATGTGGCGTGTGAATAGTTATCTACTGTTATTCCTAACAGCTTGATTCAATTAATAATAACACTTCAATGAATGCAAGGCATTCTAATGAATACTTATTGTAACTTGTGTCTCCCCTCATTCAGTACCCTATCAGGTACTGAACAATATTCGGGGAACTCTGGAGACAGGCAGTTTTCAGCAGCTCCTTTAGCAAATATCAGAAGTTAGCTTCTATCACTCTGGGCCCAGGGTTCCCAAAGAGGTCTCTGACAACAGATCACTAGTAGGAAGAGCCACTTGGTTAGTAGGAATTCGTATGGATATATGGTTAATGTAAAGTCAGCTATGAAAAGTTTTATAAAACTTGCACACTAACTACACTAAATCTGTCTTCACCTGAAACCATCTAAATTACTAAACATGCTTTTACAGAATTTGAGTGAAAACTGTTTCTGATTTCAGTGGGAGAGGAATTATATTAACATGACAATTTCTGGTGGTGTCTTAAGAGCATGGGACCTGATGCTTTGCTCTCCATTAAACAAACCTTCCTCCTGAAGTAGTCACATACAGTAGGAAAATACCCAAAGGTAAGGCTCAAAATGGAATGTGCAAGCACTTGAGATACACATTTTAAATTGTGACTGCTATCACAGAAGACCTGATTTCATGACAGCGGAAGCCAACTTTGGTATAGTTGCATGGGGACCAGTCAGTGTAGCCAGTCTTGTTGGCGTAGTTCACAGCATCAGCATCTGTATAGGATGTGGAGAGGAAACCCCAGAGAATAAACAGAACATAAAGGAATGATGAAGCTGTTATTCTTTGGCCAACTCAATTTATTCCATGATGGCTCCTTGTAGGGATGCTATTCAGACTTTTTATTGCTGTTTTAACCATTACGAAAAGTAGCGTGTTGTTCAAAGATGGGACCTAATTCTCAGGACTCGCCAAGTAAAAAATATTGAGTGTTGGTTGATCTATTACTTTCTAGTTCTGCCTGTTTTCAGGATTTCATGACATATGCAAACTGGATTCTGAAACTGAGATCCTGAATTTAGATTTTACCTAGGAAGTTTATAATTACACATACGCATAGCTTAATGAAGCTGCATTAAACAGTTTGGCACTGTTACAAAATGTAATAGCCCATAGCTCCGTCTGTCACTTGCAAAGCGGGTTATTGTTGCTTTTCTTCATTTTGCTGGGCTAAGCAAGTATTTAAGGGTATTGTTATAGGAATGCGGATTTTTTTTAACAAGCATATGGTGTCAGTTCATTGGGCATTTCTCTTGCTTTCTTATCTTTTGGGAGAAAGTCCCATCTGATAGGATTTTTTAAAATTATTATGGCAGGTTTCAGATTTGATTTTAATTCTCTGTCATAATGATGGCAACAGAGACTTGAATAAAATAATGACAGATCCACAAGTGATACCCCATCTGCTACACTGTCATGTAGAATATTATTTCTCAAAGTTTAACTTCCATAGAGGCAAGATAAAATAACCTTGGGACAAAAAGAAAATTCAGGGGTATGTTTCTGTAGTATTTCTGGTGGTAACAGGGAAAATTTAAGTTAATTTACAGATCTTGAGGGCTTAGAGAGAGATGAGTGTATACTTACCTAGCCATGTAGCATTTTATCTGCAGTAAGTGTACTGGGATTTCAGCAGGATCTTGCTGATGTTGAAGCTATCTACCTACAGATCATATTTTGCTTAGAAGCCTATTCAACACCTTGTGTAATAACTATAGCTAGCTGGGATCTGCTACCAGATCTTGGTTTAAAGTGTTTTTGGAACGTAATGTTCAAGGACTGTAGCTGCAGGCAGCCTTTTCTCTGCCCTTTTCCTAAAGGGAGGAAAGGAGCACCATTATCTAAAGATGGAGAGGTTAGCAAAGCCTATGTGGCTATAGCATTGCTGGTTTCCAAAAAATCAGACTTCAATTAAACCTGTGTATTATATATATATTTATATATATATGTATAAAACATGTGTTATATATATGTATATAACTTTCAAGAAAAAAGATGCAGGAATGAGTTTTGGATTGACTACATATAACCTTTTTGAAAATTAATTTTTCATTAAAATATTAGAAACAATTATTGCTAGTTTGAGGAGATCTTTAACTCCAAAATAAATATATATTTTTTATAGGTAAAACACAACTTTTTTTTTTTTAATTAAAACCTCATTTGAAAAGTTGCATCATGAAAATATTGAAGAGCTGAAATACATATCTTGGAGGGGAGAATAGTTTGTTCTTCATTTTCAATAAACTGAGTTAAATTCCCACAAATTCACAAATTCTGCAGACTTGAATCTGAATACTTCAGTGAAAAATTGTGTTCAGCTTTAGTTTTCATCAGGTATAGCAGTAAGCTGTATTACTATATGCTGTTTTATGTGTGTGTGTGTGTGTATGTATACATATACATACATATATATATGTAATTGAGAAACTTCAACCTCACTATCTAGATTTAATTCCTGAAACTGTGAAAACTGTTTCAATAGCTTTGTAAAATCTTTAGTATTTCATTTAAAAGAAAGCCCAAAACTTACTAGCTAAGTTGTGCAACACTACATGTACTAAATTCATACATTTAGTGGATGAAATAAGTGGTTTGATTTCAGAATCTTCCAGACCGAAAAGGAACTAAGACCTTTGAAATCTTTTGTCATACACTGGTAGAAAATAACAACTAGGAAAAGTTGTTATTAATGAAAGGAGAAATGTACAAGATGTCAGCCTTTACAGAGGTCATCAATAATAAATGGCATATCTTCCTTTTAAGCTTATGTGTTGTTTTTAATTTTTCATGCAAAGTGGTTTTGGCAGAAACTGACGTATGAGAAGTGACCGTTCACTTTAGGAAAAAAAATGAGCTGATGTCCAAAAATATCATGGTCTCATTGCACATGCATTAATGTGCATTAATGTATGTGGAGCTCCTTGATAATATCTCTGGGACAGTGCTCTTTGGAAGGATACTCTGAGGGCTCAGTGGCTCTGGAGACAAGAGCTGTGTTGCAGTGTGTCAGTAGTTCTTCTATTTTGTCAAATACAAATGCAGCTCTCATGCAGTCTTGTTTTTAATGTGGAGGGAGTGTTTTACTTCTATTAATAATCAGGTGCTAACACATTACAGAATCACAGAATCACAGAACGGTTGAGGTTGGAGGGGACCTCTGGAGATCATCTAGTCCAACCCCCTGCTCAAGCAGGGTCCTCTAGAGCACGTTGCCCAGGATCGCGTCCAGGCAGTTTTGAATATCTCCAAGGAAGGAGACTCCACCACCTCTCGGGGCAACCTGTGCCAGTGCTCAGTCACCCTCACAGGAAAGAAGGTTTTCCTCATGTCAAGATGGAGCTTCCTGTGTTTCAGTTTGTGCCCGTTACCTCTTGTCCTATCACCGGGCACCGCAGAGAAGAGTCTGGCCCCATCCTCTCGACACCCTCCCTTCAGATACCTGTACACGTTGATGAGATCGCCTCTCAGTCTTCTCTTCTCCAGGCTCAGCAGGCCCAGTTCTCGCAGTCTTTCTTCATAGGAGAGATGCTCCAGTCCCCTCATCATCTTCGTAGCCCTCGGCTGGACTCTCTATTAGGTGTTATAAATTTGGGATGGTGGGTTCAGTGGAGTATATCAATCTACAAATGTTAAGCACTGAACTGCAAAGAAAACACTACTGCTTTTTGCTTTTTTCAATTCCTATTTTTATGTTAGGCCGCTCTTAATCCTACAAATCTAAACATGTTATTAGTATCATTATGCTTAGCCCATTTCTCCATCTAGTGAGCTTCTTCTCTAGAACTATGCCATTATCTTAGGGAGCAAAGACAAATTACAATATGTTTTTAAGACATGCTAACAGCTTTCAGCGATGTTAAAAGCATTTGCTAGACTCTAGCCAGAAATTTTTCTTTGGAGGGTAACACTTGCAATTTCACGACTATGTTATTATTTCTATACGCCTACATGAGTCCACACGGGGTCTAATTGCTTTTCTTAAGGTTATATTTAGTAATTGATTTCAGATGGCTTTTAGTCAGCAGGAAGGAGAAAAATAAAACTTTCTCTTTTATGTAGAACTATGTTGAGCCTTTCAAGTTACAAACAAATTAATTTAACAGAGGCTGTCACCCTGCTAGATTTCTTGCATCAGCAGCGCACAGTTCTGACTAACGTATTTTAGTTCCCTTGTTCTTGTTCCCCAGCTGTTTGTTAATATTCACGTACTACCTATCATCTTATTTTTTCATTTTAAACATTTTGAAAGAGAAATGATCTCTTTCGTTCTAGAATTCTGTATCACAGGGAGGTTGTGACACTGTCACACCCTGGAGCTCCCAAGTGCTGCCACAGATCATACGTGCTCTGGTTTATTTCACAATTTTATATTGCTCACTGCTGATGTGGTATGTAAGTTCTTTTCACAGGAGCGCTGCAGGATGTTGAAGTACTCATGGTCTTCGTGGCATTTCTTCTCTCGTGGGCTGAAGCATTGCTCAGAGTAAGATTTGTGCTTTTTGATTTACATAAAATTCATATTTATTAATTGTGTTCATGAATGGAATGAATAAAACAAAAAAAACCCCAAATACTTCTTTCACCATAAGAATTTTTAGAAAGAGATGGAGAGGGTGGTGAAGCATGACTATATGGTGACAAGTAATTGCCAGTCAGTGTGCTGGTGTGAGTGTTGGTATCCTTGTGAAGGCTTCAGTTGCCTCTATAAAACCTGAGGAATTATTAGTGCCATGAAATAAACAGCCCTGGAAGCAGCAGGATACGAATAAAAAGTTGTTCTCCATTTAGGTGACAGGGTATACGTCTACAGGGTGTCATGTCATAGGAAATTTTTGGTGCATATGCCAAAAAAGGCCCTTCATGAAAGCAAATAACCTCCAAAACAGACAGTCCATTTTAGGTAACAGACACATAGTGAGGACCATGTCACACAGAATAGGTTTCAATGGAAAACTCAGCTTTTATCTGGAGTTGCCACTGTGGTCTAGCAAGGATGCTAAGGTCTTTTCCATGTGTTTACCAGAAATAGAAACATCTGACCATGTGAAGCAGCAAGTATTTTCTAACCATGTTTTTTATTCACATTTAGGAAGGATTAGAATTGTTTGAAAGCATTTCTATGACATGACTGGAGATTCCAGGAGAATTAATTCATCTTGGGAAGTGCTATTTGACAGCCTTTCCAATCTCCAAGTCAGGTAGGTGAAATATGAAACACAGGACCCAAGAGAAAAACCCAACCTGTCTTTCTGTTCTTACTTTCCTTAGGCTATCCAGAAGCTTTTCAACTGCTGACACAAATCTGAACAGGCTCCTCCAAGTAATATCATAAGAGATGGTACTCAGCAGACTGTTCCACAGGTTAAGAGATAGCACAAATGCAAGGCAGTCACATTATTACGCTTACTATTTCAGACAAGTTCCCTACACAAAGGGACTACAAAGAAGCATGGAGCTGCATTTCCCTGGGTGCCCTGCAGCAGAGCTTTCTAGCTCATGAGCAATGTGCAGCAGGTGAAGACCTATATCTATATTTTTAATGACCTTACAGTAACCTGGAATGAATTACAGATTTTACTTCTTGAGATAAGTAATATAACTAACTGCTTATCCCTGCCCATTTAGACTAACGGAAGAGTCCTGTTGAAAGGAATAGAGGGAGGAATGAATCTGAAAAATAAACAAAATGCAAGAAAAGAAAATGGTTTGGCCACAGATGACTTTCGGAGAGCTGCAGTTCAGCAGAGGCAGTATAAGAAGCTTCTGAGGGCTAATCAGTGCCATGAGAACACAACCTCTCTGGTCTGATCTGCTCATATCTTATGAGAAGAGGAAAGGAAAGGGATTACTGAAATTGCACTTCGGGCTTTTGGGATTTGAATTCTGAAATACTCAAGCAAAAGCAAAAATGAAAATGTCAGTAGGATGGAGTCCTTGGTATCATTTCATCATTGTCTTCTTACTGAAGGAACTGTCAGACAGCAGGAAAAAATATATCCTCCCTCCTCTCTGCCAGTTAAATATAAATAAATACTTCAAGCAAACTCCTTAGAAGGCAATTTTGATTTCTTGTCTTTTGTTTTCATTAAAACTGTCAATTATCTTGCATAGCACTTAAATGAGAGAGTAGAAGAGAATTTTGCATAGTCCTGGGGACCAATAGGAGAATGAAGCGAGTGCCAAGTAAGTCTCCAGCTACCCTGCAATTTTTGCGCAGCAGCCCAGTTGCTGTAGAAATCCAACTGCTGCAAAAGTATAAACGTTCGTGTCCTATCTTTGAAAATGCTGACTGAAACAAAAAGTACTTTCCCTCTGATTCTGAGTCTGAATTCGTGCTTTATTACCTTCATTATTTTCTTCATGATTTCTGTTTGCATACCAAAGAGTGCAAAAAAAAAAAAAAAGATCTGCACCATATGTTATATTTCTCTTCTTAAAAGAAGTAGGACATAAAATGGCATTGCCTTTTCCTCAGACATTCAGCTACCAAGCATTTATGTAAAGCTGTTATGCTTTCTGCTGTTCATTCCCCTCAACAAGAAAATAAAGACAGGCAAAATATATTAGCGCAGCTCTCTGGGATTATAACTCTCTTTTAAAATCAAAATTTCAAATGTAGACTCATAGTCTTTCTCATGATTTTCTGCTTCTGTACATGTGTTTTTATCCCAGACTGTCAGGAGGGTTTTGCTTTTATTATGTTTTACATGAATGTTAAGCTTTGGCATCTTAAGCTATTACAACAGATTCCCTGGGACTATTGAGAAAGATTTTGTTTAAATTAAACTGAAGATTTTTGTAGGTCATTGTGACCTTTGTATTTTTGCATTATACACCCTGTTAACTGTGAGAGTGAAAGTTACAGTTCACAGATATGTTTATGAATAAGGACATGCACTAAACTGCAGGGCCTCGAAAACATAAGTAATGAACGTTATTCGTACCTTGGCAAAGCAAAAATTTATGATTACGGATAATTGCAGACAACTGTCATCATGAGAGAAATGTTTTACGCAGGCTGAAGTACCAAACGGTATTCGAACGCTTTCTCCAAAGGGAGCAGGAAGCAAGTAGCTGATGCTACTACATGCCTTGAAAACAGTTTGACTTAAAGGATTTGAGGTTTTTCTTTTTTATTAATCTAGAACAGCAGTGAAAGGTTTGAATCCGGTTGAATCTGAAATGAGAACGAGAATGAATCTGTGTTAATGAGAACTCAGCAGTTTTTGCTCTGAGCCACGCTGTCACAAAGCTGCTGTTGTTTGAAAAAACTAGTTGAAAAACGTTTCTTCATGAGGTTACTAATACTGCTTTTTCTAATCAGGCCAGGAATCCTTCCTCTTGAAATGAAAATCAGATTAATGACTATATAAGTTTTTGTGAGAAGGACATTTCTGCCCCTCTTAGTGCAAGATAAAGTTTTGAAAATTAAATCCATCTTATGGTTTCAAAAATAAGCATTCTGCTTGCGTATATGTGTATATATAAAGTCCTCCTGATTTTTAAGCAATATTTGTAATTTTGAGGAAGCCTTCTTAATACTTTTCCACGCTGGATGTTGGCCATACTGCAAACACCTGCAAACTCATTCACATAAGGATAAAGTATGTGGGATAGGAAAAGACATGTCTTCGTGGAAGTTTAGGAAGCAAAATATATCTGAAAGCCTGAAGCACAGGACTGAGGAAAAGCAAAATGCTTTTGCTAACTTCAGTTTCCCCAAAATGACTTGTCAGTAAGCATTAATTTGCCGCTGGAAGTGAAGAGGCCTGCGTTCTGCAGCAGTCGGGCTGGACTATCGCTACTTACGGCCTTTGGATCCGTAAAGCAGAGGAAAAGGGTTTGTGAGTCATGAGGATTCAGACGCTGGCTCCAGCTGCTGTTGTGCAGTGTGCGTGGGCGCAAGAGTTTGTTCTGAACTGTGTGATATTTGTTTGCATTTTTATTTATGAATTTTTCTCGATTTGGCAGCACATTGATTTTTCATGACTTCTTATACAAAATAAGACACCTTAATGGCATATCATTACTTTGTACGACACACATATTTGAGGATGCTGACAGTGGTTATGGTTTTTTACATTTCAGTGGTGGCACGATAACACACGCTTAGCAAAATGAAGGACTGGTTTGAGCAGTTTGGATTCGTAGCGTTCTTGTGCTGCCTTTCAAGGAACTAACTTTTATAGGAGTGAAATACAACCCTCATTCTGATTTTATGCTAAGCTATACTTCAAAGCCAGAGAAAATTCAGTGATCTTGGGATGAAAACAATTCCCAGAAGAGAAAGCGGGAAAAAGTTCTAAAGGAAAATGAAAACCCCACAGGCAGAAAGAGTAGCTTAGCCAGTGAACCTTATAAGGAGTTAAATTAAAAAAAAAACAACCAACCGAACAAAAAACTGTAGTCATAACTAAATACAGCGTAAACTCACACAGAGTTTGATCAAAATCTGTCGCTGGGATCAGAATCCGCTTACTGAACGGTAGCAAGCTCAGCTATTGCTGATGCTAGAGATTAACAGTTGCTCATTAGCAATTGCTATAGTTGCGGCACAGCAAGTGCTGACTAAAAAGCCACCTCTTAAACTGCTTGAATTGCTTCCAGTGTTAAACAGATTACACGTAGAGGCTGGGTTTTATGAAATACACACTGATATGTTTTTATGGGCAGAACAGCAGGCTGTAATGCTGTGCTGTGACCCCGGATGCAGCAGAAAACTTTATTTTACCTGGAATTAATTTTATCTGACCACGAGCTAGGAGATGTTATGTTCAGAATACACCTTTTATACTTGAATCATATATATTTGCAAGTGAAGCTATATGCTCAAATTAATTGAAATTTAGGATATATAAGCACCTGTTACGTTTGCTACCAGCTGAATCCTAAAAAATGGCCACTTTTGAGGGCATGTTTTGTTTGTTGTTTCTCTTACCTGTAGTTGAGAGGCCTGCAAATACGGGTGTTCACAGCACAAGACAGAAGTATCTGGTGCAGAAATCTCGTCAGCAAGTGATATGAATACAAACGCTAATGGGGCTGCAGACAAGTAAACGTGGGCTTCTCATGCTGGCCCCTGTGCTTGCAGCTGTATTGGCATTGCCAGTAATTTACCCTAACTCGTCGTAGCGGCTCTGTTCAAGAACATGGCTGCAAAGGTTATTCAGGGAAGTGCTGTGGCGCCCTGGCAAAGCGGCAGCAGACACGCAGCTCTGCCGGCTTTTGCCAGTCCTTCCCTCTCCTCCGCGTGCTAGTTCCTAAATTTTTTCACATGGAGGCTGACGCTGCTGTGGCTACTAGTCTACAGGAGGCTACCTTTCGATGTGAAAAATTGTTCATCTTACAGGTAGTATCTCCTGAAAACAACGAGAAAAGCCTAGAGAAAAGAAGTGCAATAAGAAAAGGCAAAATAATCCTTCTGCAGCTCTTTGCAGTGTGCTCCTTCCACAGTCTGGCTTGTCATGATAAGATATACATTAAAAACGGAGCAGTGCCTCCTGGTTACCTTTGAAAAGCATGGCATTCAAAGCCAGTTGTTTTACATTCCTACCGGCTTTCTATATTTTTCTATCTCAGCTCTTTTTCTAGGAGTATTTGAAGTGAATGTCCACTACCTGCCCGTTCTCATTGTGAAACCGTAATCTGCTATGCCCAACATCATTTTTGATTGCAGTGAAACACTGCTAACAATTGCTGCAATGTCACGTGGAAGGCCATATTCTGGAAAGGTAGAAGTCCATTTGCATATGCACAGATATGCTAGGGCATGTTGCTCTAGAGGCAGCGCTTCATCAGTTGGTAAGTAGGGAGCAATCGGAAAAATAGCAATAGTGTAAACAGGAGGGAGCAATCCCTGCGACAGCAGCAGGCGCCAGCATGGGAGAGCCCTGGTGCCCCCGCGCTTGCGCTGGCAGCAGAGACAGCCAGAGCCTCATGCGCTTTAGGAGGAGCAGCCTTCCTTCTCCAGTCCTTTAAACGCATGCTCGCAAAAGTAAGCCTGGAAATATTTCTTGTATGTATATGCATTTGTCTGTAAGTAGAAGGAAAATATAAAGATGATAAACTCATCAGAAAAGAAAGTGTTCTTTCTATACTTGCACGTATTTAGCAATACAGAGTATTTTTTTAAACATTCAGAAAATATGAAATGTCATCAAGAATCTAGCTAGACAGAATATTTCTTTAATACTTCCAGAGTGCCTCGGCAACTTAAAAAAAAAAAAGATAAATAAGCCTGTACATATATATTTCAGTCAGGGATAACATGTGATTCAAAGTAATTGATCAAGGAGATCAACCTTTAATTAAAAAGGTAACAGTGTTGAAGTGAGATCATGCTCGACAGGTGACAAATTAGATGCCACTGAGATGACCAAGAGAAGCAAATTGCGTTAAAAAAACACTAAAAAGAGAGAAGCACAGATCTCAAAAAAAAAAAAAAACCCAAAACACCCTCAAACCCCAAACTTCTGTGGCATTTAGAACTTTTAGCCTTTAATTCCTAAAATTGTCTTGCTCTGCTTCCATTACCTTTTAAACATCTTTCCAGTTCAAGTTGTCCCTATCCCCTTGTTCTCTTGACCCATAGGACCTATTTGGTGCTTGTTTCTGTGTCCTTGATAGTAAATGGAGTCTACAAAAAACCAGAGTTCTGATTTTGCAGAAAAAAGAACATTTTCTTCTATAAAGATAGCTTTTTTCTGAGTAGTCCTATTCTCTTCAGAATTTCACAAAACTGAGGAGTAAGATGTCGCTGTCCTTTTTCGGTCTTGTGGTATATATATAAATCCCAGTCCCTCATATATTTGAAATAAAATTAAATATAGAAGAACTTCTGCTGATTTTATGGCAGGCACTCACAGCCAAAATACAAGCAGTTTGGGTTAGGAGCTGCACGCTAAGACGTGCTGTGGTTAATGTTTACACGCCTACAGCGTCCAGAGGCTGCTGCCGTGCGGGACCAACGTCTGCCTGCTCGAGGTGCGGTGGAACTGCCTCTCTCAGGGAAGAAGTTCACCTGGGCTGGAAAGCAAATTCTGTTGTGGGCTGGTCCCAGGGAGGACAACATCCCCCACGTCAACTGGGGTTGCAAATCTCGTGCCTTGTCACTTCACCTTTAAAGTACGAGACAAATTTATTTTGCTTTTCTTCACTAACAGCATTGTGAATGTGCATGAATATGTGTCATTTTTAAAAAACATTAACCTTAAAAAACACGAAAACAATATAATAGATAATAGTCTATTTTTAGTTTAAAGTGCTACTGGAAAAATCTTGATAGCATGATGACTGTGGCCACTCCAATTGTTTTATTCAATATGGTAAGATCTGAAAGGAAACTGCCAGCTCAGAAGCTTTTCGAAAGATTTATTGATAAGTATTATAACTTTTGTATTGCCTCAAACACTGTACTTAATGCACATACTAAGTCAAGACTTAGATATTATATATCCTAAGTATTTTAATCTCTTTGCAATGTATATTATCAATTGATTAGGACATTTGCTGCTTTAAAACGGGCTGTTGTCTGCTTTCTCTTTTTTCCTTCTGTCTGTCTTTTTAGAGTTTTGTTATGGTCATAACCTTTTGATGCTCGTGAGTTACAATGCTTTTGCCTGAGAAGTAGAATACAGATAAATTATGGAGCCTTAGTACCGTGATCTAGTGGGACTGAGAATTTGCTGTATATTTCTGGAAAATGGAAATCCGTTAAAATGAAACATTTTGAAAACTCTGCTGCTTTCACCAAATGCCGCTTGGGCTGGGGAAGCAGGTCTGACTGGCGCTCGCTTCTAGGCTGTTCTGGCTCTCGCTAGAAAGGCTGTTGTTTCAACATTTTATTTTTGTTTTGAAATTAAAATTGGTGTTTTGACTTTACTGAAACAAAGTGTTTCAGCTGGCTTGAAACTGATGTTCCCAGGCAATCTCATCTAGAAGAAGTATCAAAGGACCCAGGTTAACTAGCTGTAATGAGGGAAGTTTCTGCACTGAACCTTTGCACAATAACTGCTGCTGTTGTCTGATGGGGGAATGATTTTCTGTGTTGTAGGAGACGTAGGCTGAAGGCAGTCTGTATGTGGTTTTGGTGATTTTGTCCAAGATAACATCAATATGTACAAGCTATTCTCCCCCTCTCAGCTGAACATCTGAAAGTCCCTCAACCTGTTGTACCTAGAATTCATTATCCCGTAGTTTTTACACTCATGGGGTTTTTCAAAATGAGGGAAAGAAAAGCAGTTAATCGTGAAATGACATACTCAGCAGCTCTGCAGAGCAAAGCTCTTTACAGAGAAGGAAATCTCCTGACGCATTTGCTAGCTACTGTCAGATATATGATGAGAAATTGCCATGGGCTATTAAAATGCATTTATTAACTTTTGTGACCTTATTATGCATAATTATTGTGGCATAAGTATCAATTTAATTGCATTCACTCAGTTTAAAGGTAATGTCTGCTCTGTGGTGGACGGAACAAGATAATTCTTTATCTTCCTAGGGATGGAGATGAAGTTTTCCATTCCAAAGCCTGTTTCCAGGTGGTCTAAACTTTCATTTTAGGACAGGATTTTCCATGCTTGTAACAACTCAAAAATCTTTTTTTTTTTTTCCTGAAGGTTTTTTTGTGTTATTGGAATGTATGTGATTTTGAAGTAAATATGTAACACAGTAACTCTCGACAAGGTGGTTGCCTAAATACTAAGATAGAATAAATGCGCACAGGACCAAAAGATATAGCTCATGTCCTGTTTTCTAGATCTCACATACACTTAAAATTCAAAATAAGGTACAAAGAGAAGAGCATTGTTTTTCCATATACAAAGTTATTTCCAAATGCAGAATGTAAGACACAACGAAAAGCATCCTTGAAACAGCGTCAGTTTCTTTAACCCAAAAGGGGGGGGGTCAGTGCTCTCTGATAAAGTGGCAGGGGAGTACAAGAGGTACTCAGAAACGTAGAGACAGAGTTTAGAAGCCTGTCTATTGTTAGTCTGCTATTCTTGATTTTATGAGCATTTAAAGAGGAGCAATCTAAATGTGCACTTTATTTTTTTATTAAAGAATTTTTTTTTTTTTGCCTGTACATTTTTTTTTTTACAATACACAGAATTTGCAAAAGCCCAATGTATGTGCACTATTCTGGGGGTGAAAATCCAGAACCAAGCCTCTAGAGAAACAGAATTGTACTCAAAGGTCTTCATCAGGGCTTACGGGCTCTTTTACTGAGCTAGTCTCATACCAGATACTTTAACCCTGAATCAGGGCAATTGCTGATGACGCACAGTAAGATCTCAAAGCAGTCAAGACTGATGTGTGAAAGTCAGAGCCAGCTAAGGCCTGGGACAGAAACTTTCCACATAATACAAACACTTTTTGAAAATATCTCTGGGGCAGTCAGTTTCCTGTTACGACAAAATAAATAAACCAAGAAACAGCTGCAGCTGGTATTGCTTTCCCTGAGAGAGGGGGGGGGGGGGAAAAAAAAAGGAAATCAACCTGCTAATAAGGTCATTCTCGTTAAAATGTATTTGCTACAGCTTTCTACATTTATAAATTTTAGGCTGAGCAGGATCCAAGCAATTGATGAAACCATCTTTTTTCAGGTGAGGGACTTAAATGTTTCTACCTTATGAAAAAAATAAGTTAAAAAAGGGGGGGGGGGGAGAAGAGCTTCCTGAGTTTGCTACGATGGCATTCGTAGAGAAGGTGAGAGAAAACTGTTGGTTCAGGGAAGTAGGAGCTATCAGTAACCCATCTCAGCAGTAAAGCAGGTTGTGCAGAAAAAGAAAAGAAACCTTAACCTCATCATAAAATGTATGTGTTGAATATAGAACAGATGCATGTGGTATAAATATTTAAGATTTTTTTTTTTTTGAAAGGGTGGTTTGGCTAACAAGTGGAAATGCTGTTGGGCTCTGGGAAGGGGAGAGAGAAAAGATTTTAACTTGCGTAAAATCAAAATAAAAGAATGTTGTCCCACAAAATTACGTGGCTAGGCATGCAATGTATTCTCACAGCAACTGTTATGTAGCAAAGTTTCTATTAGAGCTAATTGGGCTCAAAGGTTTACTGTAAGCTCAGTCTGAGCTGGAAAGCAGTATGTTGCTTGCTGGGCTGAATGGAAATTTCAAAGAAAAATACAAAGCTGTGGCTGGTATACACACGTATCCGGTAAAAGACAAAACAAAAAGACAAATCCTTCGGATAAGGAGAAAAACACATAATTGTGGTGGATAAGCACTTTTGATGGCCTGCAACCAGCGTTGCGCTGAAAATAACTGAAGTCTTTCTGAATACCATGGTGCTACTGGAGAAAATCTGAGAAGTTCACTTCTAGTTGTGGTCCACCACTTATTTCAGAGATGTTTTAGCATTTCTTTAGCAAAATATATTTAAATGTATCAGTGGTTAACTCTCACCCTGCATCAAATGAGTTGGCAACTGCATTTTAGACACTGAACTAGGCCTAATGCAAAAATTATAGGAGCATCCTAACGTATTGCAATAAGGATATTTCTAATTGCATGCAAGTTTATCCCCAAAGATTCCCCATAATTAATTTTATGAGATCAACTTGCCAAAAATATCTCTGGGAAAAACAGAAGTGAGTGAAAGCTACAGAAAATATACCACTGATTCTTTCTTGCATGGGTCCATAGCAAGAAAGGGGAGAAATGAAAAAAGGTATTGTTAAGCAAGTATAAACCAGCAACTTACTGAGTAAATGAAGAAATGAGGAAGATATGTTTTGATTGCTACAGAATAAAAGCTTAGAGTGGTTATAGCTTATGTCACTTGAAATAAGTAAAAATGATTAGTTTACCCTGGCCAGAGCAGGTACAGAAGTCAATAATAAAAATGGGGAAAAAGGTAACAGGAACATTTCTATTACTGCGTAACAGTTCTTATTAAGGAAGGACAATTAATAGCTCGGGCATGCATTTCCCTGATCATAGCAAACTGAAAGCTAAACTTGTGGGGTTTATCTTTATTTTTTAATGCTGCTGTTATTATTTAAGGAATTTCCAGGGGACAGCATAGTGTACTCAGAAAAAATGGGATATATTAAAAATATTCAAGTATTGCCTTTTTTCCTGACTGCAGATTAGCTAAAGGAATGAGTGAGATCAGGATTATAACTTTTATTTCATATACAAATTACATGTCTTGCAATGGGAAGATTTTCACAAGCCGACTGGTTTGTGCGTGTGCAGAAAACGGAGAATCTGGATACAGGGGGAAAAAATGACCATCCTTTTTCTTCAGAACAAATATAACTGTCTTGAACAGCAGTACATAGTGCCTATAGAATGCAATCAAAGCCCGAACCTTTTTGAGTGCTGTGTTTCTTCATTTAGTGTATTAGACAAAACGCAGACACTCGTGAGCGATACCTAGTGACTTTTCTGACATGGCTCCAGCTGATGTTACTGAAGAATCTTTTTTTCCCTTTAGGAAACAAGTCAGACTTCCCTGGCCATAGGAGGAAAGGAGCAAACCTGTTTAAATTAATCCAGCTCATAGTTATTCACTTAGTCAGAAATTTGTGTTCATTGAGAATTTAAGAACCAGCTACCAATTAAAAATAATATTGAGAACAGAAAGGGGGTGGAAAAGATAAAAATTAATATCCTATATTAAAAGGGTTATTTTTGTATGGAGCTTGCCTGCGTTTGAAGTATTCACTGCAGTTTGGATTTGGTTGAGAATTCTCTGTTTTGGCGAAGTTATCCTATGCCGTGAATCCTAGGCCGATGGGTGACTGTGGAGGGGAGCATGGTGCTGCCTCTCACACCTCGCTCTTATATGAAGCAGCCTGCGTTATCCCAGCACCAAGATCTGACCGAAGGATGAGGTAGGTTGAAGGTATTCACTGTGAAATCCATAATCCAAAGGAGACAAAAGAGGTGAGCACAGCGGACTCCTCAGAGAACACTTTAAAAGCAGAGTACTTGACTAAAACATCGAGAGGGAAAAGCTGAGAGGTGAAGTGACAAACACAATGTGCAGCTTGCAATTGTAAAGTTAACATTGTGTTTCATACACTACAGATCTTCTGGGTTGGAGGGGACTTTTGTATCACCAAGCATCAGTTTTAGGGCATGGTCACGTAGCCCATGACTTTGTACTCGTGTCATAGATGTTTAGCTCATATATAGCATTAAAAAAAAATTGTACAATTTTTCCTCTCACTAGTGAGATTTCCTGGGGAAAAGTACCTAGAGCTGAATCTGCTTTATAAGTAACTCCTGATAGTTTTGCAAACCTACTTAATATTCATAAGAGAAATCTCCTATAAAGTGATTGTCTAATTAAAGATCTACTTTTATCAATTGTGCTTTATAGTCCACTTGAGCTTCCAGAGTTTCAGTCAAGCACTTGAATTTTAAAATTCATGGATTATTGCTTTGAGCACCAGGGATCAAAGCAGTAATACCATTATTAAATCTCATGGCACTTACTTGTCTCTTATACTGTTGATAAACAGTGTTTTAGTTTCTCATTTAATTTAGCCACTTCTCTTAAAGTAGAGATTACTCCTTCTGTGGCTTCTCTTAAGGGGCAGGACATTCAAAGGAGAATGTGCTTTAAACACCTCATTTTGTAAGTGGTCATTAGCACTAACTGTTGGAAGACTGATTCCCTTGCAATCTGGAAATATAGACTGCTGTATAATTACAAGTGGCTCTGAACAGTGTAATGTGTGTACTTTGATGTTTTATAGTGACTGTTTAGTTGAATTTTTAATAGGGTTGTTAGGCAGTTAATACATGGTTTTGTATGGAAAGACTGAAAACATAGGGCTGGATTTGATCCAGAATCCATTTATAAGAACAAGAGTGCCTGCTCTTACCATGGCAATGGGAAAGGGATCAGGAATTCTGTAAGAACAGAGCAAGCACCGAAATGTGCAGTTCGCTCTGGTAATCCTCCAGCATGCGACTGTCTTCAGCTTCACAAGCTTCCTGGGTCAGATGTGGTTTCTCAGGTATTCAGTGATTTTATTAGTTTATTTTTTTGGATCGATGTCTACTCTGTTACCTTGACTACCCCTTGGATGGATGTCTTAGTGCCCTTTGGGAAGAGGTGTCAAGCCTTCCTACCTGATACATGAAGAACAAGTTCTTTTGGTTTGCATTAAACCTGACTTCTACTTCTTTCACTGGGAGAGCAGCAAGAGGAAAGCAAGTTCAATGGAAAGATTCAAAAAGGGAATTTTTTATTTCTTGGAAAAATTACAGTGCAGCTATTCCAAAAGACATATGTCTGACACCCAGATGAACTTACACAACTGTACAAATCTGGGATACAGGGCATGTCACTGGGCTAAGCTGTGAGGTTCCAGTATGACTCCTGTTCGTACATCTATTATAGTCTTAATATATGAATCTAGGCAAATCCATCTGAATATGAAATATATTTCAAAACTGAGTTTGTGTGCCAAGCTGCTCTACCTAAATGGGAACAGGCAAATGAGAATGAATGGAATAGTTAAAATCAAGCTATTTGTAAAATAGAAATACCTAAAGGTAATGCAAGAGAACTATAGTCCTATGGAAAATTTCACTTTGCTTTGCTTTTTCTTTTCTGTTCTTAATTCCAACTTCTAAGTAGGTAGATCAGAAGAAAAACAAGCATTGCTTGACCTATGTGATTGCCAGTTCTGTGTAAAGTCATCAGAGCATGTTTTGATGCCATCAGGTCATTACGTCTAACAGAAAACTGTTCTGGTGGACACTGGAACTGTACTTCAATCCCTCACTGGTGTTTTCAGAGAGGGAGACTGGCAATGTTTGGGAAGCCTGCTGGTGCCTTCAGAAAGATGCTGTGGAACTGCAGAAAAAGTCAGCTGAAATCTTTTCCTAGATAAGACTCTACCGCCATACACAGTGAATTTGACTGTTAATTTGTAATTCTTTCTCATTATTTGTTCTGTGCCTGGGTTATTAACTTTTTTCCTCCTTCTTAAAAGTCAAATGTAATTCTAAATATCAATTTCTTATAATTGGATTTTTGGCATTTTTAAGCTACCAATGCATGTATTAAACTGTAGTTTTTAAAGGGTTTGTGATGTAGAGCTCAGCTAACTCTGTCAAAAGCATTTTATAGTGACTAAAACTTCATGACATGTCAAGAACAAGAGAAAAGTAATTAAGTAAACAAAATGTCAATTATTGTTTTAGATGGAAAAATCAATCCTCTTTGCAGGAGAACTCTTCCAAATTCTGGCCTTTGAAATATTAGGCAATTATCAGTTTTGTTATCCTGATCTAGGCCATTGCCTTAGGGAAGTCAATAAGTCAAATCTGGCTACTTGTTTCAGCAGCACACCTAACTGAAGTGGAAGAGAGCCTGCTCATTTCCATTATGGATCAAAAACTGTTGTTGTGGAGGAGCTCTGTCCTTTGAATTGCTGAAGGAATAACAAGACAGAAAGTGTGTTGCCCCTGAACCATTTTCCCCTGGCAGCTCTACTCAGCAGCTGCAGATAGATAGCACTTGGCCATCAAGCAGAAATAGCAGTTCTGTAAGTTGGCCAAATAGCTAATTTGCAAATATCAACCAGAACTAAATCTCTAGGATATCTCTAGAATAACCATTTTTGCTCTGGTTATCCTTCCTGATGAAAAATGCTACCTGTAATACCCTTCAGACTTCAGTGCATACCACAAGAGATCAGTCTTAGTTCTTACTATGGGGCTGGTCAGTAGAAGACCATTGTTCCATCTCTTGCTATATGCAATGAGGAGGCTGGTACAGTTATCATCTGGTCTGTACTGATTTTGGGGGTCCCTGTGGTTATTCCTGTCCTTACTCAGCAATTTAGAAACTTCACTTTTCCTTCCTCCATATGCAGGCCTAGCTAAAGTCCAATTCTTGACTGAAAATCCTGACTATGACTAACTAGTGTCTCAGGGATAATGCTAATTAAGGATGACCTGTAGTCTCCTGATAATTCACAGCACTGGAAATTATAAGCAGAGCCTCTGTAGGAGCTCAGGTCTCTGCTGTCAGAACAATGTTACCCCACCTGCTCTCCTTGCTGCCAAACAGAAAGGAGCTAACTGAGGACTTTGTGTCCCAGAACTGTTCTGCCACCAAAAAGCTAAATCACGAAAGCTGTTGCTCTAAAAGCCAAATGTGGCAGTTCTTAATAAATCCATGGAACAAGCTGTGTGGAACATAATAAAAATATTCAGCCTGCTAGTGAAGAGTGCTTAACTAGTAATTACTTGCTTGATTTCCCTCCCTGTTTCTGAACAGAATATATTTCCGTACAACACTGCTAGTAGATGGGGTCATAGCAAGACCAGATGATGGGGTTCCCCTGTAAGAAGGGTGCCTGGCGCGGAAACACATTGTGCAGCTGCTGCCTGAGATTTGGAGCTGGATGTCTGCTGGGGCAGGCTAAGCAGGCAGCCCAGGGGTAGTTTCCACCAAGTGCCTAAACGATAGTCCTTTAACGATCCCTGGCACGCCTGGCCACAGCACGCCAATTTGCGCAGCACACTTGGGCAATGTCCCTTCTTGCTTCAGTGACATTGAAGGTAGAGGGTCAGGCAGGAGGAGCAAGTGTTCATGAGCCATCCTGTAAATCCCGCCCCACCTAATTTTGTGCCATGATAGAAAAAAAGCCGACGTTCCTGAAGTGTTTAATACTTCCAGTACATAAAAAAGATATATTATGCATGCAGTGAGCACTAGTTTACCTATGTTTTAAATGTTGCTTATGAACACAGATACTTGTAAGTACACACATTGTTACTGAGAGTATAAATATTGAATTTTCACAGAAACATTGACCTGAGTAATGATGGAAACTTGAAGTAAAAGGTTCTGAAGTGCTCTTAGAGCATCCATTTAATCTATCTAAAGTAATGATAAAACCTTTAAACTATAGTGTGTTGTAATTACAGTATTAAGTAATTAGTATATTTAAAGGGCAGAAAAAGTGCTGTGCCTGAATTCAGTGGAGGGTAGCCAGGCAACAATATAAAGTGGTGTTTTTGTGAGACAAATGTGAGGAAATGTACTTTTTCCTGAAATATCATTATTTTTAGATGGATAAAACTGTCCAGGTGCTTTTATTAAGAGACTGTTGGGCTCTCAAAACCTGGAAGTGTCTAAAAAGCCTTTAAAATATATGCAACATACACCAGAAACATGAACTGAGTATCTAGCCTTCTAAAAAGCTTCCAAGTGTCATAAATAGTTGGTTAAGGCAAAGCCAAAGTGGCTGGGTAGCTACTGAAATATGGGGATGGAGGAGTTTCTTGGAGACAGGGTAGACACGTACAGTGATTTCCAGCAGAATGATACTGAATAACTGGTGGCTCCCTCATACGTTCTCTAGACACAGTCTTTTCATTGTCTACACTACACATGCTCGTTCCTAGGCAATCTTGGGGGGGCTGGGAGAGGGGAACACAAGCCCCATGCTCCTAGCATGATTAGTTGCTTTTGAGAGGATACTAGGGATAATTAAATGAGGGAACTGCCTCCCATAGCAAGATGCCACTTCTGGCACTGTCGCCAGACGCCACCTCAGCAGCATTTCCGCCTTTGAGCACTTCCTTCCCTCAGTGCCATGCCCAGCAGCGTGTTGATGGAGTCCCTGGCATCATACCATATTATTTTAGAATTTTTGAATTGAGAAAGCCAAAAAAAAAAGCTATCTCAGAGGTAATTATTGTTGGCTTTGTTAGTGGAGTTAGAGGAGACAAGGGCAAGGATGGACTGCAGTCAGTGTTGTCTGGAGGACACCACCAATGAGCCAGGCAGCAGCAAGTCTCCTGGGAACCAGAGACTGATCTTTGAGAAGGATGGTTTTGGTACTGTGGACTTAGATAGTAACTGGGTTTCTTCTAAATATAAATATTAATTTGTTTTTATGCACAATTAAATCATTAATGGAGTTGTCAATCAGCTTTGCCTTTGTTGGTTCAAGACTAATATATGAAAGAAATAAAAATCCATGGCGCCTTTCACATGGCATTTTTAAAGATGCTTATAATGCATCAGTTAGACCTCAGAATCTTTATTTCAGATAGTATGATATCTCCTCCTACTCGGAAAGCAAGAAAAAGCATATGATTCCAATTTTCAAACCTGCATATCTACATTAGACCCCAAATCAGGTGGAAACCTGGTAGGATAGAGGTGTTGAGAGCACTAAAAATAGAGGGGACTTGCCTATAGTCCCACTATTGAAAAGAATCAGAGCTTGAACAGTGGTGCCCTGACTTCAGATCTCCTGCTGTAAATGCAAGACCACAGTTACGTACCTTACATAGATTAAATCTGACATACCTTGCTGTTGTACTACGAAAAAGGACTTGAAGTTTAAGCACAAGCTATTGGTCTAAAAATAGGCAAAATCATTTTGGAAAAAGTGGTGATAGGGAAAATATTTGATTAATTCACTTCTATAGAAGGGATAGATCTGATTTATCCATTTTGATATTCTCCATAGGAGTTTTAGGGTTTTTTTTTTTTTTTAAACCTTCTTTTTAGTTCCTGATTTGCACTAAATGTCA
Source organism: Struthio camelus (assembly GCF_040807025.1). NCBI lineage: Eukaryota > Metazoa > Chordata > Aves > Struthioniformes > Struthionidae > Struthio > Struthio camelus. The sequence continues at coordinate 30,361,946 of NC_090946.1, read as the reverse complement.
AACGCTGTATCTTTGGAGTCACAGTCTTGCAGAAAGCAATTCCAATCTATAACTTGCTATAAAATAAAATACATAAGCATATGGCCAAGAACACAAAAAAAGACTTTTTCCAAGGTACCTAGTTCTCAGAAGATAATACTAGAATTTTTTTGAGGGAATATTCCTTTTTTTTTCTGAAAAATTTTAAATACCCCCCACATACATAGGTTTAGAGCATTATTTCATAGCAATAATTACTGCATGAGATTGCCTCTCTTATTTGATATTGTATTTACAAGTACTTGATTTTATTTCAAATGTATTTGTTTTTTTCATCATGTGTACATGCTGTGAGTTGGGAAAGAATACAGGGTGAAAAGAAACTAAAAAGAACAACATTTTGAGAACTTAAACCAGTTATGGATAACTTTCGTTACAGTATCAGAAAATAAGAGTGGCATTCCTCAGAGTTACATGCAGCAGTGAAATTTGAAAGACCACTCCTGTGTTATCTGCTGGGAAGCTACTTCAGGAAAGGAGTGGTTTGAAGTATTTAGGAACTAAATGCATGGTGTATAAGGACTGCAATAACAGTTGGATGCTTGGTTATTCAGAAATGAAACAGTTTTTTTTTTTTTTTTCAGAAAATATCGTTATTAAAAGAGTAAGTGGGCTCACACAAAGATGGAGTGAATACAGGAACAAAGATAAAGCAAATCATGCACTTTTCCTGTGGTGCCCTTAGAGGCAAATTATATTGGCAATGTGTATGACAGAAAGGAAGTGATTTGCAGAGAAAAAGCTGGAGCTGAGGGCCTCACCTCTGCATTGAATGCATTGTGGAGGGTTTTTACTTTGCCCTGCTCTAGTTTGGTTCAGTGAACACCCATGAGGAGCTGTAGCCCCCTAGGTGAGCACAGCAGCACCCCTACAAGTTTAGCTCATCCGAAAGGGATCCAAGCTGTGCTCTGAGACTGAACTATAGGGAAAACCAAAGTAAAGGATATAGGTAAAAATGAAAGAGTTGCTTCCATGCGCAACCCTGATCTGAATTACAATGCTATTGTAAGTGTTTTTATTATGCCCACGTAACTACTTCTGCTGAGAGTGGGATGAAATTTCCTGTACATACTGTACAAAAATTGGAGTAAGGGTCTGATGCTTGGTTAGTCAGAGAGGAAACAGTTTTTCAGAAAGAAAGCAAACCTGGCTGAGTCATCACCTCTGGGAACGGAAGAATTAGCGAAGCAGAAGGAAAGGACAAAGCATCGAGTAATGTGAAATTAATGGAGCCCATTGCTATGTTTCACTTTAATGATCTTGCTACTTCAGCAAAAGTTTAGAAGGGTGATGCAATCATTTTTAGTCTGTTCAAATCCTTAAAAAGAAGGAGGAAGCCCAAATCCATGTTTTTCACTAACAAGCTTAATATATCCAATAGTCTCAAAGTGATAGAGGTGGGAGAGAGCTGTAGGTCTGCTTATTGACCACCAGTCCTAGATGCTGCCAAGAACCCTGTGAATTAGAACCTTACCTTTGGTGGGTTTTTATTTTTTATTTATTTTTTAATAGAATGCTTGAAAAAAATACTAGGTACAATTTTGACCCAGTCCTCTAAAGCTCTGTACCCTTACTTCCTCATGTCAATTCATCAGTTTCTCCTAAGACTTGCTATTGAAGCACTGGGACCCTTGTCTCTGGAGAATTAAATTTGTGCATAAATTTTTGTTTATCTATTTATTTATTTATATCACATGTAATTAATGCCATCCATACAGTGCAGAATCCAGCCTAAGGCCAAATTCCCTGGCAGTCCAGACCAGCTATCTGCTGGAGTACCAGTGGGCTCTAGCTAGTGGGGCAGTTGAACTGGTGTCAGAGCAGAACTTGAGGAAGTTCCCTAAATTTAAGGTTATGCTCAAGGACAAATCTATCTCGTTAGGGAAAGGGCCCAGCATGCCTGCTATCCCACCTTCATCAGTGCATGATGTGACCAACGCTTGGCCAAGAAGGTGGTATCAAGGGTCCTTCTTACCAGCAGAACCTGCATAGACAGCTCAGTGTAGACAGAGTGACTGTGAAGTTTCAGGTCTTAGGAACAACTTGTACTTCAGGGCATCATAGCTTAGAGTCACTGTAAATACAGACATTAAAATCAAGGCAGAAGTGAAGGCTGTATGTACCTTATTACAACCCATGATATACAACTTGTGAAAACATTCTAGTTCGCATGTGCTATATGTAACATTCATTTACAGCTGTTCATAGTGCAGAAGGAAATCTTATTTAAGGTACAAGCACAAGTGAGCAGAGTTAAAGAGGAGATTTCAGCTTTGCTCTGCACTTTTCTATGCTTCTGAATACTTTATTTCTCGTTCTTAATATTACAGATATTACACTAACACAAGATTCTTTCAAATGGAGTATAATTAAAATGTGAAGTCAAAGGCACTAACTGGTATGATAATTGTGATGAAGCTTATTCTGTGATAAAGAACAAAATATGAGAGACTCAGCATTCATCTTGTTTGTTGTAAAATGTATACACACACATATGTGTCTCACGTCTGGCATGTTTGATTTCCTGGATTAAAAATTCTTTTATTTGCAGCTCTTTATCATGGCTGAATAAAATCCAGTTTTATTTTCACCTAGTGAAAATTCATTCCATTTATGTTCTGGATATATGTATACAAAACACGAAAAAAATATTCTAATATTAATTGAATATTAGCCAGTTTCCAATTTCATCTTTTTATTCCCTGAGTCTTTTCTGCACAATCTCAGCACACTAGTATTTCAGGCTCTTTGCATTCTTATTGTCAATGTTATTGTTATGTTGCAGAGAAATCATCTGTCTATTTTGTACCTGCAATACTTCTTATGGAAACTCTCTTTCTCCCTGACTATTATGAACAAATCAATAAAAAGGGAAAGCTTAAAAATTTCACTTGTTTTACTTGCAGGTTGGGAATATTTTTAAGTGCTGAGCTGACATCCCTTCCCACCACACTTCTGAATGAAATATAAAACTCAGGTCTTGACTACTTGTAGTCATTTAGCAGATCCCATGGTACTTTTTCCAAGAGTAGAGGTGAAAGCTGCAATGCCATGGCTTAATTTCATTCAGACAATTACATTCCACCTACTTAAAAATTCCTCACTGGTTTCTGTTAGAAAGGTTATTCTTCATTTTTCTCTGAACTGTTGTGTTGTGCACTGCTAAAAGGCTTTTGTCCTTTGCCCCAGTAGAAATGCTTATTCTAGGACATTTCGGTAATGAGTAAGGTGATCCTTATGTTTCTAATTTGCCATAAAATTTCCTAAAGCTTCTGTAATGCTGCAGGAGTTGGGGAGAAATAGTAGCGCTTCAATTCCTACTCCCTTGCCCTTTACAGACCTGCACACAGCACAATATACCTCATTGTCACGTGATTTGGAAGAGTAAGTTAAGAGTAGCAGATGAAACATGGTCATTATAAAATTCTCCTAGAATAATGTTTGGCTTGTGGATAGTATTTATAGAGCAGGCATAAACACTACTGCAGCTACACATAATTATAATACAACCTAATTTATGCTTACAGGGCTGAAGTGAAATTATCTTAATTCTTTTTAGTCCCACCTGACAATACTTTCCTAAATATATTGGTGCTGTTATCTATCTCACATATGTAAAGCAAAATTCTGCTTAAGGTTTCTGATAGCTTTGCAAACATGATTTGAATGAAATATAGCTTAGCTAAAGCCTGAGGGCTATGGGGGAACAAGAACACCAAAATATTTCTAAACAGGGCTGCCTTGTGTGAAGAAGATGTTTTGTCAGCTGAGCAAAGGAGGGGTGGAGATTTAATCTAGCGTCTACCTTTGCCCAGATGAGGTAACTTGAAAAAGTTAGAAGTTGTCAGCACAATTTGGTGTTCTGTATCATCCTCTGTAAAGTCTAGCACTATTCATAGCAAATGCATTTTAAGGTTAATTATCTCCCAACTTAAACATCTAAAGTGCTGTTACATGTTATGGTTTGAACGATTCTAAAAGCTCACCCAAGTGGATAAAGCCTGTTTTCCTCCCTCTGTAACGCCAGCTCCTAGGCATGTTCCTGCTCCTTACCTTGTAATCGCCATGGTGCTTGTCTGACTGATGCTATGTTTTTACGATGCAGAAAAGCTATGCAAGGCTAGACCTTCCAGCCCCGGATCCAGTCGCTGACACTGGGCAAAGGTGGGTGCTTAGCGACTGACAGAATAACCAGATAGTTATACCCCTCCCAAACATGCTCTAGCAACTCGCAACTCAGAGACTTTCTAAGCCAGGACAGGTGTCTAGTTACATGATAGCCCTCAAAGGCTGCTTTCAGCAGAGAAGCCATCAAGGGAGACTTACCCAGTCTTCCATTGAAACTGCATAAGCTTTTATGATTCTTAGCACCTGGTGGAAGGGAGACACAGCTTGACTGTGTATTGTGGTGAACCACCTCCTTTGATGAACCCGCCACCTCTGGTCCTTGTCCTGGCAGAGGCAGTGCACAGTCGATTTCCTGTCATCCTCTCTCTAACACCCACATCTACACCTAGCACCATCTTATTTCCTCTCACTCATCTCTTTTCCAAGCTGCAAAGTCCTAACCTCGGTCATTCCTTGAACACAAATTGTTCCATATCTTTGATGATCCTTCTTGCTCTTCTCCGAACCTTTTACAAATCTACTGGATCATTTTTGAGATGGGAGAGTGAGAGCACATCAGTGGTTTATCAAGCGGTCCAAAGGTTTCTGTTTTGTTCTCTCTTCCTTTCTTACAATTACTAAGACTTGATTTGCTCTTTGACTGCTGTTGAGCTCCGTGTTAATGTTTCCTGGCGCTATCTATCATAAACCTGATTGCTTTCCTGGTAAAGGTCAACTCAAAGCCCATTATATTATTTCTGAAGTTAGGATTGCTTTTTTACAGTGTGCACCATATATTATTCTACACTGAATTTTATCTACTTTTTGATACAAAGCTTCTCAGTATCATAAGCTCTTTTCAGAATTCTTTGCAGTCAGCTCTTGTCTTTTCTACTCTGAATAACTTTCTACCATCAGCAAATTTTGTCACCTTCCTATTCGGTGCAGAACAGCATGAAACTCCACTGGACATCGCTCTCAGTTGAGAAGAATATCCTATCCCCAGCTTCCTTCCTGTTCACCAGTTATTTAGCCTTTTTTTTTTGCAATGGTTGCTTACATATCTTCAGTGATTATGGTAAGGGACTTTGTTGGGAGTCATCCAGAAGCCTAAATAGATTATAACATTTGGGTCTGCCTATGCAAAATCCTTATGACACCTTCAAAAAACTTCAGAAGCTTTGTGAAGCATGGCTTTTCTTACTCGTGCTGATGACACTTATCCGAGTGCTTCAGTTCATCATATGGATTCAAGACTGTGCAACCGATTAAAAGGCTAAAAACAGAGCCAAGAAAAGTGCAGTGCAGTATTTTGTTGGGTTAGCAAGTTGAGCTGACTTATCTCCTGATCAGATGAGCACTAGAGCATCATGCCAGTGGGGAAAAGGGAAGAGGGAGCGTGATCTCTCTTTTTGCAGCAGTGAGCTGGTGCTTCAACGAGAACATGAAACCACCTGTGAAGTGACGATATGAATCCACAAGCAGCAGTGGCAGCTTCTTCTTCACAAGCGTGGCAACAGCACAGACAGAACAGGGGATGTAAATGCCTTAGACTTGCCAGGTCTAGAAGGACCAGGCAGCCATTGCTTCCTACTATTTTCTTCCCATAGAAGGGGAGCAGTGCAGTTGCCTTTTTTTTAATTTTATTTTTTTTGAAATAAAGGGCAATGGTTTTAATCTAAATGGGTGGTGTAAACACTCTCAAAATTATGACACTTAAAAAAAAATGGAAATAAATACAAGTCCATGGGGTTTTCCCACACCTATTCAAAGGAATTACTGGGTCTGAGAAACATGTTGCATCCCATTGTACATGGTGGTGTGTAAAGCATATACTTCTGTAGCGCCCTTTCAATCTTAACCACACAGCTGCTTGCAGGTGTGAGGTCCCAGGCCTCCTCTTTTGGCCCAGCTTCCTTTCTCACTGAGAGAAACTGCAAAGAAGTGTACTGATTTGCAGGTCCCCTTTAACAAGGCAATGACATTGTATTAATCTGTTGTGGGACTACACACTTACAAGATTTTTTTCTTTTTTTTAAGAGGGCAGTCCCTGCAAGTAACTGGTAAGGTCTGACTTTTTTGGTTGAACCAAAGTAATAGACATAGTTTCTAGGTGCATCCTAGTGATTCCATTTAACTCCTCTAACCTATCCACTTATTTAAAGGTACTTAAAACTTCTAATTGAATTTTAAAAGCAAAAATGATGTAATTGTATTTTAAACCCTTCAAAAGAAAAAAATGAATACACGAAGTTGTTTTAAAAATTGACTCCTAACTGTACTACAATAACATATGGTGAAAGTTCCATTAATCTACACAAAAAAAAAAAAAAAGGAAAAAAGAGAAAGGTCATCCTTGCTTACTCAAATGTCTTACTAAATTCAAAATAACAAATTAAAATGTAAATCAAAGTCTTTTTTTATTTTTGAAGATACAAAATTCTGTGAAGATAAACTTCAAAGGTTCATGTTGATTGCTTCATTTTCTCCTAGGGAGTTTATGAACACTATTATAAAGTGTGAGAGTAAGATAAAAAATATGTACTGGCTTCACCAGGCTATCGTACTTTTATTTTTACTTAAAATCAAACTCCGAAGCAAATTTAGAGAAGTTAGACTTCTTTCAACTGTTCTTATGTTCAAAAAGTAGGTTGGGAATGTTTAATAGGTAGAATCAAATTATTTTTACAAAGTAAATTATCTAATTGAAATCTAAGTATACTTTATTAATAAGTGATTGTTATTTACAAGGAAACAGAAAATGCACTTGTAGTTTCCTGTATTTTGAACATAACAAACATTCATTTCTTAAGTCCAGCTGGTAAAATTCGAATTTTGCTATACAATATTTAGTATCTTTTTTTGTGAGGTGTATTCATACTTGTTAGAGAAAAGTATTAAGAGCTACTGGTCTTTTAACACCGCACCACACTAGTTACACTTCTAGTTCCTTATATTTATGTTTAGTTTTCCCCTTCATTCCTCCAAGTAAAGAAACTAATATAGGTATAATTCCCAATTTTTATAACTACACACCACTCAATCCTCTGAAAAATGTTTTTTTTCTGCTATTTTTTTTCATACCAAAACTAATCTAGTGCCTTACACCAGGTCTATAGTTTGTACTTCCCAATTGCCTAACAATTAAGGGGCACTCTTAGGTGCAATAATAGACTGCAAGCATTAACAGCACTTGTTGGCGGTGGCTGTCATGACACAGTGGTAAATGTGGCAGTAGAAGGGCTGGTGGCTTTTCCCGAAAGTTCAGGTAGTTTGAGCTGTTCGATTTGCTTGAGTCATACCATAAATGTTTTCCTCCTGCCTGGCTGTCTTTGTCACCTAAATTACTTTGTGTATTGCTGCTCTTGCTTCCTCAGACTGTTGTGGCACGGGAACAAACAGTTTGACCCCTGCTCACATCCTGTATGTTATTGTACTTTCCTTCCACCTTGTTTGTGGTCTCTGCATTGTCAGTACCACCGTGCCTACGTTTTGTTTAATCTCTGTGTTTTGTTTAAATCTTACTGGCTTTTTTCCATTTGAGCTTGCGTATTTGTGCTCTGCTAGTGGCTACCAGAGGTCCTTCTCCTCAGCAATCCCACACGTAAGGTAGAATCCCACACGCTACAGATGGTTCCTTCTTGGTTTAGAGCATCTCCAACCTCTCCAGTATCGCACTTGTATGTTAGAGGTCTCAGATCCGTAGCACTGCAATAATAGAATTTGTTCTTATTTAAGCTTGTATCTGCAGATGTATCCTGTCACAGTTTTCATCAGGCTTCTTTCTCACCTCTTTCAGTAATTTTTTTGGTGGTATTAGTTTGGCAACAGAGGGCATGTCCATACTATACACAGTGCCACGTGAGCCAGAGATTCCTAATATTAGCACTAATTAAATCACTCTGGAACTGGAGTTAGTTTAGTGCTGCATTCAAACTAGCTAATCCTACTGAGAGTCAGGTGTTATTCTTTTTAGGAAAGGGACCACAGTACCCTAACTTTATTTTTTTTTCTTGCTTAGAATATGGATTACGTTCTCCTTACTTCTGAAAGTCAACACAAAATTTATATACATCCCTGCTCTCAGGCTTATATGACACATGGAGATTTCATTCACTTTCTGAAAAGGGATTAAATTTCTCTCATGGACTAATGTTTCAGGGTAAACAAGCAGATTACATAAAGACTGTGTCACTTAAAATGAAAAGTTATTAGAGCATCTAAACTAAATAACACTGGACATTAAATTTTCTCTTACTAAAACGAAATCACAACTTTTGTATTTTAGAAAGAGTTTCTTAAAACTTGTCTTATCTACCTAATTAAAGGCAAGTGTCCCTATATAGAGATAGACAAACAAATTAACACAATAAGCCTCAGCTTCTCCTGAGGAATGTAATGCACTTATCCTTAGAACACTAATTGCTTCAGTTAGGGTTTTGTTAAAAATGAATTGCTATTTGCTAAGAGTACAGATTTGGCAGATGCAGAAAAAATGAATAACTAGAATAGCATTCTGATACTCAGATGAAACAAGGTATTAAAATGTTAATACAGTGTTATTCTAATAAGAGGGAAAATATTAGTTTAGCAAATTAATCCCAGTGCATTGATGTCTTTCATGGGATTGTGATGTGTTGATAATCTATCCTATTACAGAGCGATTCAAAGTAAAAGCTCTTTCTCCCATAGAGAACTGTTGCAAAATGTGTAGCAACATGGAAGATTAGTTCCTGCCTACAAAATTAGACGATATATGGCTTAATACAGTTTATGCACATACATAATAAATTGGAGTTTGTTATAATATGCATGCAGTCATCTTTAATACACTGATTAGCAACATAATACAGTCAAACACAATCACATATTTATATATTGTTGAGTGCAAATTAGGTCAAAATCTTCCTATGCTTTGTATTAATTATGTTAAACAGGCAAGCTATATGGAGGCTGAAGAACTAACTGATATATATTTCAGTAAATCCTCCCTTACATTGACAAGTAAATATTCCACAGTTTACAGATGTCCTTGAGACTAAGTGAGGCACATGTCTGAACACAAAATAGTGTATGAATGGGATGTATTAATGGTTTAGAAAATAATTTCTAGCAATCAGTAAGACTCAGGCAAAAGCTGAAATGATTTTTCCTGAATCTCCAGTGAGAAGCCACAAATCTGTCAGCTGGGACCCAGAAAACAAGAGAAGCCTTGCAAAAGACTGGAAGCAACTGTTTCCCTAGATGTTGTCACTGCATATTCTGGCTTGGTGTGTTCAGCCCTTTGGTCGTTCTCACCTCTGTTTTATTGGGACAGAAGGACTGGCCCAAGTCACTCAGCCAGACAGGTGTTAGAGAGGAGAAATCCCCGGCTCTTGGGAGACAGACTAGCTTATGACCTATTCCTGGCTAGTGGGACTTGCTTCCAGTTCCTAGGTTCCTAAGCATGTCCCAGAAAATAAGCCCCATCGGATGGCTTGCATATATCTCTTTACTCTGACTCAAGGAATTTATAACCTTACCTCACTCTTGACATTTACTTGCCCCAAGCACTTGACAAATATTGCAGTATAAAATTGAGAAGTCTATTTCATATGGCTTACCAGCAGGTTCCTTACTAGCTGTATTGATGTCCCTCAGCTAGACTTCTTTTATGTGCCATAGATGTAAGAAGAGCGGATCCAGGATTTCCCACTCTTGCTAAGTGTGCTATCTGGCTGTGAATATCTGGCTATCTGGCTATCTGCCCCTCTACGTCATGATACCAGTGATGCTGATGGCTCTTCTTGCGCTTCTTGAAACGTGTTGATAGCCAAAAAAAAAAAAAAAAAAAAGTGATAAACTAAAGGCAAGTAATAGGTCTGTAGAAAGAGATGTCTCTGTTACTTGGAAGGTGCTTCTTTTTCTTAATTTACTCTAACTAGCTTCGAGCAATTGAACTGTCAATGTAATTCCTTTCGTCATGGCCTAACTATTAAATTCAATTTGCTAGGACCCTTTTTTCTTGTATGACATATATCAGTAATACTAAAGCATCAGCAACGCGTAGATTTTGTTTGGTATCTTCAAAGTGTTAGTAACATATTATTAATACAGAAAGGAGTCTAGTATGAAGGATCATTGTTCAGATACATTTGTTTATTATCAAACTGCCCTTTTTCCCAATAAATTTTAGCTTAGGTCTTACTATTCACTACATAAAATTATTTCTCTTCATTAAAACATTACAGTGACATTCTCTGGAGGAATTTTACTGCCTATTTAACATTTATTTCCATAGAGGCCCAGTTCTGAAAAGGACTACTCATAGCTATGTAAACTCTGCAAGGAACACATTTTATCTGCGTAGTTCATACATTTGATATGATGCATACAGTAATGTTTCTAGGGGTTGGGGGATAGTGGGTCTTTCATTAGCAGGTGGCAGAATACAGCATAAACGTGTTTAAAAAGAGGAATAAACATATTTTGCAGCCCATAATGAAAAATTCCAGTGGTAGCCAATACATGAATATGATTTCTTTTGTGCTGAAATTCAAGCATTATGCATATGCAAGCATTACCTAGCAATTAAAAGGCAATTTGAGTGAAGTAACAACATCCTCAATGTCAAGAGAGCCAAGATTCACGGCCAAAACTGATGGGCTTTCCTAACTATCATTTCAGGCTAGGTATTTCATCGAGACATAATTTAAAAGATGGAACCGTTTTATGTGAGATATGTAAATGACTCTAAATTATTACTCTGCCATCAATAATACAGCAATTTTAGGAACTTCTAATTTACCTAGTAGGAGAGGTTTTTATGTGGCATATGGAAATGAATGAGCCACCTATGCTTCTCTTGTGTAAAGCAGAGCACTTTCGGTTGTGTAATAAGCCTATAATATTCTGATTTTCTGTATGACGGAACACATATCCCAAAGGATTTTTCTAAATACTAAAATCTCTGACCTTGATATTAATGGTAAGAGAAGGGGTCCCACTTCAGAAAAATGGGGAGGACTGTTTTGTTTTCTAGCTAGTTTTACACTGTGCATTCTTCTCCTTAAAATAAGCCAATTTTGTCTATATAGGCAATACATTGATTTTATATTTTGAAGCTGCATTCATAGAACCTAAATGCTATAAAATATATTTTTATTTTCTTCTGTTAAAACATTGAAGTATAAGGGGCTAAATCTTTCAACCTGGTATAAATTGACAAACTGCTGTTCACTCCAAGTAAAATCAATCTGTTCTGTAACAGCTGAGGAACTGGTCTTTAACATAAATACAAAATAAAGGTTCATGAACTACTGTAGAATCCTCATGAGGAAAAAATGAATTAAAATGACATCAGGACTGTCCTTCGTTAAAAGTATTTTAAACTTAAATTTCTGAAAAAAAAATTAACTGCCTTGAATGTAAACATGGATCCTCAAAAATCAGGTTTACATGATTCCATGTAAACACAGAATCAAAAATGTCACGTTACAGGAAAAAAGTATATTAAAAATTGTGAAATAGGTCATATATATGTGACAATTTTAATTAGTAGAAAATGCCTTTCTTCTTAAAAAAAAAGTATAAATTTAAGAATTGGACAAAAAATCAATGTTTAATTTAGTAAGGGGTAACTCAAAGTATACTCGAGGTGCTTATGGAAATTATCTGTGTTTGGACTTAGGGAAATTAGGTTATAAATCTATTCAATACAGACAGTTAGAAGGTAATTTATAACTTATTGCTTAGAGAAAAGTTTCAAAAGCAGTCTTTAACACCTTTGTAGTATTGGTAATTCCTTATGCCAGAAGCTAGGAAAACTCCAAAATGGAAAAACAGTGAAGGAAAATAAGTTGGTTAAAAACATTGGGAACATGACAAGATCACGATAACTCAGTAGTTGAAATAGGTGACGGTGCCTTGATGGACTGTGTGGATGGTATTAAATTTCTTGGATGAAATGCTATGCAGAAGTAAAATCCACAAGATGACTAAGATATGCATTTAACAGATACTCTTCATTCTTTAAAACGATAGAAAAGTCAACTTCCTATTTTTTTCCACAACATACCTGAAATATTTTTACTTGCTTTTATGTCATAAGGTTTTCAAGGTGTGGATGTTCCTGCTCACTTGCATTCTTTTCCCATTTTCCTAATAGCAAAAGAAAAGAGGAATGGGGCATAGCAGGAGTAAAAAGGACTCAAGTTGTAGATAGATGGATTCAGTTTGTGTGTGTTTGTCATAAAAGGAAAAAAATGAGAATCTTTTGTGAATGTAATTGCTGAAAACACAGTATTAGTCATGATTAAAAGCAAAGCAATTTTGCCAAGGATGTAAGACGAGAAATTAAAAGTGAAAAGGTTCACCTTTGTTTTCTCGTGGTAGGGTCAGGTGAGGTAGGAGAGGATGTTTGCTTTAACCCTGAAGGTAAAGACAAAAAAAACAAGTGAATATTGAGTGCAGCTGACCTTGACCATAGCATGCCATTAATCTAACACTGACAGCAAGCGGCATAAAATTAGGAAAGGCATATTGATCTCAATGTTGACCTAAAAGTGACATATGCAATGGTATCTCAATGTACCACTGAGAATGAGGACAGTTTTATTGTGGCACTATGACTTCAATTGTCACTTCCACTTTCCTTTGACTTCACTGTCCAAAAAAATAGCAAAAACCTGAATAATTTCCATAAAATAAAGTAATGTTTGTGCAATGTGCCATGTCAGCATAACAAGAAAGTGGCGTTCTAATTATTTTACTCTCTTTTGTCTCCCAAGGAGTCTTGACATTGCTTTTTAAGAACAAGTGAAAGGAAGGGAAGGTAATATGATGGCTACAGAGACAGAGCTACGGGATTGCAATTTTGCAAGGTGGCTGGACTACTGCATAATGAATGTAAATCATATAACAAATTGCTATTCCATACCAAAGCTGGAAATAGCTGATGGAAAATAAACACATAGAAAATCGAAGAGATAAAACAATAAGGAGGAATTAGTGGATGATTAATGAATCAGTATTCAGCCAGAATATCATCATAAAAGCATGAACTAGTTAATAAAAGTCTCTTCTCTTACATCAGTAGTAAAGAGATCCCTCTTATCATTATTCCATTTAGTCCAGTACTAAAGTGGACAACTGGAGTTACTTAAGTAATGACTAGAGTCAAAATTTAAAGTTTTTGGAGTGAATAGTGAGTGCAATAAAGATTGGAAAGTTATTGGGTCACCCATATTTAAATGCTTGATGTCGGTATTTGATGGTGTCAAATATTATTGCTGGCTGCTGCTCTACAGCAGTTCCAGAGCTGAGCATTCAGTAGATCTTTCCCATTTGTCTGGTAGCATAGATTATTAGAGCTCTTACCTACGGATAATGTCATAAAGATACAAACACTTTAATATTTCAGCCTCCTGCAAATTCTGTTCAGCAAGTGCTAGTTAGTTGTATGTACACACAAACGTTGAAGGCAGCTGATCGAAAGAGACACTTACCATAACCACAATGAAACCAAAATGTCAAAATGAAACTACAATTTTTTGATCATTTTTTTCTTGACAGATTAATCACATAAAATAATTGCATTTTACAACATCATCCATTTCGTGTTCCGTGGAGGAAATAAAGACGTGGAGATAGGAGTTATATCTAAAACTAAACTAGGGGTTATATCTAACACGAAAACTGTTACTCATCCTTAAGCTCTAGCTAACTCTAATATTAGCCAAAAAGAATAGAAAATAAAATATTTCCTCTGTAAAGCTATACAGCACTACAAGTCTATGTAATTGACTTTTGGCAAACACTTAAGCATATATCATATTTCCTTCTAACAATCTTCCAGGCTTCCTACTTTCTAGGAAGTAAGAGGACTTCAGCCTCTGGATTTGATCAAGGTTTGATTCTGGCTGTCTCCCGAGTCTCCAGCTGTCCTAGAAGCCAAATCTTTTCTAGAGTGGATTGTTTTAATGAGCTACATAGCAGCAGGATCACAGGATGCTGGGGGTGTGAAGTCTGGGATAAAAACACTTCAAAACTGGCTGTCATGCAGCATCTTGAGTTTGAGTCTGTGGGAGAAGCAGAAGTCAATGCTGGAGTGTTCAGTTTATTTCCACATTGATAAGCACAGGATTGGCTGCTGATAATCTCTTCCCTCTTCATTAATTACTGTTCTGTGTTTCTATTGACGTTTCATTTGGCCAATGATAAATATATTAGTAATAATGAATTTGATTGACTGTAGAAGATAATTAAATGTTCCTTTGAAATCTCTTTTGCTTGAAATCCTTGGATCAAAGTAACACAATGTCAAATCTACTGTGAAAGAACAAAAACACCTGCATTAGTATTTTATGTTCTAGTAGCTTGCTACTTTCTTTACAACATTTTATTTATTCTATCTTGATTTCTAGCTCCAAGCATGATGAATGAATATATTCTTAATTTCTCATAAGGGTGACAAGTACTGCAATGGATAATTTCAAAGTACAATGAAAAGAAAAATGCAATGAGCCATATTTAGGACTCTAACCATTTTCTTCTCATCAATTTAACTGATGAAAATGGAGCAGCATGATCTATCTGAGGGTGTAATCCTTTTTTTTTACTTGGGAGGCTTCAAACAGTGTCTGGGCCTTTGAAATGGCATGATCATGACTGAATTGCACATTGCCAAGAAGAATTCAATTTTTCCAAGAACATAGTAAAGTAAAATTACCAAGATTATAGGTAAGTTATGGTTTATTTGAGCCAGCAGGAAGATAGCTACAAACTGAGCAGTTTAACATTTGCAGATTGCTATTAACTTTCCAATTTGTCTCTGAAGACAGTATTACGCATAGTCTAGTAGAAATAAGCTTGATTTTTTCCAGGAAGACTGGTAGAGAAAAACTGATGGGCAGACACCAGCTAGTGTTTTGAACGTTATTTCAGATCAGTATTTTCACTCAGGGAGTAGGGAAAATTTAATTCAAAATCAGTATAGCTTCTGGACCTTTAAAACAGAACTTGTCTTGAAGAGGCTTCAGGTCTTTCAGGTGAACTGTACTAAAGCCACTAAAACCAGAAATGAAATTCTTTTCGAAGAAAAGAAGAGCAATAAGTGATAGGGCAGCATATTACTTCACAAGCCACATTATTTAAAATTCAGTCAAAGTATTTTTTCCAACAATCAGCTTTAACTTTCTGGGTAAATGAAAATACAATAGTCCCTTTTTTTAACGGTCTTGGCATAATTCTAGACTTATTCAATAGTAGTAAAATGGACATGGAAATACACGCAGTTAAAAAAATGGTCTAGTTCTGATCTGCTTATTCATGCAGCATAATTTCTCCCTGCGTAAGGAGCCCTGCTGTCTTCTACAGACATTTTATGCAGAGAGCGAGACTGCAATCTGAAGCCAAAGGTAACAATAGCAAAAACACCGCTGAGAGTACAATAGGTGGCTTGGGAAACCTTTTTTGTGACCAGGTAGACTCAAGTTTTTTGAATGATTCACTGTACAAACTGTTTAACACTTTCTAAAATTAAAATCTTTTTGAGGAGAATCAATTCTGAAAACTGAGATTGAGTACTTAATTTTATCAGAAAAAAATGTCAGGACCTGAAAACATTCGGGAAGATGTAGGCTGACTGACTGTTCCTGGGATCTGTCATGCAGAAAAGCCTAGCATCTTCCCCTACCTCGGGAGTATGAACAAGCAAAGTAGAGCACGGTGGAGTCGGGAGGTGATAGCGCTCTCTGACAGTAAGAGCACTCATTAATGGGGTACTGCTGGGCCAAAGCTTGAAAACCCAGGAAAGACAAAGTAAGTTGCACTCACGAGAAGCGCTCGTTGCTCTTCAGAACCGTCTGTTTGCTCATATACAGCTTCTTTATTTGTTAGAAGAGTTAAGTGACGTTTTAATGGAAAGGCAATACAAATACACAAAGGCACCTCTATTAATAGAAGCACTGAAGTAAAATGCAGTTTTATCTTTTTTAATTTAAAAATGCAACTCCTCAAAGCTATAGAGAGGTTTTACTGGGGGGTGGGAGGGGGAGGCACAGATACTGGCTCCTTTCAGGATCTTCTCTTTCACTTAGGAATTTGAATAGGAAGCAAGACTATGCTTTTTAGTGGAAATGAGCAGGCCACTAGTACTTACAAAACCCTTTGCCTGTCACATCAGACACTTACCCAGAAAAGGAGCCAATTTATTTTTGACCAGTTTTAAGGAGCCGGTTATTGAGTATTTGGAAATGTGGGTGGAGATGGGAGGTAAAAATGTATCTCCTCAGAGGAGGTATCAAGTGTAGATCCTTTTCCCATAGAAAAACTAAGTTACTGATGACCTGAAATGGAAGTAGATTTAGGGGCAGATCTTTAAAGAAAGGGGGCAGAGCTGGGGCATGCAGTAAGTAGACAATCCCTGGCTGTGTGGTCCAGACAGTGTTCAGAAACTCTTGCAAGGATTAACGCCCATAATTAATGTCCTCTCCATCAAGGACAATTAGCTGAGTATAGAGTCACGAATCAGAGGATAATAGGTTCAGTTTGGAAGAGACCTCAAGAGGTCATGACATATTCCTGAAATGTTCAGATGCTAAAGTTAGAGCCTAAGTAAGCTGTATATCTTATATCTTTCTTTCTTCGTGCTGGGCACAATAATTAAAAGTTAAAATACTCTTGGTTTGGGTCATTTATGAACAAAGGGTATTATGTGATCAGCTCTGCCTCCTAATAATACACATA
The DNA here is from genome assembly GCF_040807025.1 of Struthio camelus. Taxonomy (NCBI): domain Eukaryota; kingdom Metazoa; phylum Chordata; class Aves; order Struthioniformes; family Struthionidae; genus Struthio; species Struthio camelus. The sequence goes on along the minus strand of NC_090946.1, from coordinate 30,345,074 downwards.
AAACACCACTGTGGGAATTTTAGCAACTGTTTTTACATGAGGCTAATAAGATATGTAACTTTAACTGGCTTTCATATGACAAGTGTTTGTTGTCCTTTTTAAAAGACTAATCAAATTTTTCACGCTTTCTCTCAATGGGTTTTTCTCAAGCCAGTACATTTCCTACTATCTCCTACTACATTTCCTACTATGCATTTTCATCCTTTCCTTCCATGTCCTTTGTCTGATCCTAGTTATTTCAGTTCTTGTCATCATGCTTCCCTGCTACCTAATCGTCTACACTTTCTGCACATGCTGCCCATTACCACTGTTTCCTGAGAGCTGGGATATTTCGATCGCCATCTTGTTTTAATTCCATTCATTTTCATAGAAAATTTAGCTATTCTCCTTCTGCAGTGACCGTATACTTATTTTCTCCTCCTAGAATCACTAGTTTCACTGGTACATCTAGAAGTAGGTATATCTAATAGTAATTATGACTATCACAGTTCAGAATGACTTATCTGAGGCTGTATAATGTGAAAATGAGCCCACGCACAAACCTTATCTCCAGAAGCACATGGTTGTTCATATATTTAAAACGTCACTGAATTTTTGCCTCAGGACCACTTATATGAAATCATAACTTTGCATGTGTATGTATGCTTATGATGGGGGAAAAGAAAACAGAAGAAGAGGAGAGAAATTTGTTTATAAGAACTGGCATTTTATGATTTAACAGTTTGAGCCTGCATTTTTGATGCTTTCTGTATGTATTGAAAATCTTTGCCTTATCTTACAGATAGATTAATGGATTAAGCTGGAAAATTCCGATTTCTATCTAAATGGAAATGCACTAATGCTATCTTGTTTTGTTTCCAGAAAACAGATACATATTCTAGCAAAACCTAGTACTTCATAGTTTAAAAAAATTTGGGCAATTATTTCCCTTTTGGCTATACTAGGAGGTTTATATGGATTCTTGTGATATTAAGGAAAAGCATCAACTGCAGTTGGATTATGGCCCTTGAGGTTTATTGGTTCTACCATTTATAGCTGCCCCTAGCCACAATGGGAACAGGCCCAGGACAGAACCGAGTACGTAGTTTGATGGTAGCCTTTCAGAACGTGTATCTGGTAGGTGTAATGAACTAAAAAAATTGCCAGTTGCTGCTCTGGCTTTCTATAGAACTTTAAATAAAATGTCTATTGCCAGCTAAAATGAGATAAATAATGACTGTGTATAACACATTTTCATGCAGAGATATGTATGTATTTATATGCATGTATGTATTCCATTCGGTAGCATTTGCGGGGAAACTAGAATGTATAATTGCTTAGAGCTGCACTTGCTTTTTGCTTGTGTTACTTAATGAAAAGTCTGCATGTGGTTGAGACGGTTAAAAAGAAAGGTAATTAGGAAAACTATACCTCCATTCATACACACATAGAGGCAAAGATGACAAATAGAATGTTCAACATTTCTCAGTTCACTTTTAATCAAGATCGGAATAGTAAGTTGCTATTTATACTCTCTGAATACTGGGGCATTTTGCATTATCATAAACATACTATTGTATAACCAACATCCTGGTCTGCTGAAGCACTACTGCAGTACTATATAGAGGCCCTAAAAATATGCTAGATTCCTCTTTTGTTCTAAAAATCTTCACTCTATCTACTTATATAAGATAACTATTTTGCAATATTTAAATCATTTTACTCACAATATAAATTGTAAGGCTAGTTACAATGGAAATGTTTCATTGAATAAGAGTAGAGGTTCTTGTTTTCAAAGCTGATGGTCTTAAAAAATACAGAAACATTATAAGAGTATTGAGTATTGTATACCAATACGCTCAATAAAATTGGTTGTTTTCCACAGGCAGAAATATTTCAGAACGCATTGATGTGAGCAAGCTGGGGTCTAATCATACAAGGACATTTGTAATTAGATAGCATATGTAGTTTAGTGTGATTGTTAATATCACATTATTATAATAATGCAGATCTTCACCACCACAATTTTTATTCTGTTAGTTTGATGAATACTAGGAGGAGATTGCTCCCAGAGAGCTGACAAAGAAACTCAATTAAATTAGAGGATACTACAAATGCACTAAATAAACAATCAGCATTTTTCCTGCTTTTTTTTGTTTGTTTCTTTTTGTTTCATTTCAGACCTCTTGAGCTGTCGAAGAAGAGGATTTTAATTTAGTAATTCAGTAAAATCTCTGTTTTATAGCGAAATTGTTCTTTGCCTTTTGACAAAGCTAAAGCTTTGTCTTTTGAGAGCTAAAAGCTGTCATTCTGTGGTGATTGATATCTCATTTTGCTCCTTTGATTTCTTGTCATGCATACCTGAAAATCATCTTATAACTTACTCGCAGCTTGTTTTGCTTTCTGCTTCTGACTGGTTTTGCTAAGGGTTTATTTTGTTACCTGTGCCTAAAGGCTGTTTTCTTATGTGGGAACAGCCTGTGCCTCTTCTGATTTCTGCCATATGGTGTGCTTTACTTCTCTGTGTGATGACTTCATTATATTCATCAGCACATGCTCTGCACATCCAGAAATACGCATTCGCACTTCACCCTTTGAAGTTAACAACTAGGTCTGCTTTCCTGCAGCATAACTTTTCCCTTCCCATCCACTTTCTCACGTGGGCACAAGGAAGCGTGTTTTGCTGGTATATGCTGTGATGAACTTCCTCAAAGAGAAACTCGTATTACCCGCATGTGAAAAACGCTGCTATGCAGATCCGAGCTCCTGAGGAATTAAGGAGAGGGAATTATGGGAAGGGAGATTTGTTAAGCCATACGTTCCTTATCTCTTTCCAAACACAGAACACTATCAACGGCCGTGTAGCTGAAACTCCGTGAAGAAAGTTTATACAAAACTAACCTTTATTTTATGCCCCATTTTAGCCCATGAGGTTAACTAGCATAGTCCCATTGTATTATATTTGTTTAAACTCTACAAACTTACAGAAAATAAGGGTTACTAATACCAACACCTTGTTCCAATACAGCTGACTTCAAAGTTCAAACCTCATCGATAATATAGCCTGCTTATTTGAGGCAGTATAAAAAATTACAGTTTGAGTGTTCTGTGACTGATGCAAGAGCTTGTGTCATATCATCACACTCCATACCTGTGGCAGCATTACCCATCAGTTCTAGTACAGGAGTTTTCAATATTATGCATGTATTTACCTATAATAAGTTTTGCCTAGGGTCACATTCATTACCTCCCCCTCTATTTTCATTGCCTTTCAAAACTGACCACTAGCTGCGACATTTAAAAGCAACGGCAAAGAAAAATCTCATGAGTTGAGACTGGCCTTCAGCATTTGCTAGTGAAAGCATTGGAGGGTCTGAGCACCGTTGTGGACCAAATTCTCTAAAGTGCAAGAATGCAGAAGTTACGCAGAAGTTACTAGAGAACTCAGTCAGTCAGCTGGTCATCAGAAACTGAATGAATCTGTCTCATCTTGCTTACAGATGATGTCTAAAAAGCAATCATATTGCAGTGGAAAGTACATCATAAAATATTATCTTCTGTAGACATCATGACAGAAGAGCAAATCTGTATCCAGGAACAGCTGAAGATACTGGTAACTGCCTTCTTTTTAACCCAGGTAGCTAGCTAGATCAACTTAAAGTGATGTCCTTCAAAGATACAAATGATACTCTTCCTTACACAGGCTTGCCCACATGTGTTAACGTTGTTAGACTGATTTGAGATGTCTGTAAAACCAGATTATTTATTGCTTACTTCCTCCAACCTGATCACAAAGAATAACATCCAGTCTCATTTAGGAAAGGGTATCACACAATTTCTTGGTAATAACTATGTTATTAACTGTGTTATAACTATGTGGGCCGAAACCTATTCAGGAAACTCTGTTGAGGTTTATCTGATTTTTCTGCAATGAAAACAGAGTTCAGATCTCAAACTTGGCACTGAAGGAAACTTCTAACAAGAGCCACTGCTGCTTATGCTCAGGTGAACTCAATATGTGTGTCAACATCTTCTGGAGGCTGGAAAGGCTGCTCAGAAATCCCTGTGCTGCTAATGGTACTGGAGTGAATGAGAACATAGGTACAAGATTACTCTTAATACCCTAATTTCTGGGCCTTTACATCAAGCTCTTGTGAGATAATTCTGTACACAAAATGAACACACAAACAGCACACACAAAGGAGGTGCAGCCAACGGTGAAAAGATGCTTCAACATTCACTAGAGTAAGCCAATTTTTTTCTTTATGTGATTTTACGAGATGAGAGGGAGCTGGGAGTATGTGCTGTGATGAATCTGCAGCTTGTGGTTGATGAAATGAGAGCTATGGCATTTGGTTGGCTTGCTGTAGAATTAGCTCACAGGCCGGTGTGTTAAGATAATTGGCTAATTGGCACTGATTTTGAGCTACCTTCGTATGCTGGATAGTAAACAGCGGTAGCTGAGCAGCTGCTATATATGTGATGCCACAAGAGGCTTATGGGAGCCCACTATAAAGCAGGAACTGCTGCAGCTATCTTAAATCAAGGTAGCTCTGTCAGCCACAGCTCTTGTATAAAGCTCTTAAGCACTTTGTCAAGTTGTTTCTTATGACAGTAGAAGGAGAAAATACCAGCACAACACCATTTTTCAGGTAAAAATGTTAAGGCTCATATTCCTCTATGGACTTTTGAATGAAATTTTGTAGCTGCTCCAGTAAATGTATCCAAATGGCTAAAGCTGTAAGTGTCCCTCTTTGCCTGTTCTTTTTAACAGAGATTACCAACTGTTTGGAAAAATATGAGGCTCATAATAGCAGGTGTTCTATCTTCAAGAAAAACCCAAGTAAGAAAAACTGAGATAACTATGCTCCCTTTCATACAGTGGCCTTGTTTCAAGGAAAGCGTCATAGAAAGGTTCAACAGAACATTTGCTAAGATTCATATTGTGTTAGGAAATTGAAGCAGGTCAGCAGATGAAACGGTTTTCTAGTTTCATGTTTAAACCTGAATGCGGTAGAACATTACTTGTCTGAGCGTTTCCATAGAATTAAGCAAAGTTGGTATATTTCTGTAGCAGAGTATGAGCAGAGGAGAGGAATGGCTGTCGAGGTCCTGATGCTCTCTTTGGTCTGCCTGCTGTTTGTTATCTACTCAGCATGCTGCCTTGTAACAGTAGTTCCCTCTGTGGGTGTTGTGGCGACAACTTTTCTGTGGTTCAGATAGATATTTCTAAAGAGTATGTGTATTTGCCTTTGATAAATGCTCAATTTCAACAAATGCCTGACACTTTCAAACAACTCCTCTATGGGCTATTATACTTAAGCTCTTCTACTGTAGCTTTGTTCTCCATTGGCAAATGCCTCAACTCGTTAATTCTGTCCATTCTAACAAGGTGCCCGGGTTATCTGCGCCTGCCTGCTAAAGGTTGGCAAGGGGTTCCTTATTGCCTTACATAACCTTTGTATTTCAGAAAAATATCGTCCTGTGCTATTCGATTGATACATAACAGTCTTGGATAACTTATTAAGGTTTCAAATAATGGGGGAAAATAGCCACACAAAGAAAGAGGTTCTGGGTAGTTACTGGACATCACCAGATTTTGTTCTTATTTTACTTTGTATAACCCTCAATAAGTAGTTGCATTATTAAAAACAACAATAGAACTCATGGGGCATTAAAGTAAACTTCCTTAATTACTAATTTAAATGTACAACATTAATACCCAGAAAATCTATTATAAATAAAAGCTTTTAAGCAGGAAAGAATTAAACCTACTAAATTCCATTAGTGACATCTGATCTAGAAACATATTAAGAAGGCTAAACACCACACTGGTTGTTTAGTTAGTTAAATCCATTAGCATTAAATACATTATTTTCATTAGCTGCTCAGTTCAAGGAATTCAGGCTTGAAATCCAGTCTTCTGAAGTGAACAAGTGATTTCTTCTAGATGAGAGGTAAACAGTGACTGGTATCTCATAGGTTTTGCATATTATGTGCATGCATTTTCCTTATAAAAGAAACAATATGCAGTTTTGACTTAACGGCATTCAAATACATGACTATTGAGAAAAAGAGTAAGAAGGAAAAACAAATGTAGCCTAAAATTAGCCCCCTTTCAAATACCTACTCAAAGGTATATATATAGGTATATATAGGTATACCTATATATAGAGGTATTGGCTTCAATCAAGGCATATATAAAGGTATACCCCCCCCAACACACACACACACACAAAAAAACCCCAAAACAACAGAAAACCAGACTAACTTTATTCTTATGGAGCTCAGTACAAAGCACAGATAGGAAAATGGATATCACTTACTTCCTTTGGGTTTAATCAGGCTTAGATTTTGTTTATTTTTAATGAAGTCAAGCAGTTAAGAAGAGAAAATGAAAATAAACACACCTACAGCAATATGCAGGAAAGCCTTACACCTCAGGATGCTTACCAACCTTAAAAAGGGAACATTTTCTGGAAACAACTACAATGAGGATGTGGGAGAAGCAATAAAAATATCTGCTAGAAGGAAAAACTTAATGAATCAGGTGTAGAGAGAGAGAGAAAGTTGAGAGAATAATGAAAATGGGAGTGGAAGACAAGCAAGGAGACAGGTAGTCTATGGAGAGGTGAACTGCTGAGTCATCAAAGCCAGTGATGGACTGAGAAGGCTTCTGAAAAATCCCCCCATGAGACTACCAACAATCAGACAAGAATGATAATGGAAATAATGGAAGAGACTCAAATTCTTTCCTGGTAATTAAAATGTTTTCAATATGTCAAGCTGTGCACATGTTTATATGGTGCTGTGGGCCAATTATTTTGCATTATAAAATAGTTTGGCATACAGTGGTATACTTTGCTTTTTAGGTGGGAAGTATGTATGTACAGTACACATGTTGTTGCGCAGAGTTATTTGAAGGCACTAATTATCTAGGAAGAATAGCATACAGTTCTACACTTACTCTGCAGGCAATGTAATTTCTGCCTGTTCCTTTGCTACCCCTGAGGTTGCTTACTGTGAACTGAAAGGACAGGATATTGTCCCAATTATTATTATTTCTTGGATTTGGGGTGTGTTTGGGCTTTCTAAATTTAGTTACCAGAAGCATACCTTCCCTAGTTCCTTATCTGTCAGCAAATTGCCTGAAAATGATGCAGAATTGTGCACCAAAATGTACAATTATCATTTAGTTTTCCTGGGAAAGTAGAAAGCTAAACTCACCATGTCACCTGCTTAAAGCTTTTTTTTTCTCATTGTTTTAACTAGACCGATTTCTCTGAACTGCATATGCTGATACGTAGCTAGGAAGAAAGATCAGTTGCTTCTAGTCAGCATATGTATTGACTGTTCATTTGCACTGAAGTTATTTTTATAGGCCCTTTGTAGACCACTCTAGAGATATTTTCATAAGCAATGTAAATTTTACATGTTGCAAGATCTCCAAGACTAATGCCTATAAAACAATTCCCATGCTCACAGAGAAAAAGAAAAAAGGTCGTCATCATCAATAATTTGCAGTGGCTATTATGTTCTGTGTTATTTGGAATTAACCGATAAGTCTTAGAGCAGTATATTAACAGTAAATATGATTTCATTGCAATATATTTCAGAATTTCTCCATTAGAGAAACTCTTCTGAGATAACTAAAGTCAGGTTGTGTGTAGAGAGAGGGAAACTTGAGAAAATAACTAAAATGGGAATGAAGGACAGTCATCATCTCCAGTAAAGAGACAGGTAGGGTATGACAGACTGATGGGAAATCAGCTGCTGAGTGCTCAAAGCTGGTGGCAGAGGAGGCATCTAAAAAAATCCTCCTATAAGGTCACCAAGAATCACACATGAGTGGACATATTTTTATTCTAAAAAGCAATCTAAAAGTCTCTTAGTTGCTCGAAATCTTGCTGTGGACAATGTCAACTGCTGACTGGCACCAGGATCAGGGAAAGTGTGGAAAAAAGTCTTTACTCATTGGTGAATTGGGTGCATCTTTCCATGTTTGTACGGTACCTTGGACAATAGCTTTCAGATGCCAAATGTAGCCTTTGGGTGCAGAAATTGAAATGATAGAATTTTTTTAATGTTAATTTTGCTTGAACACATAAGAAATTATTCTAACAAAGACAGTCTAGCTGCTGCTACCTGAATACAGGTAAGGAAGATAAATAATTTCTCTGACAGTTTTACAGTTTTTTCCTTAACCTGTGGACACTTAAAAGCATTTCTTACCAGCTATATTTTCTCATGACAGTTTGGGATTCAGACTGAAAGTTATTACACTATCATTAGCGGCTTGCTTTTTTTGTTGGATTTAGAGGTAATTATACTTAATGCTGTGATTATTCCAATTATCATGTGTACACAGTTGAGGTTTTATTTTAAATGTACTTAGCTTGGTTTATGATTTGACAACTGGTGTATTTGTTGTGTTATACTCAGCTTCAGTCCAGCTTTCCATTAATGCACTGATGTGCACTGAATCCAATGCATGTAGTCTTTCCAAAATTAACTCTCTCACAGCTGCTGACTGTTGCCATGTGCTTAAACCAAAATTTTTATTCTTGGATTTTAAATTAAATTTGGTGGGTTTTCGTCCTTTTGAGGGAGGGGGTCTCTCTCTTATTTTTATTTTTATTTTTTTAGCTATTCTGTTCAGCATTTGCATGAATCTAAACTCCTAGGTTCAGCTAAAAATGGACATGCTAAAATACAATGAAAATCGAGCTGTATCTGTTTTCAGCCATTCTTATCACCTTGGTACGTGACTGCCTTACCAAGTCTTCAGTACATGAAGAAGAAACTCTATTTCTTTATATCCTTTCTCTTTCAGTAGCTGTATTTTCACTCATATTTGTTTATGAAGAGGCTTTTTTCTTATTAGACAGTGAAATCAGAAGCACAGATACCAAAGAACAAGGAAGAAAAAAGCATATTCTATTTTATGTAGATTTGCCAGTACAAGAATTATTATCTTTTTAAAGCATCTAAATTGATAGGAAGAAAGTCTATAAAAGTCTATTTATCTTTATAAAGCAGATCTTTGTCTAAATATTGCTCTTCTGGAAATCTGTTTGTAACTACCCTGCCGATCTCTAGTAGCAACTCTAAATCTAGTCCCCTCTTCTTCATTGAGGCTTTCTAAGTAGATGTTGGTCTCGCTTAAAGGTAGAGTCCTGACATTCCCTAGTTCCACCAGCTTGGAGTAGGCAAAAGTTTTCTGAGAAGCGAATTTAATATTAGACCTCTCCTGGACTCCCCAAAAGATTTTATCACCAAAAGGAGAACTTAAAAGAGAGGGAAAAAAACAAAACAAAATAAAAAAAACCCTTCCTTTTTGGTTCCCTAGGACAAAGTACACAAATGCATCTTTCCTATTTAGAAATCCACAGCTTCACAGCTTGCTTATGTTTGACAGTTTTGAGAAGTGCGAAATCTATCTCATGATGCATGAAGTCTTTCACTTTTATTGCCTGTGAGGATCTATTCACTCCCATTACACCAAGTTCTACAGAAAACAGAATATAGGTTTTTTGGTAGTTACAGTAGCTCAGCTGTCAGTGATTATGGTTTTCTCTCTCTCTCTCTCTCTCTCTCTCTCATGCTCACCCTAGTAAATGAATCATTTGCACAGCAGAATCAAAGCTTCATTGATTCAGGAAATTTAGTTTCAATCTTGAATACATACTGTCAGTGTGGGAACTTGCTTAGACACAGGTGAAATATAGGATCATGATTCAATCAGGGATTTATCAATGTATGGCTAGAATAGCATAAATGTGTTTAGAAAACTGCTGGACATGAGCAGGATCACGTGCTTATATGTTTCTGCAACTTTTTGCCCCATAGCTCTTGCTCTGGAGCTAATCTATGCAAAGTGTTTCTGCATTTATGAGGCTGACGTGCCATTTGTGCACCCAACCTTATTTCAGAGTCATGTGAAATCCAGACTCAGGAGTAGCAATGTAATTAAAGATGTTGATCCAAAAAAAAATCCTAAGATTTCACTGTATCTTTCTTTCCAGACTCTGTTTTTCACTTTTGATCAGAAATGGTTGCTGATTTAATTCCTAAATTGCTGGCAGGTCTACAGTTGCCTCGTAAAAGATCTGACAGAGCATAAGTAGGTCTAAAATATAAGCAGCTTGGGAAAAAGAGCACAGGCGGCAGATCAGGTAAGAAGAGCAAACCGTATGTTATTTCTGCTTCCAAAATCATATCTTCCTTGGATTAATAAATTATTTCTCTGTGTAAAATGCCTTAAGAGGAATATTTCTGCTCTGCTATATTTTGAATAGAAGTAGGCTTCTCTTGGGTTTCACAGTGATTCTGTGAACAACAGGAGGTAAATCTGCAAGCTTTTCCCATTAAATTCATGCTGGTATGTACTTTTCTCTGTGTTTTATCTTGGATAATGATAGCTTCCTAGGTGCAAAAGCCAGTGTTTTGATTTAAAAGGTATTTTGGCTAGGAACCATAGGTCTGTTACTATGAGTATAAAATGTGATGCTTGCAAGCTTTTTTGCAGCCTTTAAAATTTTTTTTTTTTAGGTATCATATAGATATTATCAGAGAATGAAGAATACCTTTTTTCCAGAGGTATACTGACACTGCAATATCACAAATGTGTGCCTGTTTCTTAAAGCAAAGGTTTGAAGAGCTGGCCTAAAAGACACATGGTGTAGGACGTGTGAAATGCAGTGTCTCACGTTGCGCCACGGTTTGCGGCATCCCTGCCAGACCCCACATAATGATCATCACTGCAGGATGCGATGGTAAAGGGAAGAGGAGAGGCTTCCTGGCCCAGAACATTGCCATAAGCAATAGAGATAATGATGACTGAAGCATAGTAGCAGTAGCATAAGGTCATACAAAGAAAGAAAAGGAACAGTAGAAATACAGCACTGGTTGCTTCAGGAAGACCATGCCTTCCTCTAGGGGGGAAAAAAACAACTTCTTAACAGTTACCTTTGGTGATGAATTCAAAGTGAAAAAGAAGACAAGGCACTTTATAACATGGGGGCTAGTTTTATTCTGTGTTAGTGTCACTTACTGATGAGGCTGAGGTACGAATGCACCTGCCTCTTCTTTAATCTGTACTGTACACAGGGGCAGTGAAGTATCTCCTGCTCCTAGCATTGTGATCACTAATTAATGGGGGAGGCAAGTGGAAATGAAGCCCTTGATACACAAAGGGGGGGGGGGGGGAAACAGAGTACCTACTCGTTCCAGATGTTCCTAGATAAAGTACAAATTAGTTGATCATTGTTATTAAGCAGTCCCTCCTCTCATTGACTTGATGCTAACTTTAATGGACAAGTTTAAGTGTAGACAGAGATCAGAATTTAAATCGGAGACACAACAAAAATACTCATTGTGTCTTGTGCGAAATGAATGAATTAATTGACAATCCTGTTTGAAGAAAAATTTTTATTACCAACTTCATACTCTGACCCAAACTTAAGAAAACCTGTCTTAAAGTTATGAAAATTTGGGGGAAATATATTCTTTTTCATATGATTTTATGTTCCTGGGTTATAGCTGTGCCATAATGGATTACTGTAAGGACCCTTGTGGCATTTGTTCTGAGGAGTGGAAAAAGGAAGTGCATCAGATTCATAATACTCCAGCTCAACACTGAGATCTTCAGCCTCTGATGCTAAAAGTGTATTAAGTTTGTCTAAAATACAGATCAGCTTCTACAGTTTTGATGTTCATCTGAACTGAATTCAGACTTGGAAACTTCTATGTTTTCTTCATCCTTCTATGAAAGGAGTTATAACAAGCAAAGACAGCTGGTGATGGGAATTGCTTTTGGCTTCCTAGATTAAGGCAGAGATTAAACAGGCATGTGAAAAGTCAAAGTGATTACTGCTGCTCAGTTTTCTAACTATAGAAGAAGAAACTGGTTCATTGCACAGTAAACAAAGAAGGAAGCTTAAAAAGTGGTGATTCATGATTGGTTTTGAGCACTGTATAAACAAGATCTGAGAGTAATGGTAGGTGAACAGTTGGAAAGAGTGACTAATCTAATTAAGCCTTCAGTCAGGGTATGGAGTGAGTAATAAGGCGGAAAATAATAAGGCAGAACTTTGAATTTCCAAGACAGAAAGATAGGAAGAGCAAGGGCAGAATTTGGACAGATGTTCTGCAAGTCAGTAGTAGGTTGAAAGAGTACCAAAAGAAATAAAAAGCGTTCAGGAGAAATTGTAATGCATCCAATGGTTATGCGTGTCATCTAGCAAAAAGATGCACCATTATCACAGAAAGGGTAAAGAAGCTGAATATAAAAGTGAACGAAGCAAACGAAGTTAAGAGAAAACATATAACGTTTTGTTCCAGGAAGAATGAGAGAGCTTGCAGTCTGAAAGCATTTGGGAAAAATAGCTAGGAAATTGAAATTAAATAAAGGTGTCATGGAAGTATAGGCAATTAAGAAGGAACTTTTAGTGTATGTGTATATATCTTTATATACCTATAAAAGGTAGTGAGGTTTTGGAAACACAACGGGGGTAACTTAGTTATAGTAGAGATAAATGTTTCCTGGCACTGTCAACTAATTGTATTAGTGCTTTCAGGAGGGGTGCTGGCACAATATCAGTAGGAGAAATATGCTTTTCAAGCTAGGGAGAAGAAACATTGCTCAATTCAAAGCTGCAACACAGGAATCTTTAGTCAGATGCTGAGTTTATATTGCAAAGAGTTAGGTGTGATCAGGTTTCTTTTCAGATCCTTGAAGTTGTCTTCTACGTTCTTAAAACACTGGTGGGAAGTGAAGCAAAATATCTCAGGAAACTTGTGACTTCAGGTAAATGTTTGGGTTTGTTTTCCTCTGGAGAGGGAAGAAAAAGGGAAAGGATGGATTTCTGTCCACTTTCGTAGACCCTTAGTGGTCATGCATTTGGATATCCAGTTCAAAAAAATCATTGGCAGGATACAGTTTCAAGTCAAGAGTAAGGGCATAGGAAGAATGCTGTCCTTTCACATCATTTGTAACCCCGCTGGTGTCACAGAAACTAACTTGCAACCTGCAGGAAAGAACAGGTCCTGATACTTTCTTTCCCCCATTACCTTCAGTGAGGATATTTTTGGTCTAAGATCCAGCTCAGTGTAAGCAAGATTCTCAAAATCAAGCTTCATGAGAGACAGAAATCCTTACACAAGCCAAATTCTAGTACTTTTATTCATCCTGAGGTATAACTTTTGTCCCTGAAAGATCTCTCATTTCAATAGAGCCAGTTTAAAGTAGACGACGGAAAGGATGTCTTAGTGCTAGAAGTTCTATTGCAATTTAGTGCCATAAATATTATTTTATAATCTGTCAACTCTTTAGCCATAATTACAGCTTCTCTACTTTTTCCCTACATGGGAATTTGTTTCTTTTATAATTTTTAATTTCCCAGGAGCTCTCATTAATGGTTGAAACCATTTGCTTGATTTGTCTTTATTAAATGTACTGAAAAGTCAGCTGTCTTGAGAATGTCTTGAAAATACACAATTTCATAATTAGGAACGTGTGCTAATTGCCTGTGTAGTTCCTGCTTTATTTTTTTTGTTCTCTGCTCTGAAAGTAAACATTTAGGATGGATAAGTAAACTTGGAAACAAGCAAAACTTATTCTACATTTTTCCCCCAGTTGTTTTATTTGTTCCAGTGCAACATGTATTTCCTTTTGAATTATTTATAAAATTAGTAGGTTAATGAAGTCCAAACTTGGAGTAGATGAGATTTTTTTAGTCTCATAGCAAAGGCTCTGCATGATGGAAAAAATACCCTACCCTTAGCTTTTCAGACCCTACTTTTATCCTTTGCTTTACGATAGTCAATATCCCAGAGTAACCATTTTTTCTTGATTTAGGAAAGATAGAGCATAGCAGTAATGAAAGAGCCAGCCGAGCTGAAGAGTCTCTCAATGTATCTTTATTTTTTTAAAATCAACATTTGTGTAGAGCTTGAATGTTGTTTCTGCTCTAATTTAATATTATTATCACTTGTTATTTATATTCTAGTATCATCCAGAAAGCCAAGCACAGGCTGTGCGTCCTATTGTACTAACACTGTACATGACCAAAGTGAACACGTGGCAAATACAGTGCCAAGAACTGAAGTCACTTGCCTGGCATCACAAGTCTAAGTCAAGAGTTAATCTTGCTTAATTAAACTTTCATAATGCAGTCGACTAGACCACACTGCCCCCATTACTAAATATCATGCCCTTATTCTTAAATGCTCCTCTGCTTCAAACAGTATAGCTCTTTAATTCCAAACTCAAGGTTTTATAATGTTTTCCACTGACAAAATTCTTTGATGTTGTTCAGATGCTTTTTATATCCTTCACTCCTTTCCCGTCACTGTTTCGTGATTTCTCTTCTGCAGGTCTCAGTGTCAGGACCTGATCAATTCATATATATATTCGTTAATTGCTTCGGTAATACAAAGGGAACTAACACAAATATGTGTTATAAATAATACAAACTTTAAACTTGGGGAGACAGTGGCATACGAGTAGATAAGAAAAGAGGAGACCAGAGCAATCGCCTCTCAAATGTCTTCAGGACAGACTTCATTTTCCTCATTTTATTCCTTGGACTCCTGAACAGAACATGATTGGAGAGTCATGAATGAAAAGGGAGTAGAATGCCAGAAAAACACGAGAAATCTCTAGCGTACTGGCAGAAGTTCCAGAGCAGTTCTGAGCTGATCATTAGGTTATACCCAATAATTATTTGGTGTAGTCAGCAGGTGATTCTGCTGCTCTCCAGGTAGCTAGGTACATTCTTGGAGTTGACTCTGTCAACTTTAGGTCAGAGGCTGAAAATTTTTTTGTTTTTTTTTAAAATAGGGCCTAAAACAGGCCAGTATGTGTAAGACCTACATTTGCTTCTCTCCTCTGCTTGGTGGGGACACCTACAGCCCAAATACCTGCACTAGAGAAGACCTTCACGAGTCAGAAGTGCCAAGTCACTTGCTCTGTAGCAGTCGGTTAAAACAATTGTTTCGGCTCCCATGAGCTCTCCAAGGAAAAAACACAGTGTGGAGGACATGCTGTACTACTTTCTACACTATAATGTCTATTTGGAAACTGTAGACTTCCTTGCAGCAGGAGCCTGAAGAAAAGGCTGGTTCCTTCAGGAGCGTTTTCTTTGTGTTGCTCCATCAAGAAAGCTGAATTAATTTTCTATTTCTCTTCAGAACTTTCCGTCTGGTCTGTGGTTGTGAATAGCAGTGACGAGGAGAGCCAGGGAAGTGCTTTGATAGCCGGTTGAGCGGGAAACCTTTGGAATGCAGATTATTGAGAGAGATTGCTACTCCCGGTTGTGCAGACAGGGTCTTTCTCGCATCTCTGCCTCTAGCTTAGACAACTGCAGCAGGGAGCCCTGAATCTACTGGAGGCAGCTTGAGGAAGTTCTTGAGCATTAATTACTTTTTCTTTGATTTCCCTTGGGTATGGCTTGTAGCACAGCATTTTTGCCAGTGACGTGTGCAGATAGGCTTGAAATAAATGATATGTCAGTAAAAAGGATTGCTGACATTTAATACGGTCAGAGGATGGATTCCTGGAGACTTTCTCACCCACTCTGTTGTGTTATGAGAAGTTGTTCTAAGTTTGTGTACTAATAGCAATTTCAGTGAAGCCAATTTATCTTTTCCTTTAGCACTCTCCACATCCATGTTACTCCTACGATACTCCTTGCATCAGATTTCAGGCATCTTTCTTCAGCTGAAGCAGTTTTAAGCCCTGGATATAAATGCTTGCTAGTATGTGAAACCATTCACTGGTGGAGCTCAGACTACTCTGCAAACACTTAAGCTTTTTGTTATATTATTTTAGGTCGGGTAAATAATGCATACAATGGAGGTTTAGAAAGGCTATGAATGACTCAGATTGGTTGGGAAGGGAGCTAAAGTTACTGTCAATCAAAAGCTTAAACAGGTAAGCATTATGTGCTGCAAGTAAGCATTATGTGCCTGCCTCTTAGATACTTAGATACAGAATAAACTCGGGAATTATAACTGAGGTGCCTGGCTCTCTTTGCAGGGCCCAGGGGAAAGAAACCAGCGAACCATTAAAGAAATGCTTTTAAGAAACTCTTGCCCTTTCCCAGGTGCCTTAGGAAGGGATCTAGGTTCTCTAGGATCTGTACCCCTAGGATCAATACCCGCTTTAAAACCAGGTTTGTGCCCTGGAGCCCTTTACTAAGGATAGATGTCCATGATCTTTCCTTTAAAGAAATGAGTAAAATAAACCCTTCTGTCTTACTCTACCCGCTAGATTTTAAAATATAGTGGTCATCCTCTCATGCCATTTCACCCCCCACCCCCTCATGCTGGTCCTGGGAATCTGGAGTGGAAGATGGGTTTGCTGTCACAGAGGTAAACTGTGTGACTGCATGTTTGAACAGACCCCTTCTGCTAAGGGGCAGCATACCTCGCTTTCTGCAGCGCGGCCCTTGTTCTTTTTCACCTGAAATCTCCTTGTAAAGCACCTCTGGGAGGTAGGTAGCATATGTTTGTTTTCTGCCAGACAGAGGACAGATCGGGGACTTACTTGCTCAGGATATATTAGGCAGACTCATCCCTGCCCTGTGCAGTACGTAGGCTGCACTCTTGTGCTTCCAAACACAACGACCCCTGTCACTGGGTCACAGATAACTCAATTTTGTGGACTTTTGTTGAGTTTTCTGAAAATGCTGGTTATCCTGATTACCACGGTGGATGAATACCTGTATTCTGTTTTTTCATGAAATTGAATCATGAGCTTAGTATTAACCTTTTCTGCCCTGCCAACGGTAAGCTACTTCACATCCCTCCAGAGCCTTGGAGAACCTCTGTGGCACCTTGCAAAGCTGGATTTCAGCTAAGTGAGCTTGCAAGCATCGACTTAGCATCTAGGCTTAAGATAGCAAAATGTTCAGTGTTAGTCCCTTATTGGCTCTGACCCTTAGGCACTACTACACAGATGTTTCTTTATCTTTTCTATTGGCACAATTAAAATTTCAGTTAAACCTAGAAAATTAAGCTCCTGAATGAATAGAAGAAGCAATGAATTCATTACTTCCAAAACACATCTATATCCCTGCTGTGACTGTCTATCACTTCACTGTCCCCTTGGGATAGTAAATAATAAAGCATATCATTCTCTTGAAATGGTGCAAAAGAAACAACTGTAATCAGAATCAGTAAGTCTCCCTTATTACAAATGATGAATGGCAAAAGTAATGAAAATAGAAATGATTTAATAGATCCTGAGATTTATCTGGCTTTGGGCCAGGATATCAGATTCTGTGGAGTTCAGAAATATGTGCAAATCAGCCCAGAGATCATCAATATTAGAAAGAACAAATAAGGAAGTATTCTTAATGATCCTTGTGAAATCTATGCTAGTATTCCCCAGGTATAGTTACTTATAGCCCTCTGTCTGCCTTACTATTAAGGAGGGTATAACTATAGCGTTGTAGACTATTTTTTAGAGGATACATCTGCATTCTACCAAATTTTACTAACTAAAAAAAAATTACTGTATGAATGAGTTTTTCTTTTTTAGAGAAAGCTTTCTCTAATAAACAGTGGTTGAATTAGGAAAGCTAAAGTATGAAGACCCCACAAGCTCAGAATTAACCTTAACTTGTGTGTCTCGGATAAACTGGCGTTCCTAAATCTGAGGTGGTTCTCTTGCATTCACCCTGTATTTTGGAAGTTGACATTAAAATGAAAACATTGTGAGGAGCGTATCGGCAGGGGAAGGGGGCAAAAGAGAAGAATCTGTTTGAACCTTTGTCTGTTAGTGGGTCACATTAAGTAGCATCACATTGCATGAGCAACAGCATTAAAATAGAACTTAAACTGAAATTGTAAGGGTTTTCTGGATTTGCACTGGTTTTAACAGGAGCATCAAGAGTAGTTCATTTTGATGGAGCACCCACAGTGCTTATGCTGGAGACAGCATTCATGTCTCCGGCATCCTTTTCATAGTATAGTGTACTCTCATTTTGATGCATTGGATGTATTTATAACCCTTGCCTCTCAACATTCATGTGTGAAGGTGAAAATAAAGCCTTAATTTTTTCTGTCAGGTACGTGATAAGACAGAGCCATTGGGAACTCAAAAAGTTATGTCAATAGTAACTTATGCTAACAATTGTCTGGCATTATGTTATAAAGAATACCAATTCATAAGCAGTCTCTGAACTGGAAAGGGAATGGTGCTTATGGTCCTGGGTATACAAAGCATTAAGGCATTAGATATTGTTAAATGCTAGAGTAAAGCTGAGACATCTGATAGCTGCAAAAGCTGTTTACTGCTAGATATGTCCCAATGCAATGAACATGACTCTTGAAGAGATAAAATAACACAATGAGCTACACCATAAAATAGGAAAAAATATTGCTTTCTCCTCCCATGAGGATTAACAAGTGCTGTGTTTCTGTTTTGTTAGTCTTTCCAGTGGTTTAATTTTAGGAAATAAAAAAGATGAATGAGATTGGGTCCTTATGCTCTTTGCCGCACCAAATTATCCAGCAACTGGATCTGTTTAGGTGAACTGCACTGTCTGGCTCAGTATAGAGACCTATAGCATGTCTCCCAGGACAACGAAGACCCTTTCTGGAACTCCTTTTTAAATCTTTCCCTTCTCATTTTCAACATTTTAAATTTACAAAGAGTAAGAAAGCTATTTTAAAGGGAGAAATATGAAGGACAGCAGTGGTTGGCTTATAAGGTGAAGTACTGCTACTCAGAAGTATTTTAAAGAGCAGCTCTCCAAAGCACTGTAACCATTTACACACAAGCCTGGCGGATGACCATCCCCATTCCACATGAACGCACCGGACAATTTCAGGCAGTTTAGACACGCTCTCATGATCCTCTTCTGGCAATAAATGTATATCTTTGTATTCTTCAGCTAAATATTACCACCATTTCTTGAAATGCTTCATATGGTTTCTTGTGCCCAGGTTAGTGTTATCTGCTCCATTTTTTTTCAAAGAAATAAAGTGTCAAGTGACAAGTTCTGGTGTTAGGGCCTGGCATTAACTATCTTCTTTAGATATACCTTTAGCGTTAAGAATCCTTTTTAACAGAAAAGAAATACAGAAAGCAAGCAAATCCAGAAAGAATCATACGGCATTAATATTACTAGAGCAGTCTTTTAATAGTGCACAAGTCTATAGCACCTGTATATCTCAGTGTAAAAGGCCTTGAATAGTCCAGAGCATTGAGCCTGTCACTGTTTAGTCACAGGATTTCTAGAATTATCTTTCATAATTTCATATTGCTTACTTTGGTTTTAATTAGGTGGAATTCTTCTCTTATATAGTATAAAATAATTGTGTGCGAAGACCTTAAAGCAATTTATATTACAATTTTCCCTGCATCTCCACACCTCATTGGTGCATTCTGATTGTGAGCAAGGTAAAACTAAAAATATTAATGATTACTGAAACAAGGTTCATGCTGTGGACTATGCTCATTATTCATAATTATCTCTTTATGCTTAGTCATCCAAATGACATATCTTTTTTCTTCTCCTGTTCGGATGTTTATAACTGAAGAAAATATGGAGTCATAAGTATTAGAGTGGAATTTTGATTCTCCCAAAGAAAGGGGAATAGAAAATTATGGGAGCAGAATCCACTTATCACAGCAAGATTCAAGGTGTATGTATTGCTATTTCTCCCTTAGAGTAGGGCGTTATGCAAAAAAATCACTACTTGGAGAAACAGAAGGAAATAATTAGAATTCAAGTTTAACTTTCTCTGTGCTTCCATATGAACAGAACATAATTTCTCTAAGCGTTAATGTAAAGCAAAGGGAGGGAAGGGACATGATAATGTGATAAATCTGATTTTCTAATTAATCTAAATGTTGAGAAATATATTTCTACATTATAGACCTGACTTCTGTTAATAGCACTGAATAATAATATTTCAGTCACTGCAGATTCATTTTCTTTTACTTAAAAAGCAGCAGGTCTTTTTGGAAAAAAATCAAGAAGGTTAAAAAACACAAGGAAAAATAGAGGAAACTGGGATATATAAGTAGTAGTATGATCTTTTTTTTTTTTTTTTTACAGTAGAATTTGATATTTGGGGCTTCTTTCATATATTCTTCCTGCTATCCCTCCCTGCCTCCCATCTTCCTCTGAAATCACAATTTCCGGTTCTGTGAGTGAAATCTGAGCCTGGGAGCAAAAACATTGATGGAGAATTCACAGCATCTGGAATAGATGTAACTTGAGAATTATTAATATTTCAGGGCACTTGCTGTAACCCAGATATCCTGATCCTTACTTACAGGCCTGTAATTCCTACTGCAAAAGCAGAAGCTTAACCCTGGCCCAAGAGCATAATCCAAACATCCTAGACTCCAGGTGTTGTCCTCCTAACGTAGATACGGATCTTAAACGGGCAGATGGCTTACATGCACCTCCATAGTGGCCTGTGAAGGTCCTCATCAGCCGGTGACTGTCACCTCCTCTGCAAACGGCTGGCCATGTGCAGCCCTTAAGAGATGGGAGGGCAGCAGTTATCCGGCCAGTTACAACCATTTCATAAGGCTTTTTAAATTAACCATAGTGTTTCCAGGTATAGAACAGTATGAGACAATTATAGTGAAATGCCAACTTGAGTGAAAGCTTAAAAGCATTTGCAGAAGTTATTGATCATGTAAGGTGAAATAGAGCTGGAAGGTTTTTTTTGCCTCTTCTGGCCCCAGGAGAGCTGCAACAGCCCTGTCGTTATATAGCAGAAACCCCTCCCTTGTTTTTGCAGCAGCAGTATTATTTCCAAACATGTAGCGTGTCAGTTCACTGCAGTCTCTGTTTCTAGACTGTTTGCCCAGTTTTAATCCTAATTCTTTGCCTTCCCAACCAATGCTGCCCAGCATTATAACTGCTGTCGCTTCTCTTTAATCTGATGAGCTGTTTGGGGCGGTGGGATAGAGTGGCTATTATGTTCCACACAGAACCAATTTGGCATTTGGTTGCAAAAGGATATGCTATAGAAATGGCATCATAATAGAGGAAGGAGATGATTGAGAATGGAAAGCTGGAAGAAAAATAAGATCTAGTCCCAGCATCAACTTCATGAGAAGAATTTGTAACAGCAATTATACATGGCATGCTCTGTACTCAGTGAAAAGGAGCAAATAATTTGCAATGAATAATTCATTTTACTAATTTGGCTGTTTATCGCTCTGTGGAATATTGCAAGCAGACTGCAGTGTCCTCAAATCTTAACCCTGCGGCTTGGAATGAAATTTCTCATAAACAAGTAATCAGGTTCAACCTTCATTGGTTAGACAACGAAGGAGCTATATTTTGTAGGTGCCTTTGGTAAGGCCAGTACATGCTGCTGCTGAGTTTGTTTAAATTTGTCCTTCAGTAAGGAGAAGTTGGGGTAACTATGGGAAAAGACCTTTTGGAATCAGAGTATTTACTCAACAAAGTAAGATATTTTATAGAGAATTTCCAGTTTCTAGAATTTTCCCAGGGCCAAATATAAGAATCTGACTGATTCACTGCTACTCTTTGGGCAGCCTAATTGCAGCATGAATTGTCCTAAAAGTTACTGAGAGTTTTAACTTTGTGTGTTTTAACTATGTATAAGAAACACAAAAATAAAAAGAGAAAATATGTTGTGGGAACCTGAGCAAAGACCGCTGCTAATTAACAGCACCAAAAATAACCATGTCTTTCTTTCAGAAGTAATTATATGCAAAAACGTAGTTTGTATACAGAGGAATAATTAACATACAAAGTGCATAATTACATTACATGCAAAGGAATAATTAAATCTCAAGTCTTAAATGCCTTATGAACATCTCCTAAAAGAAATGACTGCACTTTTGGTGCCAGTATGAATTGTAAGTTTCATGACGAATCAGTTTGTGCTAATCCATTATTGCTACTTTCCCTCTTAAACCTGATTAAGGACGTTTGCTGTTGGAAGGGAATGAGGCACCTTAGCAAGGTTATGTGAGGTAAAGATCAATGACGCTACCTGGTGCTGTAAATCCTTCACTTTAACATCACTTTATTACCAATCAGAATTAAATACCAGCATCTACAGAGCCTACCGCAAATTCCACTGCGGTCACTGAAAATTACAAATCAGGCTCAGGTTAAAACTCCTGCTCTTTCTGGAACTGTACCTATTTTTAGTGTTTACCAGACAAACTTAAAGCTTGTGTTATGTTCTATTTCATCTTATTGTTTAATCATCATGACTCCATTTATGCGAATAGCACTGAAGTTTTTGTGTGTCGAGGAAAACCAGCAACAGTCTCTGAAGTCTCGTATCATTTAAGAAACAAACAAGAGCAAGCTCAGCCCTGGGAGATGAACGGCAGGAAAAGGCTGTGCTCGGGTGCCAAAGCTGTATAGCAAGGTGTGGAGCTGGACTCTGGCACTTGTTCCCGCTTTCATTGAGCACCGTGCTCGGGGCATCACTGGGGGGATCAGATCACTTGCCTGGGACCAAGCTCTGATGTGATGCGGGAGGTCTGTTGCGGCTCTTGGCCCTCTGCGGCCGTGATGGGCATGCTGCGGGGAGCCAAGGAGGATCCTCGAATGCTTCTTGAGGAAAGCAGAGGCTCACCCAAAACTGGCTGAATCCCCACATCCCGGAAGGACTGGCCAAGCCCTTCAGCATGTGCTTTGCTTTGGGGTTGTATCCAGAAACGCTTCATTTCATATGCCTGTTTCCCTGGCCTGGAGCTGGGGAGGCTGGCGTTTTACTGGATGGAGTCCCATAAAAAAACCTATTGCAGTTTACTTAGTACAGTGAAGTGAGACAATTCCAGACAGTTCATTATGAGCGGAATCTCAGTATATGAGGTTTCGCAGAACTGCAGCGAATGAGCCTGCGGTGTGCTTTACAACCATCCCACTTAACAGCGTTCCACGCAATCATTTGTTAGTTTTTATAGGCTATTAATGTTAACAGAAAAGAAGTTAAATACCTTCATGAGTGACAGAAAATGACTGTGTTAGAAAACAACACTTTTCCCAGTGAAATTCCTGAATACTCAAGTTAACCGTTCCTGGAAAATATTGACAAATATTTTAAGTGATTCTAATGTCAAAAGACTAAAAATCAGTGGGACTAGACACCAGTGCAAAGCTTTACTTCATTCAGTCAGGAAACTGAACTTCCATCCTTGAAGTTATTTAGGTATCCGATCTATGTCGAATTAATGAGAACTAGAAGCATGAAGTGGTCTTAGACATCTTGCAGGAGTGAGCTGTTCAAACTTTTGATTTAGTGGTCTTTGGATATCCTTGGACAATTTAGTTCAATAGAACTTTTTTTGCCTGAATAACTTCTCAAGTCTCAGAAACATTATTCTCTCTTGAAATCATTCTCTACCTAAGCCTCTGATAGAAAAATAAATGAAACTGTCCCTTCTCCTACTCCCTTTAAATCTTTACTATAAGAATGAGTTATTACACAATTTAAAAAGTTAGTTTACTGTGCAAGTTTGGTAAGTTTTTGTAAATTATTCTGTTCATTGCTTGGTAAACAAACACTGTAGGAAAGTAATGGGGAATAGTTCAAAGGTAAAAGAGACAAATCGAGTGGAAAATGCCTGAGATCAGCTATATGATCTTATATGATTATAAGAATCTTTTGCAAATGGGTATGTTATCATTGCTATAGGTAAATGGGCCACATATGGGAGCTGCAAGTTTTTGTTTTTTTAACACCTGTTACGTATGCCTATCATTAAACAGTGATGAGATATAGGCTAAAGCAGCAAATCCATATTAAAGTTTGTCTTACGCTTCGAAATACTTAAAGATGTTAGAGTTGAAAAAAAACCTCAATTTTCCAAATAAACTTGTCATTAATTTTACAGGAGTTATCACTGAGGAATAAATAAGAGTTAGTTGCTGCACAAGCAACAAGTGAGACATTTCAGTTCTGTCACTTGTTGCCACAGAACTGGAGTTAAGGAAAAGTGATTCGTAACCTATGTAGGCAAAGCCCTGAGAAACAGTGAAGCAGCATGTAATAGCGGATAGGGCTAAAATTGACCAGCTAATAGGGGTTCATCTCCCATTTCTGCAACTATTTTATCGTAAATTTAGCCATATAATTAGAGCTTATAATTAAAAAGTGATCTGCATGTTCTGCTTATTTATATTCTGTTCTTAAATCAATGTATTCTGTTGGAGTGGGACCTCAAATACAAATAATAACACTAAAAATCAGAAATTAGAACACAACAAGGGCGTGTGATGCTTTTGCTCTACCATAATTCCTACTGACATCAGTGTTGCTGGATCCAGCTCTAAAATCTTCTGAAACCAGCTGAAAAAAGTTAGAACAATTTCATATCATATTATCTCTAAGTGCATTTGCAGAAGGTAACAGATATTTATTTTTAATCGTCTAATTAATGTTTCAGACTTTAGTTTGCAATTCTATAAAAGTAATAACGTCACAGCAGTGTGGCTGCTTAAACATGATCCATTAGGATATGAAACCTCTCAAGTTACAGCTAGAATGTGGAAATCTTCAAAGGGCTTTAGTTATAACAATATGATGGTAACAAATCAATGATGTTTCCTACAAGCACATAATTTGGATGCAATGTTTGTGCAAAATGTTTAAGTAGAAGGTCAACTTAATTTCATAAGATGTTTCTTCCAAAACTAAATTTTTCTTTTCAGCTTCAAAGATGGTGTATCTTTTTAATAGAGTTCAACTTCTGCAATAAATAAGACAGTAATAAGCTTGTGGGGAATGAATGAGTCTGGGGAGACTGACAAACAGAAGTGCAGAAACATAATAAAACTTGTCCCAGGGTGCAGAGGAAGTGGCTAACTTGCTCTTTATTAAAAACAAAACTAAAATATCAGCAATTCAGGGAGCAGGGGGGACCTGTTAGTGATTTGTACATCTGGACAGATTCAATAAATTTCAGTACAGATATTCCAATATTTGGTGCAGAGTTGGTGTTGGTTCCAAGCTCTTAGATCTTGGGATTAACATGCAAATGTGACTTTGAGAAATAGCAAATAAATTACAGACGCTTTAGAAAAATATATTTTACCTGCCTGATTTTCTCAAAAATCAGGTGAACAGCCTCATCCTTGGGGAATAAAGGTATCACGTTCGTTTAGAATTGTGATTTATTCTGCTAATACTTCAAACAATTTACAAAAACTTGATTCTTCAAAGGACTAAACATGTCTAAGCTTAAGGATGGGAGTAGTCCTAATAAATTCCTCAAAATAATTAATAATTACATGTCTGACATGACAAATAATAAATTCATAATAAATTTATGTATTATACATTTCATTCAGAAATACAGTAAAATCAAAGCTTTAGTTCCTCTGAGTCTATACCAAGACACTTGCTGATCTCAATGGTGCAGAATGAGGACCTGATGTCTTGCTATGCTAGCAGCATGTTGGACAGATTGGTTTTGTTTCCAACCTAAATGTTTCGTGTTCTAAGATGGGTACTGACAGCACATGATTAGTACATTTCTCCTACTGCTTTTTCCATGTTTCCTCCTAACTTCCCATTCTTTCTATCAGGTTTGGGCTATTGTCCTGAATTATCATCACATCTGCTGCTTTCCTAGTTGTATTAGGTATGTTGTGGAGTTCACATTGCTTGAACCTATATATTGTCTTACAGTTTATTTTATTCAACAAATTTGTGCCAAAGCCCATTAAAGTCAAAGAAAATTCATTTACTTCAGTGGACTCCAAATCAAGTTCAGAACAGACTCCCTGCTTCTGTAAAAATGGGTACTGCAGTTTCTTGATTAAAGGCTGTATGGCCTCTTTCTGCCTGCCCCACAGTAGCCTGTGTAGGTGACACCTGGATGACTAAGAACTTCTTCAGGGCAAAGTTTCTGTCTGCAAGGATGTCCTTATAAATGATTGTGCCTGAGGTCTGGAATCAAATATTGCTAGTATCTGTCCAAATCTTGCATCTGACCAGCTTTAGACCTGTGCAGACAGCAGGCAATGCTATGATATTACTGGGTGGCTCCCTCTGTCACCGTTGTAAGAGGCTGGCAGGGCTGCTGATGGCCTTTTAAAAGTGAGAGCACTCAAATACTAAATCAAATACTCTCAAGTACTTGAGAGATCAGGTACTTGAAAACAGAATACTTTTAGCTTTCTGCATTATTGTGAAGTGTACTTTGAAATGGCGTGAAACTGGTATTTTCCAGCAATTCTGCTTATTGCTGATGTCTGGCCATGAGCTCAGGATGTGGAGAGCAATGTGAGGAATTTAACTCAGCATCTAGCCAAAACACAATCACGATGGCTGTTTGCCTGACAAACTTTTTCATGTGCTAAGCATAACTAAGAGCTGCAGCTTGCTCAGGATGGTGAACCGTGCCCACCTTTTACATCAACATGTGACTATGGGAAGTGCCAGTATGCGCGAAGAGCTGTGAGTGAGTTTAATTTAGGCTACTGAAGTGAAAATGAGCAACATTGTGATTAACAAAATGATTCAATGCTTTTCTAAACCAAACACCTCCTCTCTAAACTGCTTCTATTCTGAATAACTAATCTCAAAAAAAAAAACCTAATTGCATAGTCATTCTTAATTCATGGGTGGTTGTCCATCTAAGCTGCAGTGCCATAATACAAATATTAAAAGTTTTTGATCTTCAAATTGAAAAGCATTTCCTGTCTGTTCTTACCTTGTTCTAACCATGTAATCTGTAAAATCAGATGAAGCATCTTCCCTCAGCTGGAGCTGGCGTAGAGCTTCAAACTGTTTGTTACTTCAGGATTTCAGCTTACTTTTAATTATTTTGTAAGAACTTTGGATCAGTAAGAGCCATTTCCTTTTGGCTCCTATTTAGGCCAGAGCACAGTGACTAGTAAGCCCAAGCAGAGAGGCTGGTGGATTAAATATGAGCTTCTTGCAATAGTTGCGAATATTCCTGGAATCCTATGAATCTGTCACCCTTTCATATATATTTCATGATTTTCTTTTCCTGTATTCATTGGGTTTTTTTAAATAGTAGAGATGAAGAAAAGCCTTAAGGGTAAAGAAAAGGGTGGGTTCCTAAATATGCACTATTTCACAAGAATTTATATGCCTGGCAAATAGTTCCCTGAAGCTTTAATAAATGGGAGGGGAAAGGAAATTCTCACAAAATGAGATAAGTTACTCGTGGCTAAGGAAATAATCTTGGCTGAAGTAACAAGAAACCTAATTGGAACCGTTTATCTCCACAGCAGGTTTATTAACACTCTGCTGCTTTTCTTTGTGTCAACATATCTACACGTACAAGCTTATGGAAAGTTCTGATGTTCCTCTCAGGTTATCCGCATAAGTAGTCAAAGCTTTAAATTATGTGGATGCTCAAGTTAATTATGTTCTGTTGGACCACCCGGAACTTGCATTAGTTTTGTTTCCTTACCACAGGACAGCTGGTTTTCACCATGATAGATTATTTTATCTTCGTTGTGGATATCTATATTTTTCTGTTCCTTCAGCTTGCTACTTTCCTAAACTGCTGTTTGATAGAGATAGCCATTGGTATATACACAGAGAGAGGCAGCTGTATGATCTACAGTTCTGATGTGTGTAGGACTGCAAAAAGTTAATCATAGCTGGAATGACAGACCGTAGTCTTAATTTCTGAAGGATAACACTGTCTTAAATAGATTAGGAAAAGATATCAAAATGTGAAAGCTTAAATTAATTCTTGTAGATCTCACTGGATGCAGAACTGATATTACAGCATATTGCTTAAATGTCATATTGCTTCTGATTGTTATTGATATTACTCCAGAATTCCAAAGAAAAGATCACACTAATCTTTCAAAAATAATGAAGTATAACTATTTTTTCACTTGCTTGGCTTGTCTTTTTCCACAATTCATAGTTCCTCCGATACTTTCAACTGATGAGCTGAGAAAAATATTTTCTTTAGAAGACTTTAACATAAAAAATAGCATCATATTCACACCTTGAAGGCAATCTGTGTTTCCAGCTAGTATGGGATACCATGTTAATTGAACTGCAGTCACAATTATAATACACTAGAAAATTAATCAAAAATTAATAAAGGAAGTAATTTCTATCTTGCAAAGTAAATATTACTGAATTCACTGTACCATCCGGCATCCCTATGGAAACAATTAGAATTTGATAACAAATCTCATGCCTGTGTACCTCTCATGTTTTGCTTCAGTGCCACACTACTTGGGATAAGAAATATTGAACTATTGTTTTAGTGGACAAGTTAATATAGACAGATAATGGGCTTGCTAGGGCAACACTCCAGGCTGCAAGGCATAGCTGAGAGGCTGCAGAAGGGTATTCACATTTTTAACACAGTAAATGATATAGAACTTTTTGGGATGAAAGACATTACTGTAATTCTATGTGATAAATTAGGTTCTGATAGAGACTAATAAAGACAGCCCTAAAACTATTTAAGGCTGAGGAAATTGCTAAGAATTCAGGTGGGAATTATTTCAAAAGTAGACTTCAGTGTCTAATAAAGTATGAACCAGAGAACCCTGCAAAGTATGTAAGAACTGCTGGTGAATGTACCACATGTGAGCTCAATTGTCTACTGTATTGAACCATGAAAACTTTGTAAAAATTGCTTGGAGACCTGCTCTGAATGAACTTCCTGAATGAGTAATTTTACTTCTATGGCTCAAGCTGAAGGCAGCGTGATGAATTTTTCTGTCAAAAGCCTAATCCTGTGAAACTGTTACTATGGACATTTGATTTAAATCCACTCAAGTGAATGAGAGATTTTAGGATTGAGTTCTGAGAGTAGGGTTCAGAGTGCTATGCAGCATTTTCATTTCAGAAAGCTAACTGCATTTACTTGTCCCATCTTACTAAATCACAGAATTGGGCCTTAGACTGGCACATCATTGGGTAAACCACAGGAATAAGGTGAACAGGATTTATCTCTAATTCACTGTACTCTGACATTGGAGTCTCAAATAAAAAAGAGAAAATCTACTCGTCTGGACTTCTCCAGCAAAACTTGTCCGCTATTGCATGCTGCAGTGTGGTGACTGGGGGCAGTGGACTCCATAAACCTGCTGAAGCTGTAAGTTATGGATTTACCTTTTCCATACACTAGCATATCTAAGTTTACAGAAGAGAAATGCATGCAGTATTAAAGAGGAAAAATACAAACACTTATAAATAAGTCTTTCCCTTCTGGCAGTTTATCCACTGAATTGCATCCTGAGGTTTATGAAAAACTCCACTTTTGCATGTATATTTCGGTATACAGATGATCCAACTTTGAACCATGGATGCTGATCTGTTTTTTTATCTTTGTCCTCCCTCTAGTGCTACCAAGTTATCTACATCATGTCTCCCTAAATTACCTTTGAGAAAAGACAGAACTTAACAATATAATATATAATATATAAAATATAATAGAATATAATAAGATTGAAGGTTTTTTTTTTTTTTACTGCCAGCATTACACTAAATAGCCTGAGAGGCACTTTTGATAAACGTAGAAACTCATAAAAACAAATGAAGGTTTCTTTGTGAAAGAGGCAAGTCAAGAATGAGTAATAGCCTAGGTCATTTTTCACATCTTTTTATCTGTTAGCAGGCTAGGAACGTTAGAAGCATTACTAATAAAGAACAGGTTGGCCGACCTGTAATAGAACAGAAGAAAATGAGGCACTTGTGATGTACTGTCTTTTCAAATTCTGAGAATGAAAGGGACACACTTGAAGGATGATTTTTATTTTATTAATCTTTTCTTTTAGCAATCAGGCGTTTGTATGAAAATTCATAGTTTAATACTGATTATCTCTGTCTCTTAGAATACCTCAGGAACACAGTGTCGTCACACGTTTGCTCCAGTGAATAACATGAGATAGGTGCACTTTTCCTTCTCCTCCTTTTTTTAAAGCTAACAATAGCCTTTCTTTAAAGCTAACAGTAGTCTCCTAATAGGATGTATAATAACAGTGGCAGGTATAGAGTGGACCTGGGAACTTGAAGCATATTTCTTTTAAAGCCTCTGTGTATTAGCTCAATGATGCTGCCACCAAATACTTCCACTGCTAAAATAAAAAATGTCTTATCTCAGTAGTGTCTTATTTTCCTCCTTGATTTTTTTTCTGTAAGAGTCTAAACTTAAAGAAGAAGCTAGTTTAATCACAAAATACAACAGAGAATATCTGTATGTAGACTAAAAATCTTCTAAATCTGGAATGAAGTTTTTCTTTTTTTCCTTCCTCTTCTCCCATTTTATGCAGAAACCTTATTTGAAAACTAGCTTATGTAACATCACATTGAGGTCTGCCGTGTTGTTAGTGGGGGGGCTTTTATGACAACAGCCATCACCAGGTCCAACAGCTCCTGGGACCTATATTGCAGGTGTGGGTGGTTGTCCAAGACAGATTTGTGCTACCTCTCATTTCTCTGGCTAAAATATGAGATTTGCTGTGATGCTTGGCAATGGAGCAGAATACGAATGCTTTACCCTTATTGGGGAAAATATACTCATGCAAGTAATTCCTTTAACCAGAACTACTTGCATGACTTGGATGTGCAAGACATTCACAGTCAAATTATGAGCCCCACAGACAGGAGACGGCTGTATCGGCTGTTACTGTCTTTGGCAGGATTAGTCTGGAGAACTCCCAGCTCCATCAGATCAGCCTGTTGCTGGTGCTCAGCTCAACAATTTGTGAAATGGGTCTAGTCACCTTCTGTTTGTCACGTTTTCACAGGGCCGTGAGCTTCACTGACGACCTCCTGACCTAGCTCAGCGGCAGCTCTGGCCCAAGGAAGCATGCCTATACCGAATAGCGACCAGCTGTTTTGCAAATAGACTTAATTTTGTTTTTCCCACTGGGAGCACAAACATGCTGTGTTACGTTCCTGAAGGAGGGATCATCTTTGCAGTTCCTGAGAGAATTGGGAGTTGGACCTAGGAAGTTATTATGTTGCTGCACTAAAGAAACAGTGCCCACCTAGGAATTTTTGCTAAGAAGCTGCTGCTCAACTACCAGTGTTATACTGTTTTCCCTTTGCATGAAAATAAAAGATTCAGTGTGGCAGAAATTCATTAGCATAAACCTTTGATCAGTGTAATTATGTCCAAGCAAAAAATTAGTTCTTTTCTTGCAAATTAAATAATGACTGGAATAGCATCAGTTCAACAAATGTACCACCAACCTCATTTAAAAACTGTACCTAACACATGCTGCAGAGTGCTGACACAATAATCCTCTTTCTTAAATCCTCTTTCTGTCATTGATTTGTCACAAGTTTGTTTTCATCAGACTCATAGCCAAGGTGAACCTTTACTTCAAAAGGTTTTTTTTTCTTGTTTTTTAAAATTACCTCTTCACTTTACTTTCTTTTCACTCCTAGATTCATCTCTGGAGTAAATTCAATGGACTCATGAATGTTACATCAGGGACAAACGACCTCATATTCATTGTATTACTTGATACCTTTCAAAGTAATGATGATGAATTGGGCATATGGAAATAAAACACTTTTCATTTAAGAGTTCAAACCCTTCAAATCAGCTTTATTGCTTTAATAAGTTGTCTCCTTATGTCATTTGAGAGAACAGAAAGAAGCAGGAAGTCTAAACTATACTTAGAGAAAAAGTTTTTATTTCAGAGGGTAAATTCAAATCAGTAACATGTGTTAAGAGGAGCTGCTTTAATGGATATAATTAAAAAAAAAAGATGTTTAACTCTTTCTTGTCTTTTTGGTCAGAAAATTTGCTTGCATGGCTTGGCTTGCTTATTTAATGTTACCTCTGATGTATACATGCATGTCTCTGAACCAAACTGCTTGTATGCTGACAGTATTTATCAAAATAGTGATCACTGATCCTATTCTAAATCTTGAAGAGTTGCATATGACTTTTGCACACTAGAAATTAATTTTTGTGGGTTTTCATATATCCTTTTCTTGTGCATTTATGTCTTGTCTGTGAAATGTTTCTCATGACCAATTTCTAAGGCAACTGGATTTATTAAAAAAAAAAAAAAAGTATGCATCTTTAAATATGTTTAGATAAGAAAAATACATGAATCTTTGCACAAGTTTTCCAGTTCCCCTCTCCTGGTGTGATCTAAGAGAGCAGAACAATAGCATGTATCTAGGTATGGTACCATGGAATAGGTCAGCTTGGAAAGGATCTCCGGAGGTCCACCAGTGCAACCCCTTGCTGAAAGCAGGGCCAAATTCAAAGGACGGTATTTCCAGGCCTCATCTGGTCAGTTTTGAATATTTCCAAAGACAGAGGTTTCACAGCTTATCTGTGCAACTTGTTCCATTGTTTAATTATCCTCACTATGGGTTTCTTTTTTTCTTTTTTATGCCCAGTGGGAATTTCCTTTGTCACAAATTTGTGATTATTTCTTGTCCTTTCACTATGCTTTTCCAAGAAGACTCTGACTCTGTTTTCTCTGTAAGCAACCCTTTGCTAGTGGAGGACATCAGTTATATCCTCTGCCCCGCTCCCTACTTCCTGAGCCTCTTCTCCAGGCACAACAAATCCAGCTTCCTTGGCCTCTGCTTGTTCTACAGCCCTCAACTTTCTTGGTGCCTTCTCCACTGGACTCATTACAGTTTGTTAGTATATTTCTTGTCTATTATGCTTTCTTCTACACTTTAATTTTTTTTAACTAGATTATTTCTACAACTGTAAATGTCATTTCCTGAATATTATTTGGAAAAAGAAGTCCATTAGAATGTCTTACAGGGGTTAGTAACTGTATTTCATCGAATTGCTTGGAAAAATCTGCTTTATATTTATAGGAAATAATAGTGAAGGTATTTGTTGCACTGAAACATTCTGTTGTTTTTTCATAAATTACAGCAGAGGAGCAAAATCCTCTAAATCCTCACTATAAATAAAAAAGAAAATTGAATGACTCATCTATGACTTCTCCAGAGTTGAAAAAGGCAAAGTCATGGTTCTAGGGGAAAAAACAAATTTTTGTATTCTTGCGTGGCAAGACTGACTTTCCAAATCTTAGCTCTTTCGTGAAAACTTATATGAACACCAGAAGGTAAAGTCTTTTTTTTTTCCTTTCTTTTTTTTTTTTTCCTCTCTCCCTTGTCACTATCTCCTGCAGGGAATATCTTTCATGTGTTGAGTTATGAAACTTCCAAAGAAAAGGCAACAAATATGATTGATATGTGCTATCATACTGAAAACCTGTTACCCATCCTTCACCCCCCACACAGTTTTCTTGTATTACTGAAGTCAGTTAAAGCTTTGCCACTGGTATCAGTGTTACTGAGATGCAGCCTAGTGTAAGTAGACTTCTACCACTGACTAAAAAAAGATTTTGTTTTCAGGCCAGATAAACAGTGTGTGCCAGTAAACAGATTTATATCTCTTTAAAGACTATCAGCTGAGAAGTGTAAAACATTTTTAAAGAAAATGATTCATAAAAGCACAAATAGTATTGTAGAAATAATGTACTAAAGCTAAACTTTTCTAACATGGCCATTATTTGTATGTACTGCAGGATTTGTTTGCCTTTTTAATGTACTCATTGACATGATTTAATTCAGTGAGTAATTCTGAAAATTTTGTTTAATATCCCATTTCAGTTTTCTCTGGACATAAAATACACAGCAAGAAAATATAAGCCAGGCCCACTGATAAAATTAATCAGGGAAAAGTCCTCAGAGCAATGAACCAGGTGTGATCTGATTGAACTAAAAACAAGCCCAGGAGCTTCTTATTCAGATGAATGACGATCCTTAGAAATCGAAAATGTAACAAACTTATGAAATCTCTGAAGCTGTAGAAGTGAAATACCCTAGCTGAAGGCACTGACTGAACTCATGTTAATCATGCTTTTTCAGGTAAAATTATCTTTTAAATTTCCAACTCAATTTAATTAACAAGTTTGGGAGATTAGAAGTAAGAATTAAGAACTCCAAAGGCAATTTTTTTTTTCCATCTTAAAAAATAATGATATGGGTCTGATAAAGAGATTCTAGGTCACTGCATTCTGGTTTCTTATGCTCTGTGGTCAAAGGTTGCTTCAGCAGTAGAGATTCTCTCATTTCTCCAAAATGAATGAACAAATGAAGACTGAGTATATTAATTATTTACATTTTTAGCTGATATGCATTAATTATCTGACTGTACACAGATGATAATATTTTTCTAAGGAAGAACCATATGCTATTTAAAATTTTGTAGGCTGATTTCATGTTCTAGCATTCAGTTCAGTAACAGTTTTCTTCTAGCTGTTTCACAATTTTACACAGACCCCAAACATGACGGAGATTGGCTGAATGTGATGTTCTTTACGTTATAAAGAGCCTACTAAGGAAGCCAAAAAAGAATTAATAGGGATTTACTAACTGTGAACAGGCTAAAATTGTGGTGCTGAAATATAGCTTCTATGCCTACTTGTTTCCAGTGATAATATAAAAACTTAGAGCCTAATACAATCTGGATATAAGCAGTGACAACTCTCACTGATTACAATGAGCGTTACTCTTTGTAACTTATCTTAGACCTGTAGTTGTTTATTTGAATTTTTATTATTGAGAATTATTTTCCTGGGTTCACTTTTCAGGCAGCAGAGAAAAACAGACCTGTAGAGAAGAGTAGATTTTATTTTTCTAAACAATTTTGCTATTTTTTTGTTACATTTGGAAAGAAGAGGGGAAATTTCAATAACGTTTATTTCTTATGAATTGTCTGGGGGATGGGGGGGGAAATCACTGATTGCTACAGAATAGTAGAAAGCATTTAAGAACATTCATAGCTTTAAGCATGTACTTCAATCCCATTGCTTTTTTTTTTTTTTAATACACATTTTCAGGCAGCTTTAGCATTAGTGCTGGTAGGGAAGTGCATTATGCTCAGTTTCTATCATTTTCAGCAGCTCTGAGTTAGAAATTCTTTCTTTGGTCTTTTTCTTTTGTTTGTTTATTTTTTTAGTGCGTGCATTGCCTGGTGCATTGCTTAAGGCCACTGAGAGTGCAGTTTTTCTTTGATCTGTACTTAAGTTCGAGGTCAGTGCATCATGCATACAGGAGTTACATCTTTGCTGAGCACTAATGTATAAACTTGAATTGATATACTTGAATATTTTAGAGGAAGATCACAAACCTGAACACATGTAGAGATGCCGGGGAAGAGAAAGGACAGCTTGAATTCTGCCCAGAAAGCGATGTGTGTCTGAAGCAGCCTATTGCAAGTAGTAACTCCTTCAACAGTTGTCCAAGCCAAGATAGCCATCAATAACTGACTAGGAATGGCTGACCTACTCCTAAAAATAGCCCAGAACTCAGGTGAACCCACCGGTGAGATGGCACGCGCAGCACTGGGCAGGTGTGAGCAGCACAGTGCTCCTCACCCCTGCGGCCAAACAAGTCCAGAAGCCATGGAATTAGATGAGCTCTGCAACAGGGCCAAGAAATAGGCAGTATTCCTCTGCAGGGAGGAATCATCTCCCAGAATCCATGGAAGAAAGGGGGGACATCAGTGAAGGAGTTTCCACTGACAGCTGGAGCAGTGTCTTGGGGCACTGTGTTTACCTTTCCAGTAGGAGGCCATATAGGCTCTTCACGCTCTCTTGGTTTGCGGCACTTCTCTTGGTCTATATCCTGCCTTACTACTATGGTTTTCCTACCTTACAGATGCTTTGCTCATCTGACATAAAAAAAAATATTATTTTGACAAAGGAAATGCCTTATGGAATTAGTATGTAAAAATATATGTCAAGATATAAAATATTTTCTTCACGTTGCTTGTTCTCTGCCAGAATGATATACTCCAGTTAAAGAAAATATCCTGTAGTTCATACTGGTGGGCTTTTAAAGATGTATTTAGCATTGTCCTAACTCTGCTTTTGCTTAAGGATTTTGTTTTTTAACTTGATCTGAATCTCCTTGAATGAAGACTAAATTGGTCCCAGTTCCACTTATATCTTTTGTGAGTTAATCCAGTCATGAAATAAATAAATCAAGTCAGGTTTGATTATAATCAACTGTATGTTTAATAAATCAAACTGGCCACACTAATCCAGGAATGTAAGTAATGGGAAAAAAATACTTTTTTCCTCTGAGGCATTAAATTCAGAATACTTGGCTTCCTACAGCCTTTTAGAAGCAGATCTGTAAATTGCTTAATTCGGGGCAGGGGGGTGTTGGTGGGGAGGAGGATGGCAGTTATCAGCTCTTCTCTGCCTTTTCTGTTGTTCCCATATACAACAAACTATTAGTGTTATCAGTTTGGATAGCACTTCTTCAGAATTTATAATTCTGGAGCTAGTTTCTTGGAATTGTGCCCTGCTTTGAAACACTGTTTTTTAAGATTTGTCCTTCTGGATAGAAAGAAGGACATAAACTTTTATTTTAAAATATCATAAAATATATTGGTCAAATATTTCCTTTTTTCCCCTCATTTCCAAATATCTCCCATTTTAATTAAAAGTATAGCATGACAGCAGAAAAAAAATAATAATTTCCTGAGACATGTCACTGAACCTTCAATAAACTGATGACATGCTGATAATTCCAAAGCAGAGCACAACATTCACGAACTAGAAACGGGAAGGATTTCATGAGAAAAGTCTGTGAAAACCAGAGCACATCCCTGCCAGCTGTATCAATTACTTGAAATTGATTTGAAAGGTAGCTGGGACTTTTCAAGAACAAGGCTGAAGATGCTTGAAAACACTCATGTTATTATAACTGACATCTAGGTAAAATGTGGTATACTTAACCTTTCTTCACTAGCTTGTGTAGCAGCCAATAAAAAAAAAAACTGTCAAAATGTTAAAGAAGCAAAATAAATGGAAGAATTCAAGTTGAGTAGGTTTTAATTTGCTTCTACTGCTAAAACCATTTGGCTTTCAGGATTTTTTTTAACTGATCATTATATTGTGAAATTTAGAGCAATAGATGCAACATAATTCAGTTCCTATATTATTCTAGTCAAGAGCTTAGTTTTCAGTAGACAGTGGCCACATAAACATAGTATTTGGTTGCCTGTCTGTAGCCTGGGCTAGATTACTCCTATGTCATAAGGTATTGGGCAGCAGCAGATGTTTTGAATCTGGTAGGATTAATATTGAACTGTTAATTACAAATAGTTTCAAAAATTTTGTATGTACATTGCATTTGAAAGTGGGCATTTCCAAAAGCAGGGTAACTGTCAGTTGTAGGGTGAAATATTAAAAAATGCAGATTTAGTGGCATTGGTACAGGTGGAATGATCTAAGACATATATAGCTCTGAAACTCAGTTCTTCTGGCACGTCATGTATTGTCAAAGGAAAATGTATTTTTGATGGAGAAGGAATGATCTGATTGCAATACTCCATCCACCTCTTTTTTTTTTTTTTAAATCCTGTTTAGACATCTGAAGAACTTATACATATTCATTTATACATTTCCTCTCTTTCTCCACCTTTCACATCGAGACATTTGGATGTGCAATAGGAACCAAAGGAATGTATAATGTAATTAAAGAAAGATCTACTGCAACCTCCTGCTGTCAAAAAAAATGTTTTTGCTTTTCTCCATCTTGAGTTATTCCCAGATGACCTACAGTTTACGCAACAAGCTGATAGGCTAGCCCACTGCTGTCAGACCCCAAGAGGAAAGAGATCACAAGGGAAAAGATGCAGTACAACACTGTTTTTATATCTGACATATGCAATAATATAGGATAATTTCACAGTTGTCATAGGAACCTTTCCCATTGGAAATGACTACTTCCTAATCTACTGAGAAGACGTTTGTACAAAATTCGAAAGTAATGTCCACAAGATCTCATGAAAGAATTAAACTCTTTCTGAGTTATGGCTTTTTTCATTCCACAACAAGCATAACTCTCCTATCATTTCGGATATGTGCAGTCACACACGTTGTATATGTTAAGTAGAATAATGAATTTATTTCAGGTCATTTGTCTGATTCATTGCTAACGCTTCTCCTTTTTTCAGGACCTTCAGCTGTAAGAACTCCTTCCTACTGAATAGTGTATGAAGGAAATCAACCTCCATTCTTCTTAGGTTCTTCATTTATAAGCAATAATTAATCATGTTAAACTACTGAAATAAAAATAGATGATGTGTAAAATAACTTATTAATTCCCCTGCAGGCCTATCTCTACTTTTCATTATTTAACTTAATTTTCTGTTAGTGGAAATTTTGTTCATATGCTGGAGTGGTCACTTCCCCTACAATAACAGATTAGAGTTTTGATGGATTTTATAGCTTTCAATGAGGATCCTCTCCTGTGAAGTACTTAAACCTTTTATTCCTCCAGGATGCACTCAGCCTCTTACAAGATCCAATTCTTTTATCTGCAACAAAGCAAATTATTCATTTCAGTATGGATTTTAAAATATATCTCATACAGATCTTTGGGTTATGTTCTTGATCACAGAGAAATTCCAAATGTTGGATTTAAAGTTTCATTTTTGATTTTGAGTTTAATCAAGTATCAAAATAGGTGCATCATGATTCAGATCCATAATAAGAATCTTTAAGAATATTTAGAATTGCATATTTTGGTCTCTGATTAACTTATTGAATCATATTTTCCGCAGTGATTTTTATGTCTGGATGAGACTGTATTACTTATGGACATACTTCAGAAGTGTGAAATTTCTTCTCATGCTTGTTTCAATGTTATTGACTCAGACTGAAATATCTTTTCAGTGTTCATTAGTGGGTGACAAAAGGATCTCTCAAAGACTTCTGTCTTTTCACAAGCCATACATTGTAGGATGATTCCAGGAAATCCATCCTCTCTCTTACTTTTTCCTCATTCACATTCCCACGAAGCAGTGATGGACAGTGATAAGCGTGTTGTCAGTCTGATACCATTAGTGAGTTGGCAGAGAAGTGCTTTTTGCACAGTTATACAAAATTCTCTGCCATGGTAGGATTAAAAGCCATTACCAGCATTCTTTGAGGGTAGAAAGGGGTACAAGGGTACCTATATTTCTTGTGCATTTGTGTATACGTATGCATATGCATTCATCTATGTACACATATATAAGCTTCATGTAACACTTGGTTTCGGGCTGTTTTTGTCATTTAATAATTTTATTTGCATCTTTTCCCTTAATTTGATATTGGAAAAAGATTTTTGTCTCCAAAGCATATTGGTCAAATTTAAGGATTCTTTTTTTTTTTTTCCTTCTGAGAATTATGATCGTTTGTAAGGCTAGAGCACATACATTTAGGAAAATTCTATTACATCTGTGGCTTGATTACAATAGATGTGTAATTATTGTCCTCATATAGTATTTATATGTAAAAATCACATTTCATTTGTAATATTTTGTCCAAGTGTAATATGAAATCTGGAACAGGTCTGTCTTTCTTATTCAGCAGTTTTGGTCATACTCTTATCTTGCATGGTGAATCACTGATTTTGACTGTTGCATCTATGGGTTCATTTTTATTATTGTCATAAATATTTAATGTAAAAACCTGTTGTATAACATTTCTATTCTGTATCTGCCTGTGGATTATGTGTTTATTCATTGGTATAATGGTGGCTTTAACTAATAGAACAATTAGGCTGAATTAAGGGCTAATAGCTTTTTCCTATCCTCAGGTCCTTTGTTGAAATGACGTCGTTGATAATTTTTTTCATTTTGTTAATAGCAGTACCTACCAATCTTTTCTGCTGACATACACTGAAATACTGTCATATGAGATGCTTGCTGCATTTTCAGTGTAAAAATGAAAATGTTATTAATTGTAAAGAGCAATGCTGAAATCTCAAATCAGGATACTATCCTACTATATACTAAGTATAAAATACTAAGTTGGGGCTACACAAAGTCTTTCTCTGAAGGGCTAGACTGGAAATACTGTTTCTCTTCTGTGTTTTCACCTTTGTAAGAAATTTGATTTTTCAGTATTTACGTACTGAGGACCTCAAGTACCAACAGCAAAAAGTTACTTAATATCACAGTTAACTTCTTATAGCCAAGGAGCAAAATTCTGTCTTCAGTCTAGTCTTTCATTTCCTGCAGTGCATGGAGGTTCCCTGTTCGTTCTTTCTTGCTTTTATATTCTGTTAGAAGTCACTAAATGACTTCTACCATGTAATATCTGAGAAGACAGAAGATATTTATAATTCATCAAATCATCCCTTCTGAAAATAAATAAAACATGGACATGCAAGTATGCATCTAAAAGACTCTTACACTCTTGTAAAGCCAACAGTTACTACCTCTGAAGAGGTCTCTGCCTTTGCTGAATGGTGAAAATCCTATTTTGTGTAAAATTTTTTCAGATGGTGACCCAGGAATTCCCCTCTTCCACCTTTTCTTAGCAAGAGAAAAGAGAATTCCATTAAATTCAACCTCTTCCTGTGGAAAGACCTGTTTACAGAGCAACCACATAGAAAATAAAGTGTACTCCGCAAAAATGCATTGCAAGTACCTTTCATATGACAAATGAACACCATTGATTTTCCTATATTGCTTTTCATAAAGATCATCTGTATATAGAAGGAGTCAATTAAATGCTGAAGAGAATAGAAAGGTTTAAAGCTGTTTTTTAAATTGCAGTGTTTCACGAGAAAGAAGCTGAGAAAGCAGCTGAGGATTAACTGCATCCTTTCCCAGCTACGAAAATTGGGATGGAAGGCTTAAAACATATGAGAAATTTAAGGAAGCATAACAAGCAGTCAAGATTGTTGACTGATAAGAAGTTAGTAAGTGGGGCACTGAAGCCATTAGAGGTTTGAAAAAGTTGCAGGGCCACTTTGATTCAGATTTAGTGGTGGAGAAGTAGTTCAGAGGAAGAGAGAAAGATTAAGGGTAATATGGTCCCGCCTTTCTGAAACTCTAATACGGTTTTAACTTGTTTCATTGCAAAGAGATGGGAAAGCTGATGGCACAAACCAGGTATAGTTCTGATAAAGAAATATTTTTTCACTACATGCAAAAAGAGCATGCTAGAGAGAAGCAATAAAGACTATGGACCTTTGTGTACTGCTGCTACAATAGTTATTCTAAAAGAATATTTTAAAAGATTTTGCAAGAACCTATTCCAGGACTCTGAAGTATTTATGCATTTTATAAAACAGATCCGTTAGTGACTATCTAAAAACCACAGCATTATCACTACAGCAACTTGCATTTTTTTTTAAAGAGTGTAGTTGTTGTTGCTTTAAGTACTGCTTTATGCTGTGTTGCAATGGCTAAGCCATTTAAGGGTTTCATCTTCATTTCCAGAAATAAATTAGATGTTTTGAATCCTAAGAGTCAACGTTAGGATTTTGCTTAAGTCACTTTCAAAAACGAAACGTAGGTTAGCATTCATCTTGCCTGGCTTTAATCAGGGGAAAATTAAGTATCTAGTCTAATCTAGGCTTCTTCTGTAATGAGGAAAGCAGGAGGAGCCTTTTTATCTCACTTGTTATTAGCCCCTTCCATCCCTGAGTTCTCCTTCTCTTTCTGCTCATGCAGAGGAATACTTTATACTAGGGTTATTATTTCTGTCATGTTTTATACGGGTTGTATAATAAAACTTTATATGTCAGTCCAACGATGTGCTCTGTGTGGCTTGGATTTTATGGGGAGCCGAAGGCTCTGAAATCATGTAGATTTGCAAAAGGTTTTCAACATCCAGCCTACCTGGAATCTGGTGAAAATTATAGACCTTTTTAGGAATTTGTTTCATTACACTGCTGCACTTAGAAAACAACAGTAAAAATGCACCTGTGCATCTGTACTTACATTAACTTCAAGAAATATGCATGTTTCCAGGATGGATGTAAATCAACCACTAAATGAGGGGACTTAGCAAAAAGCTGATCCTAGTGGCAGAATTTTCAAATGTTCAGAACTGCTCAGTTTTCTGGCACATTCACCCAATGCATTTGACTATGGAGACCTCAGAAGAGACTTTCGTCTGACCTGGTATGTATGGCAATGGTTACGTTGCCTATAATTATTTTATAGTGACCACCAAGGCTTTCATGTATATTACATAATCCTTCTTTGATGATTTGCTCTGCTTAGGAAGGAATCCCATCAATATTCCTAACCTTCTCATAAATAATTCACTTTTCTCTTTTCCTGTTAGCATACAATAAGTTTCAAACAAGTCATTTAACTGCCCGTGACCTAGCTCTGCATAAAGCTGTTTTGCAAATTTTTTTTTGATGATTTTTTTACATGTTCCTCTAATCTTATTTAGAAATAGTTATGCACATCGAATATTTGTCTGGGTTCACTTGAATTATGCACTAGAAAGCAAGACTGTCATGTTTCTTTCAATTTTCATTTAGATTATTTTCTGACTGTAAACAACCCCTGGAAGACTGAGTACTGTGATACCATCCTATTTTTTTTTAATATAGCTTAGAGAAAAAAAAGGTATATTTAAGTATTACTGAGATATATGCAGACAACAGTTATGGGTAACTAAGAAGCAACCTGAATTTAATAACTGGTGGGATAAATTCACTGATGCAAAGTAGAGGAATTCAGATGTAACCCTGTTGCAAATGTCACTCCTACTACGCCTTCAAAACCTGCAGCTTTTAACCCAGCACAATGCATGCTTACCCAGCACAATGACTATGTTTCATTTCTACTTTAGAGTGTTATTGTCTTCAAGGCTTTATGATAAAACTTCCTCAGTAAACGTTGGCACTTGAAAAATTTTCCAATTTAAATGGGAAATTTGCTGGCTATCTATAAATAGGTATGGTTTTAGTACCAGGAATATAATCTTGCTTGTCAGTATTTCTTAACAGTTACCTGAAAGCATTCAGATACTAAAATTAAAAGAAAACAATGAGAAAGAAAGAAAATACATCCCAATTTCCACATTCATTTAGTCATAACTCCCTGCTGAGAGCAGATGTGCCAGTAATGGCAATGCTTTCTACATGATGATAAGTATTAGGAGCTCATAAAGAGCTCCTTGCTAATGCCAAAGAGTTGTCATCTACATTTTTTTCACCAATCTTTTCACTTAATCTAAGTGAATGATGCAGTTTGGCCAATCCAGAGCTTATCTGAATAGCAGCAGAGGTTTATCGGCCCTGACTTTGTCCCGTACTGTGACCAGACTTAACGCGCGTGTTCAGTGCAGTCCATCTGCCAATGGTCATTGTCCAAAGCTTTCTGGAAGTGCCAGCTGTATTGCACATGCAGGCACTATACTGCATGACATACCACATGCTCAAAGGATGAGAGTGTAATCTCCCATATTGCCCTAGGGAAAGAAAACAAACAGAATGGTCTGAAGCTATCATGTGAGATGCTTCTGTCAAGTATTATGGCAAGTATTACAGCCCACGCCAGGCAATTGTAGCGTGGTTGGAGAAAGACACCAAGATATGTTACTTGTTCTGGCAGCTGCAACTTCTTCAGCAGTTATCATTCCTTAGGGTTTGGGGACACTTCCCTGTTTGGTGCTGGGATATACACGGACAAATAGAAATGTGAAGTGGAGATACCTTGTCTCAAATGGAGACCGCAGCAGAAAAGTTCCCAGGAACAGAACCTGGGGAAGAGCTCTTGCAGGCTGGGAGCCTGACCTTGCAGGACCTTCAGGAAAGTCTCAGAAAAGATGGGGAAAGACTCAGGGTCTGATTCATTATCTCAGCATTCGTACTCTAGAGCATTTAAAATAAAGATAAAGCTGAACCAAAATCTCAGAATCATACTCCACAAAAGAAGTTCTTCTCTACATCATTAGCTATTTCAGATTGCCAACCTGGAGATTGTAAAAGATCAGTTGCCTTGTTTGACAGATTTCTGGTATTTCTTTCTTCTAGTCAAATAGAAAGGAATATTAGCTTTATTCATTTCAACCACCACACTTGCAGATCTAACTGCTGTCTCAAAAGGCAAAGTTTATTGATGATTTTTTCTTCTTAAAGTTAGTGAAAGTGATAGTCAACTGAATTTTTTTCTTAATTTTTATGGGATGTTCTAGTTCATTCTGTT
This sequence comes from Struthio camelus, assembly GCF_040807025.1. Lineage (NCBI taxonomy): Eukaryota > Metazoa > Chordata > Aves > Struthioniformes > Struthionidae > Struthio > Struthio camelus. The sequence continues at coordinate 30,301,162 of NC_090946.1, read as the reverse complement.
ATGAAACTTTGTGTGGAAAAAATAATATTCATAAGAGTTCATCTATTCTTACTCTAAATTAAGAAGATTCATTCATATAATCTATTTTTGAAAAGAAGTGATGTGCAAGAATTTTTACTTCAAATACCAACAGATCTTCAACAAAAATTGAAGTGATATGGCCTCTTTTTCCATTCTCGAGTCTAATATTAAGCAAGAAGGTATGGGGAATAACATTATTTCTCCAGTTCCTCTGAGAAATCAATTTGGCTTTTATGCCGCTCTTTCTATTTGAATGGGATTCATCTAAAGGGTAAATATATACAGTGGAGCTACATCTGAGTTACTTGCCTGTATTTCCTTTACAGTTAATGGAGAGAAATATATGTTTCGAAGGCTTAAGGCATCTTATCCTTGAAGTAGATGTCTAATTCAAGCCACATGTATCATATTTTATTTGTAAAAGAATACTAGAATAATTAGCTCAGATACTGTGGTCCTCAAAAGTTAGCTAAGGTGAATCCCTCCCTAACAGCCGAGCTGTGCATCCTAGACTGTAAGTCTGCTTTCATTGGCAAATGGGTGAATGTCTTCTTCCTTTGTACATGAATACTATCTTTGTACTTGAAAAGCAAGAAAAAAAAACATTTCAACTCATTGATGCTCAGAGGCACATAATCTTATGCTTCTGGAAGAAGGAGAAAGACACTCCAGGAAATAAACTAATTAATTTTACTTCCTGGAAAATGTTCAAAGAACTAAAAGAGCTGTTACATATTGAAAGTTAGGAATGAGATATAATTTTTTTTTAATGGAGGAAGCTAGCTTGTATATATTACCTCAGGTACAATACACTAGTTGCATCAGAATTTGAAATTCCATGAAATACTTCTTTAGAAATCCAGCACTATAATTCTCAAAGAAAGTATAAAGATGGTCCTTGTGGACAGTTATCCACCCACTACCACTTCTGGCTAATGGCTGATAGAAGTTCAATGAATATATATATATTTCTCTTTCTTTTTTATTTTTTTTTTCATTTTGCTTTCTCTGTACTTAACTGATACAATGATGGACACTTTGGAGAAGAGTTTATCAGGCAGCCATCACCCATAAGATTAGAAAATTTATATAGTGATTTAGTGACCGGTTTTAGTCTTTTTTCTTTTTTTTTAAGCAGGTGATAGCTATGGATTTTACCCTTTATTAACTGCATATTCCTCTTTTTACTGTCTGTTCCATGGTCTGATGTACTGAATGTTTTCAGCTTGCTTTTCTCTAGCATGATGTAATCATAAACAGGAAGCAGTTAAAAACATAAACATTTTCTCTTCCTTCCACTTAGTGAGTAGACATACGCTTAATTGCATCATTTTTAGGATGCTATATACTGCAATACTTGAACCTATGCTTTTTTTGATTTTGAAATTACTGTATTGAAAACTGCAGAAATTGAGATCCCAATCATGCAACTAGTGATTAGTTTTAATTGGACTGGTATTTAAAATGTAGGTCCTATGGCATTCAGATGCATACTTTAAATGTATGAGTAGGTGTTCATAACATCCAATCTAAATACCTGGTGTTTCCATTTAAAGCTACTTGAATTATAATAATTGAGTATCTGTTCCATTTACTTGCAGTGATCACTGTCAATAATCAATACTTACAGTGTGGCCCACTGAATCAATGGGACTATGACTTCTGGCTGTACTGTCTTTGAATAAAGGTGCCATGGATTCTAAGATTAAGAATATATATGAAAACTAGATTCTTATTCATTCATATGCTTGCTTGCTTTTCAATGTGCGAAGATGAGACTTAAAATCTAAGTGGAAAACAGATGTAGGTTTTTCTTGCCTGTGTAACAAATTCATCTGTTTCTTCGCGTTACCAGTCTCCAGTTCTTTAATCACAGTGGTCAGGTATGTAATGCGTGGGGCTGGTAATGATCGGTGGATATTACAGGTTCACTGATGACGCATAGACTTTTAGAGAGACAGGAACATCCTGTCTATCCTGACACTATTATTGTTTCCCTAGTAAACTCACATATAAGCTATGATGTAGACCTGTAATGCTATTGCAATTTTATTTCTGTATGTTTTCAATGAGTTCCACTGCACGCGATACAAATTCAGCTGCACATGCTGGCTAGTTTTGTCAGCAGCAGTTACCATAGGTAATGTCACAGGTATGACAGGCCCTGAGCTTATGGCATGAGAAAATTTCTGGGAACTGTTGTGTCTGCTCAGAGTCCTCATCAGTGAATGACGTTCTCTGTGGGCAATGACTTCAAATTATTTTCTGTCGATAATTAAAATTGTTTCCCTTACCCATTTCATGAATTGAATGTACTGTGAGCAACAGTTGAGCAAAACTCTTTACAACAAATACTGTGTTTGTTTATTTTTAAATATCAAAGACATTTAGTTTTGAAAGACTTGAATCTCATCCGTTGGGAACAAAACATTGTTCTCCTTAATTTTCTAACTTATCCAACAGAGCTAATCCTGGGCACCAGGTTTACGCTCATTAACAGAATACAAAGAAACCATGGTAAGTTAGTGCTAAGAAAACCTTAATTTTTATGCTTTGCGTCATCAGAGCATTTTATTTAAATTATAACTTTCAACTACGTAATGTTCCATTTTTGTTCAAAAAATGTATAATATGTTCTTCTTTTAAATGCAGCATATACAGTAAGCCTAGGACTCAAATTAGTCTGCCATTACAGCTAAGAGAAAGGCTTTTCTCTTTTGTAAGAATGACTTTTATATTATTATCTTATTCACAGCTCGAATATTTTTTGACGTGAATAACAAAATTGGACAAGGTAAATAACATATTTTGACAGTTTATTCCTCAAAAAGGTAGAGAATAAAGGAAAATATGTTGGTAGTGTATCAGCAATTCCACTTTATTCGCTAGGCTCAAAATATCTTTAAGAATACTATAGCAATATGATACTTCTGGAAATGCATAACTTCTCTTTTCATAAGTTTTTAAATTGTCCAAGTTGGTGGATAGAAATTTGTGTCACTTTAAGGGCAAACTGAGCTGTCTATGCAGTGTTAATGAGAATCCACCAGATGGCACAGGAAAATGAACCTCTTTAATAGAACTTTGTGAATGTGATATTTTTGGTTTGCTGCCTTATTTTGTCAAAAAATGTCTTGTTTTGAAGTAAAATTTTTGTTCCTTTTGATATCAGAATGTTTAAAAAAAACAATTAAGTGCAGCATTTTTTCAATTCCTGGGTATTTCTGGGAGACAAACTAAAAAAACTATAGTGTCACAGAATCTCTTTCTTTTCTTCTATCCTTTTACAAAAAAGTATTCTTTTTTTGACAATTTTAAGGCATTTCTCATCACCAAAGTCCAGTTTAAATCCTGACTGAACATAGCATTTAAGTATCTTCCTAGTGTTAAGCACTGGGTGCCTCCCCCTGTACAAAGTCTATATTTAACAGCACTATTGAAGTGGGAACCCAATTGATAAATTCCTCAGATAAGGGAGCCAGTAAATATTCTCTTAGCTTTAAGACTTAAGTGATGGTCAGAAAAGGACTGTAGTGAGCTTGGCACATTAACACTTGACATTATTGAATTAAGTTCCAGACAACTGTGGAGTGTTAATACTGGCATCCTTCCAAAATAACTGTGGAAAAAATCTTAACAAAATTCTATCTAGAAACACCACTATTGATCTTCCATCAATGCCTTCAGTGAGTTCAGGGAGAAGAGTGCAAGTGAATAAAATTCCTACTCTTTTTTTCTTCACTTTTAATAACTCTTTTAACAAGTTTTTTTGGCTGGAGCTAAGAAAGGCTTAGGAAATTGGATTGCAGTGGGCTAAATATGTACCATAGCCTGAGGAAGATATTAATTTTTAACATATTAATTGATCCCCACAGAAGTCACATTTAATTGTTTCCAAGTTCACGCTACATCATTTTTATTGAAGCTAAAATGGGGTCAAGATTTAAATGCATCAGTGCTTCAAGTTCATCGGTAATTAGCTCAAGATACTGTACTTATGAGCACGTCTTGGAGTCATTACTCAAAGCTTGATTCCCTTTACCCTAAAGTCAAGAAAAAACTCCTGCTGACTTTACATGAAATACGATCAAATCTCTACACCTGGCCACAATGTCTTTGAATTAAATGGGACAGTACTGGTCATTCAGGCCATGTCTACATCAGCAGGCAGTAAAGCAGAATATGGAGATCTGCAGAGCAAAACAGCTGGCACTGGTGACTGAAAATCAATTTGATATGTATTTTGGGACTTCTCTCCCGACCGGCTGTAGCTCAGCTTTGCTCACAGCACACCTATTAGCAGCTGGCATGCGTTAATAACACCTCATCCCCTTCGGCCTCACCTTCACGAGCTTCTAAGACCCCCCCAGAGCAAACGCCCCTGCAGCACGTGGGAACAAACAGGAGATTTGCTTCAGAAGTGCACTCCAGAGCTGAACGCAAATGCTAATGTGAATGCACCCTCCATCATTCCGGGGACATCTGGTTTGAGTAATAAGGACTGGCAGATTAATTCCTTATTTGCCTTTCAGTGATTTTTAAACTTTCCAAAAGAAAACGAGAAATCCGTGCAGGCATGTTCCGTCTCACCTCTGACTTGCTATGAATACTTTTATGGTTTGAAATTTGATCAAATAATGAGAATTTCGTACAGCTTAGTCCCACAGATGTTTGCCTGATTTTTAAATAAGAGAGGTCAACAATATCTAGGCTTTTTCATATTCTCTTGTTTTATTTATCTCAGGCAGAGCTGAACTTTACAATTTAGGAACTTGGAGGAAAAATCTCAATGCATTTTTCGGTTTACTCCATAAGGAAGGACTCATAAATATTTGGTTTAAAAAAACCAATCACAGTCACCTTTGCTAAAGAAATACACTCTCAGTTTTTGACCAACCTCAAGGTGAAAGCTTTTTGTCTTTACGTTCAATCAGAATTTTCCAGGTTCCAATTTATGCTCATTGCTCTCATCTTCCCACTATCTACTTTTGAGACAAGTCTGGCTCCATCTTCTCTATTCCCTTCCATTACAGCCCAGCTCTCCCACCTCTCCCCAGCCACCATGTGCTCCAGCCCCCGACTCCTTGATGACCCTGCTCCAGGGATTTGCTCCAGTATGCCAATGTCTTTCCTGTACTGGGGAGCCCAAAACTGGACACAGCAGTGCAATGTGGCCTCCGAAGTGCCAAACAGAGGGAAGGATCACACCTGCCAACCTGCTGCCTGCTGCCTGGCTGACACTGTGCAGTTGGTCTCCTTTGTTGTATGGGCACACTGGTGAGTCAAGTTCCACTTCTTGTCTGTCAGTACCACCAGGGCTTTATCTGCCAAGCTGCTTTCTGTACGATCACCCCATTTCTCCAGCCTGGCCAGGACCCTCAGGGTAGCAGCTCTGCTCTCCAGCTTATCCTTCACTCCCCCAGTTTCTCCCTCTGTGGAAATTTGTGGCTCTTGGCATGTCGTTGCACCCACTTCCAGGAACACTCTCTTTGCTGGAGGTGTCGTAGGATACGCAGAAAGAGTCTGGGAAAGTACAGGCAACGTTTAGTCTGATGACATCTCTGCAGTATGTATTGCAGCCTGAACACTGTGACTGGAGTGATTAGTGAGAATTTGTTTATGAGCTTAAACATCCGGGAGCAACTGGAGATTGCTCTCTGAAGTTTTGCTGAAGTCTCTTGTCTCTCTGTTCCAGGCAGCCCCATCAGCCTTTGTTAAAATAAGGAGGAGCAGAACACTTGCAGTGATACTATCAAGCATTTTACTTTCTATTAAAGAAGACAGCGTTTAGCTGAACATAGAAATTCCTTGATGAACCAAATAACAACTTTAAGAAAACATCGGACAAAGACTAGTCTATATGGATAACAATTTCTGAGTCTGAATAAGTCTTGGGATCAGGCAGGGCACTCGTATTTTGCTCTTCTTCAAGTTTTATATAGCTGTGAGGATTATAAATGGAAACAAATTATTATTTATTGTTTCTATTGTGGTAGTATCAACTTGCCAAACAGCAACAGCAACATATCTATATGCAGGTACAGACCCTGCCCTAAATTGCTGAAGATCTAGATTGTCAAGGAAGATGCCACGTGGAAGTGCATTGCAAATCGATGCAATACTCTGGAAATTCATCTGGTTCTGTAGTGTTCACGCTAAAGCCAATAAGTGTAGACTACACCAGGAGCAAGTAAAGCAAATTCTACCGATGCGTTGGAAAGTCTTGCCAGTAAACATACCTTAACTGTCACAGGTGGAGTGACAGTGTGAAATCAAAAAGCCTAATCAGTACTGTTAAGTGCATAACAGCTTTTGCTTTGTTGTGAACTCTTTTAGATAAAAAGCTAAATTTATGTTGGGTTTTAGTCCTTAAAGCAGGACCGCGTGTAGCAAGGCAAACTGACAATAGGAAAATAGGTCCACTGCAATAATTCATATAATCCTGTTATCTAAATGCATGCATTAGAATACATACCAATTAGGGGAATTATCTTTTTTTTTTGTTGTTTTTTTCAGGTAGATGAATGTGTTAATTGGGACACTCTGCAGATAGCTATAATTTACTTTACTATAAAAATAAATAGTAATGAATTATTATGAGGTATTCCACCAGATAAGGGTATATATACATTCTCTTTGTAAAGAATAGGAGTTGTACAAGTGTATCTGATAGAATAATGTAACTTATTTTCTAATTGGTAACATCCAAAGGAGGCATCAACCTATATAGTCAGCTTAAAATGTATGCTGAAATCAAAAGATAACGTGCTCTAGTTGAAAGCATACATCTCTCAGGTATTTGATTAACCCAGGCTTATATCTCTCTCTTGATTTTGATTAACATTTTCTGGAGACTTTCAGCTTTTTCTCCTAATTCTAGACAGAAAAAATAGGAAAATATAAAACCTTGAAAACTTGATGGAATGAAAAAAATGACAAATCATTTCTTAGTTTCTGGTATATGGCTATCTGTGCAGCAAATTTCAAACTCAGACTGACTGTTGAATGTCTCAAAATCAACTTTTTGCTTTGACTGGACTGAAGATAGATAAAGGAACTGAAACATGGGTTTGTATTTCAGACATTCATTACAATTTAGCATTGCTTAATGTGCTGGGTTTGGTTTTAATCAAATATAGTATTAGGAAAAGCTGCTGACAAGCAGGACTCTGTTACTGATCAGAGACAGAACAGTCATGACATTCATAACTGTTGATCCTAAATTTGAAGAGACTAACAATATCATTAAACAGATCAAACAATCCATATCTATACTTTGATTCTTGGTTTTCAGTTCTCTTTTTCATTTCATACTTTCATGTTGCAGGATCAGTTTTTGCTATTTTCTTCTGGCACATTTCCCAAAGTTCATCAGAAAATTAAATATTTGTCAGCCATAGAATGCCTCAATAAATTTAAAAAAATTTGACCTGTCTCATTGTTAAAAACTTTTAAATGGCACTGATCCTATAATTCAATATCATTTATCTGTCATGAAAAATGCAGCATGTGCAAAGTTGATGAGACCAATAAATCACTGTTTTCTCATTGTTTCCTGTTTGTAGCAAATAAGAATAATAGAAGAAAAATGTACTCTGCCACCAAGAATAATTTGCAGTTTAGCTGTCTGTTGACCAACAGTTTTTAAAGCATCATAACAGACTTCTTTCTAGTAGCATGCATGGCTAATAGTCAGCAACCACATAGCATCTTTATATTCTGAGAGAAATCTACATTTATTTATCTGGCTCCAAAGAAAAATATATTAAGAACCCCTTTTTCTCCTATGTCCACCTATTACTATTAGAGAAAATCCTGCTTCTCTCACTCATACATAGAACTTCTTTTGAGGTAACAGAGTGACTGACATTTGGATTTGGCTCATAATTACGGTATGTAGCATATGTAAATTGTGGTCAAAATCATTGCATAAATAAAAACTGAAAAACATGTTTGCCTCTAGTCACATAAGAGAAATCATACTGATGCTAAGAAAATAGTAATACCTGTAGTCTTAAGATGATATTTACCACAGCTAACAGGCCAAAATCTGCTTTTCTTTTACCTTGCTATTTTTCTATATATTTGGTAAAACAGAATACTTCCTGTCTAAAATTAAAAACTTGATTTTAAAATGCAGTGAAAGAAAACTAGGCTTCCATAGGCAAGTTGTTTCAAAACATAATATACCTTACTAAGAGAAAAGCCACTTAATTTTTTTTTTTATTTTAACTAGTCTAGTATTAAACAGCAAATATTGGATCATAGCTTATCTTTTTTTGTTAAAGATATATTTTCAGAAGTCTCCAAATGGGCTATTGTGAGCATCTCTTGATTGTGGCTCTTCTAACATAATCTCTTCTTCAGTCTTACTTTCAAGGGATAATGTCCTTACAGGTAGTCATCTCTGTAGTTCTTTTCTGAACCCTTCAACTGTATCTCTTCCTTTCGAGAGAGTTCATATATGAGGACAGATTGTCAAAGCATGCCTTTTCTTTTTCTTTTTCTTTTTGCTATAATAGCTCCTGCTTCAGAAACTGATGGCATATTGGACTCACACTCGTAAGTCTACATGACAAAGTGTATTAAGCCTACTGTTTAGACTGAAAAATTGGTGAACCTCTGTGTGGATGCAACCATAACACTTTTTGCACTAGTTTCTCTATATTAAAAACAGTCAAAGCAGAGTTAAGAAAATAAAGATCTTCTTTCTTATGTGACATTGGCCGATTTTTATTCTGACTACCCCATGCTATGATAGAGGTCGTGTTGTTGTCCCATGGTGACTTATAGGAATCTCTTGGAAATGTTTAGGAATGCTGTTTTAGGGGAATGACATATTGTCTGTTACATTATCTGACTTCCTCTGTCATCAGGCAATAGCTGAGTACTAGGACACATTAAAAACATTTAAACCTTTCCAATTCTGTTTTTATTTATCTTTCAGTCATTTATGGCCTGTAATTATTAACATGCACTTATTAAAGTCTCCTTAAGATGGTTATCCTTTCCATATAAAGAAAGGAAAACTTCACCGTGAAGAATAACTCAACTTTCTTGTAAATGAATGACTTTTGTTTCCATAAATAGCACCTGAATTTTAGCTCTATTCTACTCTAAATTCTTTTCACAGCATTACTATTTTTGTATGCCTGACACAATACCTTGTCATGGAAATATTTGGAACCTCATTTTCAAAAGCAGAGTCATTAGAATAAATCTTTAACAGCTTTTCATTTCTGAGTTTTTCATGTGTAATATTGCAATTGAATTTGTAAACTACCTATATTCTTGCAAAGAGAGTGTTCTGAATATTTTTGCGAGAAACATAGTTTTCAGGACATATGGACCTCTGAATAGGAAAAGTGTGAACATACAGGGAATGCTGCAATTACTCTGAAGACCTGTGCAAGGTCTGTTACTTGATCCCCCCAAGATCTGGGGGATTTGGAGACCTGAGCACGTTCTAGGGAGCCTTAGAACAAGAGCATGGCATATTTCCAGGGTCTACACACTGTAGTTTGTTTATAGACCTCCATACAGGCACATTGTGCATAGCTAACTAGCTAGCCAGCTAGCCTTAAGAAATGGCATGTTATGAGGAGTTAATTTTTATTGCATGCTCTAAGTTGGTCAAAGTACTGCTTTTCCTGAAGCCAGTGGTGAACTGGCCACTTCTTTCTTTAGACTGTAAACCTTAGAGCAAAGTCAGTAGCATTATGACACAGCAGGAGAGAATCTGGCTTTTGTACTGATTTTTTATAGGAGTAAGGATTTACCTTATAGTGTTTTGATGGTTGTTTTTTCACTCTGGCCAATGACAGGACTCAGTGGATACCAAGAGCAATAAGAATTATTCTTTGCCTTTAGTAAAGACTGTTTTTATTTATTTCTAAGCAAAGAGCTCTGTGGCCATCTGTGTCACCATAGCTGCTAGTAACTACTGTGAAAAAAAAAGTGGTTTTTTTTTTTTAAATTTCTATTGTGTCAATAAATCAGGTGATCTTGAAAAATCTTATAATGATTCAGTGATTTAATTTTAATAGTAGCATGAGCTTCAGAGAAGACAGACAAATCCTGTGATGAAAGCAGAGGATTTCCGACACTGACTTGGTCAATAGTTTAAAAACTCAGTTTTGGTAGAATGCAAAACAGCAAGACGCTAATTTTATCGCTCTGAGTGTGTACATGATTTCTTGATTGCTTTAAATGAATACCTCAGTCTATTTCTCTCTGACTTATCAAAATGATGCACTAGGCTTAAAGGTAAAAATATTGCTATTTTAAAAGATATTTATGAACCTAAATACAATAAAATATAAACTTTAAAATGAAAAGATAAGTACCTTATGTATCTTCTGTATAGTCATATCTGGTATCTAATAAGGACAAGCCCTTCCCTGCCGTTGAGCCATTTGCCATAGGAGCTCATAAAAAAATTCCAATACATATTAATAGGAAAAAACATACATTCCATAAATTAAAGCATGCCTGGCCTCTTCCTCTGACAAATTCCTCATTAATCTGTAGAGAAGACCTCTCCAGCATCTGACACAATCCCCATAGCAAGAGAGATGCTCTGTGGTTGGAATTCATTCATTTTGTCTCATTCGAATGGTGCAAAGGAGATAGACAGAACAATCAATCCTACTGTGTTTAACAGAAAAATGGATAGCAACTGTTAAAGAACTTACTTCCTTTTCTACAATGTGGGCACTTGTTTTTCTCTGCCATCTCAAAAGCCCATCACCCATAATAAAACATAATGTTGATTCTCTGCTTAATTCATTCTTAATGGAGTAATAGAGAAATAATTCCTGTAGAAACCAATAAAATTTGTATCACTGGACCTCAGTATGAGTTGGATTGGCTGCTTAGATGTTTTAGTAATAAGAATCTCTGCTTGCTTATGAAAACTACAGCATGTTCTTAAAATCAAAAAGAATGCAGCAGTTCAAGGTAATTGAGTGTAAGTGAACCTTTTCTTGAATGACAAATTCATAAACCTTGGTGGGATAAAAAATCCATTTCTTTGCTGTGTCATGCTGCAAGGTAAATGAATGTCGGTATCAGGCTCACTGTGAAATTACTGCACAGGCTATGACTGAGAGTAATTCTAAACTCTCCATTTCTTTTGTGATGATAGCATTTCAATTATTTCAAGGAAAGGAGAACAGGAAAATAAAGCAGGATGAATATAAATAGTTATTGTGAGGAGCAAATACGAAGTATAATATCATGAGGAGCATGCTTATTGAAGATCTTACTCTAAATTTCAATGTACAGGTCTATAAGATAAGATCATACGTTCTCAAATCCCTGGTTATCTTAATATCATGGAAATTAGTTGTCTGTATATTTATCCTTTTACTTAGCTATCTTTCCTGACATTTTCACAATAATTAATGATTTTTTTTTTGTAATCGTGATGTTTTTTGAATATAAACAGTTTCTGTGAATTGCTTCTTCTTGAATGACTATCAAAATCCTCACCCACAAAAATCTGCTGTTACGCTATTAAGGTGTTGTTTGGGATGATGTTTGTTCACCATTTCACCATCTGTTAAGCATAAGAAATGCCAGTGGTGTGAATACGTGACCCACCGAGGCTAGTGCTCTGTCTCCAGCAGTAGAAGCAGCAGGTGCTCCTTGGACAGAGGCCCTGGACGGGGCTGCCGCAGGAGGCTGGGCCACAAGCAGGCCAGGAGCGGAGGCTAACATCCATGGATGTCATTGCATTATTCCCCAACCTTCAGCAATTGAGTGCAGGGTTACAAGTGCCCCTTTCAAGCAAGACTGCCTCTGAATTCCCAAAGACGGCAAAGTTTTACCATGCCTATTCTTCTAGACCTGCCGAAGCTTTACATGATTTTATAATAACGCCTTATGCCAGGTGCATTTGAGGAGCTTCACTTGCTCCATCAAAATTTTCTCCGTTTACTTTCAAGTTAAGGAATAACATTTACCTAGCTTAGTTTGACCCTGTGAGTACGGATCAAGTCTCCCTATGCCTCAGTTTGGGTCCTTAAATTCCTCTGTGCGCCTCTGCCTTAGACTTCTAAGAAAGAGTTGACCTTACAATGCATTGATTCTGTCTGGCTTTGTTACTGCAGCAGTAGCAGAGTGATATCATGGTACGTATGGTTGGAAAAAACAGGCCCATTCATTTAAGTTATTATACCATCTGTTTACATTGAACATCAAGTCAGCTGTGTTTTTATCAGCAAATAAATGTCTAACTGAAGTTCTGTAAGAGCAAATCTTTGCTATTGATTTCAATGGAAAGTGTATTTATTTCAAAACATGTTTGCTCCACAAGATGAACTAAAATCTTGAAATTGGTTTACTGTAACGCGTCTTTGTGCCCTGCAGAAATGTTTGTTCCTGATGATTTTTTCCCTTCTCTTTCCTTGGACAAGCATAAGCACCCACAGGAGACCTCGGCTGATGTGGCAGCAGGGAGGAGTCTGGTGCTGAGAGAAAGGTTTTGACCAGACAGCTAGGCCTTCATGTGGGCCATGTAGTGAATGAATCTCCATTAAATGTGTAAGATCTTTCTCTGTTTCCTCTCTGTAAAGACAAAGCTGCCTGCCATGACTGCGCAGTGAGGTGGGATATCCTTTACTTTTCCTTGCAGTCCTGCCTAGGGCATGCAGAGTTTTCAGGCTATTACCTCAGGAATGTGTTATATGGAATTTTTCAGAAATACAGTTTAGTAGTCTCCTTAATCTGAGTTACATTATGCCTTTCTATGGAGTGGACATTACATCACATTGTTTCTCAATTTTTAAATAAAAAATAAGGGGTTTACTACCCTTACTAGAAGCTGTACTTTACTGCGTGTAGAGTTAACAGTGGGGCAAATTGTGCTTCTCAGGCCTCTCCCGTCTTAAAGAGAGCTCCAAAACCCTTGTAAAGAGGAAGGATGTACGACGTTTGGCCCCACCAGCAGCGGAAGAGTTCAGCTCTGGGGAAACAAGGGTCTTCCCTGCAGCAGGTCCGGTCCGAAGAGGTTAACATGACTCCTCAAGTGCTCCAGGTCCAGGACGGGCGACGCACCTTTGCTGCCGCGGGACCGAAGTGCTCACCACGCCTGCACCCTCTGGCCTCTCGCTAAAGCCTCGCCTGGGTTGTCTAAACGTGGCCCCCCGTGCCTCTCAGCAACGCCTCTCGGCACCTCCCCTCCCGCTAGGGTGAGTTGTGGGCAGGGGGAAGCCCAGGGCTCCCGGGTCCGGCCGGGCCCAGGCGCAGGCCTCGGCTGCCTCCCTCCCTGCCGCCCCTTGGTGCCGCGAGCCATCACAAGGTGTGGATCTGACTCCGTTAAACGGACCTTTGGCTTAACATCCCAGAGCGTTTTATCAGAAGCAGCCGACTGTCGTCGTTCTCTCAGAGCCGTAACTGTGGGTTAATTTCGGAACAAGCCCGGGCAGCGCTTGCTTTCCAGTGGTTATGCGGGCTTTTCTTTTCAAAGAAACAAGCAAAAACCCCTGTTGCACACCTACAGGCGGAAAGGCCAGCGCCGCTTGAGCTGCAGCTTCAGCGCAAAGAGAATGGGCAGCGGCAGCAGCGGCCGTCCTCGGCGTCAGAAACACCGACGAGATCTGGAGAATAACCGCGAAGGGTGACCTGCGACTCAGTAACAGGTAACCAGTCATTCAGATCAGAGCATCATCAGTGTTGGGGCAGGAGCTGCAGGGCTCCCTCGACGGAGGTGTGCTGCAGGGTGGCCGGCGCCTCCTCTCCCCAGTCGGGTTTTAGGCAGGGAGGGGAGCGGGAAATGTCAGCAGCGCAGGGGAAGCTGCGGCGGGGAGTCAGCCAGCCTAATCCCTGTTGCTGCTCTGCAGGAACTGACCTACAAGCGATGCTCCTGAAGACGACCTTCCCGACAGCCTGCTGTCCAGGGAGGAGAGCCTGTGAGGATAAAAATCTGGGCCAACTCACAGTATGCTGATGTAGCTCTGCTGAGCACAAGGTTTTCACTTCTGTTTCACTATTTTCATTTCACAGAATGAACTACCTGTATTGATATCAGCTACAACAGTGAGTCTCCTGTGGTTTTGGTGACCTACTGGCTGTACGTTTTCCTTACCTTTTCTTCTCATGTGTGTGTGCTTGTATTTTTTTTTTTTTAATGCATCATCACAATGTACTACAGACTCTCCTCACTTTACAGGAAGTACAGGAGGATAGATGGCTCAGGACTGAAACCTTTTTTTTTTTAAATAAATACACACGTGTGTGTGTGTATACGTGCATATATATATATATATATACACGCATGTACTTATATTAGAGTGGAGAATATAAGGCTGTATCCTGCCTTTTCATATTTTTTTTTCATTACTGTTCAGGGTTCAGAGGTTCTTTCAACAATACAAGATTTAACACAAAAAAAAGCAAAACAAAGCATGTACCTAAAGCCCGATACCAAATTTACACAAATTGACATAAAGCATCTTAGTTTTGAAACCTCCCCCCAATTTTTTTTTAATGTTGTTACAAGCTTTACTTAAGTAATTCCCATGGTGTTAAATAAGCTGGATTGTTTAAAAACTTGCAGTTTGAGAGTACTTTAACTCAAGCCATTGCTCGAGTATTTTGTTAGTGCATGCTCCTAAAATTATTACTATGGTCCTGTTCCCAATATCCATAGGTCACATTTTGAGAGGTATTGCAGTTTCTACCCAGCGTTCTCATTGGGGCCATCGCTCTTTATAAAATCCTCTTGGTTCTGTGTGCAAGCAAGCTGCAGCATGGAGCGCTACCGTTTGCTATGGGGAAAAATGTGTCTGTCGATTTCTGCTGGCAATGTGTACCCTGGGACTTGCTTGCAGTAAAATAATCACTTTGCATTTATGTGGTACTCACACCTGAATTTCCAAGTTCTGAATAATAGACAAGAAAAAGATTCAGTGCAGTCTAACAACTAAAGGAATAACAGCAACAAAAAAAAAGAAAAAGTGCTTTTATCAACTACCCTGACACACAATAAATAAAGGCTTTGAAAGCAAGCAATTGGGTAAAGCAGTCCTAGCTGAGTGCGCTACTGCCTCTCTCTTGAAGATTTCTTACAGATAAAGGCGCTTTTACAGCATTCCCCGAGTAGAATAAAGCCTGGTTGCCTTTGTTATGTTTTATGTTGTTATGCTGCTTTAGATGGGAAAACCTGACATGCCTGTTGCTAATGTAGTTTATGCGTGGACAGAATGGATGTTTTGGAGTGGAAGAACCACGGTGTTTTGCCAGGAGCAAACTACTGTGTCTCCTGCTATCCTGGCTCGGTTGTTTTGGTGCCTGTTACTTGCTGTCACGGTCCAGGTTTGCCAGGTGGCCACACCAGGGAAACATTGCTCCCTTTTACAAGAAAGTTGTTTTTTTGACTGAATCCATGAACCAAAAATAGGTTCAGGGTGGCAGTACAGGATTTCTTACTTTTATGAACAGATTTACAACACTTTTAATAGATAACAGTACAAACAATGTACTATATTAAACTATTTACAAATATGTACATGAAACTTCCAATCAGTACCACAAATAAGCTAACAGGGAACATAGGAAAAGGTACCTCGACATTGTATGAGGCACCACCGGGTGATAACAAATGTAAAACCCCACCTATAGGCATATCAGTTTCTGGTACAGGACCGTACTCTACCTGGCCACACCAGTGGGTGTGCCAGTTCCCAGTTTAATACCGCATTTTTACCAGGCCACACTAGTATGTGTCCAGTGCCCTGTTAAACACCATAACATTACCAGGCCACACCAGTGGGCGTGCCGGTTCCTAGCTTAACGCCGTGATAATTTATGTGTCCGCGGTTTGAGGGCCGCGAGGGGAGAGTGGCCGACAGGACCCTGGGGGACCTGATTCGGTGTCCCGAATCAAGGGGCAGGGCAGCTCCTGAGGAGCGCTGGTCCGTAGCTCTGCGTCCCGCCATCCCGCGGCCGTCCAGCGCCTTCGGACGGGATGCGCACGGGTCAGTTCAGCTCTCAGCCTTGAGAAAGGCTGCCTAGCTTCTTCTGGTCCTGAAAAGGACCGCTAAGCTCTCGTCTCCTCTGATCTCCTTGATGACTCCTCCTCTCCTCTCCTCAACGACTCCACCACCAAACCTGTGGGACTGGAGCTTCTTTTATAGACAAGACCGATCATGGACGTTGGCATACGTTAGCTCCAGGACTGGTTGGTTTTTTGGACCTTGTTCCAAGCGGTTCACTGCTGATCCGTTATTTGAATATTCCAGAATGTTCCTTGTGATTGACAGCAGCAGCTGCCACCGGCACCTGCTGTCTCTCCACCTGTGATATCAAATTTAAATGGTGGGAAGCCTGGCAAGATTCAGTTCACCGGGGAGGGGTCACGCAGAGATCATTCCTATTAACTCAATAGGTGTTTATTTAACAGGGCCTGTAAAACCGTAACACGTGCTCTTACCAGTTAGGCTGGTAGGGCAGAGTTAGACTCAGGGGTTTAACATCCTACATGACCCAGAAAAGCTGCCTATAAAAGAGCGGCTATGGGCTTCTCACTTCTTTCCATGTGATTCAAGTTAGAGCTTAGCCCCAGCTGTCTTAGATTTGTCAGCAATGGTGCAAAACTTCTGCCAGTGAGGGAAGAGGGGCAGTGGGGCCAGAAGGATGGTTGTGTGAGAAAGTTCCCTGCAAAGGGGGTAGCAGAAAGAGGCTGTATTATTATTATTATTTTTTTTTCCCTCCCTCTAGGGAGACAAAAGCTTCCAGTACACTTGTGTTTTGGAAGTATTGTTTTAAAAATACAGCATGAGGCAGTCAGCAGCTGTAACCTAAATCAATGGGAGGAAGGCAGGGATGGGTTATGTAGGTATTTTAGTCCTTGATGTTTAGGTTTTTTTGAAAGTGTGCAGGTTGTGGGATGCTGCTGGTGTGAAACAACTCCAGGAGCTGCTTCATCTGATTTTAAAGGTAACTCAAGTCTGAATGGTATTTAACAGTTGCCCTGAGTATGGTGTGTTGCAGTGACTTAACCTAATGGTCACAAGCAAAGCAATCCTAAAGTGCAGCTGTATTCACAATATGTTTGGAAAGACAGTCCTAAAGGCTTAAATTATGCAGTGCTTGCCTGCCTCTGAAAGAGGTGATGTGCAATAACACCATCTGTGGTAGATCGTTGTACCTGCTCAGTGAAGCACTAGTGTGTCTATGATACCGAACATCAAAGAGTTTTTTGCAGTATCCAAGGGCTTTGTAGAGCAGATGTGAGTTTTCAGGCTGTCTTTGTAGTTTAATAACCCCAGTATATTTTTTCCCCAATCATTTATTGACTGGCTTTTAGTTCCACTCTGCTAATTTAAGGTACCACAGTTTAAGGGCACAGTCTTGCAGCCTACTTGAAACAACAAGGCTGCTAGCCAAGGATTGGGAGCTAGCATATATGTTATCCTAATTAGCAAATGAATGAACTTATACAATCTAATAAACTCCACAGAATCCAGTAGCACAGATGATCAAACCACTGAAAACAAATAAGAGTTTTGCAAATTGCTGTAGGCAGACTATGCGTGGGTGTGTGTGCATGCATGCACACGTGTATATATGGAGTATTTCTTTTGGGGGGTTAACTTTTTATGTGTGCTAATTTCATTTATTCTCTGAGCAACTAGTTGATATTTACCTTATGTAGTCTCTAAATAATACTTATGAGAGTTTTTACAACTGATTTTGAGTCATTATATTAGTATTACTGTCATTAGTTCATAAGATAATTTGGATATGCACATGCTATAGCAGAGTCATGGCTGTAACAGCCTCGTGTATTGAAATCAAGGTGGGCTCCTTCACAGTGCTGGCCAGCTGGGCCAGGCGTGCTGTTGGCTCTCTCCAAACATACCATTTTTAACAAGCTTCTAATGTGACTTTTCTTGAAAAAGCCAAGTGCTTCCTAAGAGCAGTTGAGTGTGAATTTTTAAAATGTGCTTTCAATTTTAAATGTTTCAGACTTCCTAGAAACTACAGCTCTATCACATTGATGTGTATAGTTAACAAGCAGAAAGGGCTTCAATATGTAATTATATATCATTGTGTTCCCTGCTCATTTGCCCGAAACAAAATATATTCAAATCCATCAGCAGTGGTGAAAATATTTGCTTTGAATGTAGGGTAGGAACTGATATCAGAAAAAGTAAAAGGAACAATTGCTTTAATGGTGAAGGGTCTAAAAGGAGACCGTGCAGGCTTGGCGGCATACCTATTTAACCAAGTGACTGTCATGAGGCAAATGTTTTAAATTCTCATAGTTTTCCTTATATTTAAAATGTATATGCTTCTGCTTGCTTACCTAGCTGTGCAGTAAATAAAAGATGCTCATAAAATGCCACTTTAATTTGTGAAAATACTCTGGGAAGGTAATGATATATCTAATGCGTTCTTTTATGTAGATTTCCGTAGTAGGGTGCAGTAGCATTGTAATGGAGTGTGCATGGTGTTACCAAGCCCAAATTTTGGAAAAATCTTTCTCCAAGTGTTTTTCAGTTTTGGTAAAATCCACTGTGCTTTGTTTGCTTCAAATGTATGTCACCCAGATCTTAGTGGTAAATATAAATCTATGCTTTTTTTGGTGAGGTTTAGGCAGGGTTTTTTTGAATGGAGGGACTTCAGTGTGGCCCATTTCTCTGTGGTTGCCATTTAGTCTTCGGCAGCAGCCAAGGAAGTATGTAATATATAAAAGTCATATTACATAAAAAGGAAAACAAATAGGCACATATAGAGTCTAATGACTACTTGAATATTGACAGTAAACAACGAATTAATATCAATTCATAGTGATTATTACTGTAGCTTGATTTTTTTTTTCCTTTTTTTGGTCAGTTCCTTCTAATAAAGTTCATTAAGACGAATTTGTTGAGTCAATAAATGCATGTGCAGTCACAGCTCCACTTGAAGTTTGGTCAGTGTGCTGAGATTAGCACTCTTCAATAATTATCCTGTGGCTTGCTCTGGAAATGGCTGAGATCTCATGTGCGCACTCTCTCTGTTACTATTATGTTTATCTTTTTTAATGTTGTCTTTATTGGCAGCATACTAGTCATTAATGTCATGTAGATTATTGGCTCATTAGTCTCCAGGGGAAGGAGACTGGGACTCCACTGAAACACAAAATGGGATCCGGACTTTCTTTATCGGAGACTGATCTGATATGATCCTTCTGAGTTTGTGAGATGTGGCAAGATCACACTGTCACTGTATGGCTGCAGCTAGTTCTGATGTATTTACTCTTTTTTTGGTCCAAAATTGCTGATTAGTTTTCATATTTTCATAACATGGGAAGACTCTTTGCCTCAGCATTCAGGAATGGGAATGAGCAGAATGCATGAGACAGATTTTTTTTTTTAAAAAAAAAAGGTCATACTCAACTTTTGATGCTAATTAAACTCGCAGCTGTTACTGGAAATATAGCTAGGAAATATTAAAAAAAAAAAAAGCCCAACTTTTAAACCTCTTCTCATTGATTTCAGTTTTTACGGAAATATCTATTTAATGCAATATACAGATGGTTTAGCATGACTTCTTTTCTTTTTTTATTCTTGTGCTTTAAATCCTTTGAGGAATGGCAGGAATTTTCTGACCAGTAGCCCTTCTCAAAGGGATCTAAGCAGTTGTTCTGCTAAGGCCAATTTATTGATACATGTTTCAAGTAGTGATATGTTGAGCTAAAAAGCACTGCAGTGAGAAAAGATGACAGAATCATCTTATGTGTTAAGCAGGGCTAATCATTTCCATGGCACAGCACATGCAAAGAGGAGAGAAAGGGAGGCCAATTGTATCTGCAGATTAATTTGCTTCTAAGGGGAACAAATAACTGCAGGGTAAGGTTGAAAGTATTTAGTTTTACATATTCTAAGCCCACCACAAATTTTCACATCTGTCTGTGTTACTTTTCCTCACAGAGGAAACATTTTAAAGCTTTTTCTCAACTACAGTTCAGCATTTGAAAACTTTTATGGGAGAATTATTTTTCGTATGGCTCCAGGCAGAAGTACTAATATCTTTTATCATTATTTCAGCTAAGAAACGGTAGTCTTTAGCATGTAGTAGTTATTCATACAAACACTTTTGTATCTATGTATAAAGCAATGCCAGGACTTGGAAAGTCATGTCAGGAAATTATGGAGGACATTAGTAACTTTCAGACTTGTTGCTTTAAAATATTCTTGTTCATGGCATTTAAATGCATCACCATATTAATATGCTCATATTTTAAAAGATTAGAAAACCACCTTAATTAAGGTAGCTGATGAATTTTAAAGCTGGAGTAAACGTGCTCTAGGCAATTCATGCCCCTGGGAAAATTAGTAGAATCCAAAAGTTAGTAGCTTAATCAAGGGTGTGACAGCTCCCTTTAACTGGAAACAAGGGAATATCCTTCAAACTCGATTTCCCTTTTATACTTGAATCTTTCTTATCTGTGCGTGGAAACAGTGTGGTGAGGGTGGCATGGTACTTGCCTTAGTTTACTAGCCACCTCTTCCCATGAGTGAGACTTGGAGCAGCGGCTGCCCTAGGGACTCTGTGCTTGAGATTCTAATTTGCGAGGGAGGTTGCAGTCTGTAATGCTTAGGGAGAGCTCTGGGTCCAAACCTGTAGAAAGATAAATTGCAACCTTCGGGTGAAGGTTCCGCACTTAAATGCGTTCAAGGCTTGTGGAAGTTAGAATTGCCCTTGGATTCTTCTGGGAATCTAGGAGACTGAAATAGTTTTATAATTTCCTAGCCTAAATAACCCTAAAATAATTGATCTGTATTTCTTCTGTACTAACTACTCAAATAGTGTCTCACTACTTTGATAAAACTGCTTGTCAAGAGTAATATCAGTCCGTGAAAGTCTAATTTCTTTCTTAACACCATGCCAGAATATTTGAAGTATGCTAAGACATTCCAGGTTAAGCCTATCTTTGCTTTGTACTGTGTAATACAAAAGCCTGCACAACTTGTTTGCTTCTGTGGACATTGCATCAAGAAGCTAATATTTGTTGTATAAACACAGGAAGATTAGGCTTGTATCCTGTGTGTGGTTAAGCCAATCAAATGCTGTTAGAGGAACAAATGTTTCAGACACTGAAGGAGTGTCTTATCTTGAGATTAAAATAAGACACTTCCCACCTTTTAAAAAAAAAAAAAAAAAAAATCCACGAAACTTCTACTAAATATCAGACCAGACAATTTAATTCAATCTCTCCAGTGATCCCAAAGCATTATGGCCAGAGCTGATAAGCGTTCGCTTGTGATCAGTACTGAAGGTTACTTCTTTAAATAAGACTACTGCTGACTTTCAATTATAACAATACATGTGAACGTGCACTCTGTTGCACGTGAACTCTGTCTCAGGCCAACTGTATGCTGTATCTTTAAGAGACTTTTGTTGCTCTTGAAGTTGTTTATTTTGCCTTTTCTTTTTCCTCAGTAGGAAGCAGAGAGCAATGATCCTCATTTAGATTACATGAGATCAATACTTTCCTGTATGGAACAATTTTTGTACTTAGCTTTGAACAGAAAGTGTCATCAGGCCGCAAGAGTTGGAATGAGCTAGATTTTTATTTCAACATAGCTTTAAGATGATGAAAATATGGAAGATGAAAAACAATAATATTCTAGCGCTTCTGTAAACAGGAATTTTTTTTTGCAGTCAGCATAAACTTTCATTTCAGAAAGCAAGCAGCAAGGGTGAGTGTGTTGTTTCATGAAAGATTGACTTACTGCGTTGCAATGGAAGGTTACAGAATAGGTTTACAATGAAATTTATTTGAATTGGCCCACCAATATATGATTGAAGTCAGAGTAATATATCAGTCACAGTGCCTACTCAGTGATCAAATATTTGGACCATTGATACTTCATGCTGAGGATAAAAGTTTCTTTGGGAAGATAAAAACATGACATATACAAAGTAAAAGTTGTACAGATGCACAGCTGAAATACACCACAAAGAAGAATACACCCGGTTGATCTCACGACCAGGTATAACAGGCATATCCTGATGCAAAGGAAGATGCGCTTTATGTAGTTTTGAATGAAGTACAAAGATTACATGCTTTTTGAGAGAATAAACTGATAAATGGAGCAGCACAGCCACTCATTCTGTCTCCCATGTGTATATTCTAAAGCTCTTAAAATAGTGTCTTCCCAGAACTGGGAAAGGAGAGGTGATGTTAG